>NC_135547.1:96071169-96381069 GCF_045843805.1 Urocitellus parryii
GCTTGACCATTAGGCACCCTTTCTTAAAAATGCATGGAGATGACCCAATTAGCTGCAGAACTGATTTGTTTTTCTCCATTTGTAAGATGAACAGTGATAAAACAGTGACTGGTATCTTTATGGCTGGTTATCAAGGGAATCTGTAGAAAAGAGTGAATATTATGATTGACGGGAGGTAAGGCCACAAGGAATTTACCAGGATTGTCAGACAGATTTCCATACTGCAGTGGGGGAGATTTATGAACAAATAACTGGGAGAAAGAAAAACTCAGAATGAAGAATGATATCAAATTTGCTTGTACCAGTGCTGGTAGAGGATTAGAGGAAGTACAGCATCTGTGTGAGCCTATGTGGGACATACTGTTTTAGAATAGGAGTGGCAGATGAAGTTGACTCCTCTTGTGACATCTCTTGGACCCTAAGAATGTTGTTCCTATCTTTTCTCTTTACTCCCAAGAATTTCTGAAAAATTTCAGTTAGAAATTACTTCATTATGTGTCCTTTCTCCTATAATTCTATTTTGAAGCTTATAAATCTAGCACAAATTTGAGTTTGTGGCTGTATCCTGCCAACACTTTCTAATTATTTTGAAAATGTGAATCCTCTTAGGAGTGGAAACATTGCATTTCATGTCTAATAGGGAATAACTACATATGACACATACTTACTTTCTTTAGCTATCTAAGAGCACTGGTCATGCACTTGAGAGGAGGGACATTAGGAAAAACAGTGCCAAAAAGGGAGGAAAAGGCCACCAATAGTCTCAAAAGATTTGCTCTTCCTGTTTTCCCATGCAGCTTCAGACCATAGAAAATTTGTGTGATGGCGTCAGTTTTGTGGGTTCCAACCCACCTTGAACTTATTCTTTTTTAATTAAATGTTATAAGCTGGGCACAGTGCTGTGTGCGTGTGATCTCAGCTACTCATGAGACTAAGGCAGGAGCGTTGCAATTTCAAGACTAGCCTGGGCAACATAGTGAGATCTTGTCTCAAAATAAAATTAAAGTTTATAATATTAACTGTGAATCTCAAGGTAAAAAAAAAGCAATGTCTTAAGTAGAAATTATCTGTCCCTTAAATACCCCATATCGATAGAAGAGTTTTTGTGTTTCCCTCTAACATTTGTCATTCTACATATTTCAAATAATTGTAATATAGCAAAGGTATTTTATTTTCTATTTTTTTTTACAAAAATATTTTTGCATTTTGTCACACAGGCTTGATGATTTATTCATGGGTTTATCTTCCATGATTCATTCAATCATATGTCATTAGGAAATTGTGCTAGCTTGTAATTTTCGCACTATAGAATAGTCTCAGATTTGAGAAGAGGAACTGCTTGGTCAAAAGAGTATGAATATTTAGACAGCTTTTGAGATATTGCTTGTTTTCTGTTTGTGGCAATTTATAATCCCCCAAACATTTCTATTTCACTTGCCAATATAACACATTTTAAATGATTCTATTTCAATTGGTGTAAAATGAGACTTTGCTGCTTTACCATGTAGTTGTTTGAGGATTAGTGAGATTTAATGGGTTCCCCATATGTTTAAAATAATCTCAAATAAAAAGCTATATATGACACACACACTCTTTCACGCACACACACAAACACATTGCAAGATAAGTACAAAGATCTCTGTAATATATATAATCTCCCCTAATGTACCATTTGGAAACATTTTGCCACAGTGTTATCATATTCTCTCTCTCTCTCTCTCTCTCTCTCTCTCTCTCTCTCTCTATATATATATATATATATATATATATATATATATATATACACACACACACACACACACACAAAACACACATATATATATTATACATACATATTTATTATTTTTATTATTTTTCTTGAACCATTTGAGAGTATGCTGGATACATCATGCTGGTTTACCTGTTAATAATACTGCATTGCATTAAAGTTCCTTAATTTGATAATTATACTATGTTTATGGAAGAAAATATCCTTGTTCTAGGGAATGTGCACTTAAGCTTTATCTAATCTACATTTCATATTCCAGTTTTACAAATTGTTTCAATATTATCTTTGAGTACAGAAGATTTTGCTGTCCAAGAAGCAATCCAAGATTGCACATGCACTTAGTTGTCATGCTTCTTTAGTTTCCTTTAATATGGAACATTTTTTTAGCATTTTTCTTTCATGACAGACATTTTCAAAGAGTACAAGGCAATTATTTTGTAGAATATCTAACAGCATGCTGGTAAATGCTTAACAGATGCCTCTCTGGAAAAAAGAATCCTGCTGTGTAGCATTTACTAATTTCCCTAGCGTAAATATTCCCACCATGGCTGATGTCAAGCTTCCAATGTGATGTTGCTGAATATTCCAGCAGAAAGAAACGTGCACAGAGAGCTCTTGTGAGATAGTATATATGAGCAATCTCTAGCATACCACTGAATATTCCTCAATTTGGGTTCATCTTATTCCTTTCTCATGAGTAGAACAGGAGTACCAGTGAAGTAATGTTATGTTCTTCTTATGCAACTTGTCAGGAGGCATGTGATGTAGATATGTCCCACCTGTACCTACTTTAGAGTGAGTATATATGTATATACATGTGTGTATGTTTATTTCCCCCTTGGTATATTAAATGCATAGAGGCAGGGAAGTTCTGATTAAATCAGAGGAAGTTAGGTCCCCTAGGTCCTGTCTTCCCCACATGTACCCCAGAAAGTGCTCTGAATTGTACAATTTGAAATCCCAAAGACTGGGACTTGTTTCATGTAGTCCTCATGTGGCATAAATAACCCCAAAGTATGTACCAATAAGTAAAAACAAGCTATAAACACAAACTCTGTTAGAGAAAATGTGACTCATCCATAAATATATTCAATCAGAATAGAATAAAGAAGAAGCACTAGACTCCAGCTTCAAGTTAGGGGTGTCAGGTTGCATTGAATTAAGTTGGATTTGGTGACACTCATGTAACGGCAGTGTCTTAGTTTGTACTACTCCAAAAACTGACCTGGAGACCAATTTTTGGGTAATTAGTTTGGAAACTGATCACAGGAAATATTAATGGTGGAGAGGATAGCATAGAAGAAAATCAGTACAGGGTGTGGATATGAGTAATTACTCTAAGTAATTGAGAATTATTCTCAACAGGTACCTCTCAGAGGCTGTGCAGAGCATACTTCATATTTGTTTTACCTGAGATGCAAGGAATTTGTTTTACCTGAGATGCAAGGAAATCAGATATTTATATACCAGCTCCCATCTATTGTTGGCTGAGGGGTGCTCACAAGGGCATTAGACTCCTTGGAATTTCTGGCCCATCTTATTTGCAGATGAAGCCAGGTTCTATAGCCAGAGAAAGTCCTTTTGCAATAGCAAGACATTAATATGTACAGGAAAGCTGAAAGTGGCAGGGGTATTGGTGCATCACCCATAGCATTTTCTTCAAGGGGCAAAAAATATTTGCTTCCCTTTAGAAATAGAAAAGTTAAGATATACAATATAACTGAAATCTAGCTTGAGATGTGCGTTATAGTGGATGTCATATCCAAGTTAGTAAAGAATTTAGAACAATGAACTAAAGTGGCTCATTGGAGAAGGTCACACCTTTGCCTCCTCCAGATTCCCTTTAGATCAGCTTCTCCTGAAGATATTAGCTGCTCCTTTTAGACAAGCACAGGCTTTCACTGCATGTATGTGTAAAAATGGGAGTTCATAACCCACTTGAGTCAAATGTATGAAAGATGATATGTCATGAACTTTGTAATGTTTTGAACAACCAATAAAAAAAGAGTGAGTTTACTATACAACCCTCAGTTACAGGAAATGTTACATGCTTATATTTCTTTAAATTTTATATATTTGGAACCATGCTTGCTTGGTTGACAGGAAGTTTAATCTAGAACTCCCAACACTCCAGCAATGTATATAGAAAATGCAGGGTGCAGGTTTATGTGTTGCTAGAAAACCACTGGAGACCCTTATCTTATTGTGAGATAGTTCTATCAGTAGTTGGCTATTCAACATTGGCTGGGCTCAGGGGGTCTTCTCCAGCTCACCATGCTTGCTGAACTCTCCTTGCTGTCTGGAGTCAAGTTGCATTCTGGTACTTGCATGGTCCATACCACCCATATACTGAGCTGATCCAGGCAGTTTCTGCTCCACTGACACACACAAATTAAATACCACCATCTGGGCCATATGGCTTTTTATGTGGCTGACAATGGACTGAATTACACAATGGGGTAAACCTAGGACAATGGAAAATAGTGCTAATCAGGTAAGTTCCTCCTCTTTAATACCTTGCATGAACTGTTCTGACATGTGGTTTTCCCTTGTGCCTTCCAGATGAATCCTGATACATAGACACATACATGCTAAATGGCCTGTTACCTAATTTCTTGGCTATCATGAAACTGTGGCCAGTGAAATAATGTATTACATCACTTAATGTTATTTGCCTCATTGCCCTTTTTCTTCCTTACCCTCACTGTCAAGAACTTGCACCAAATATGGTATTAGAGTTCCAATCCTTAGCTCAGTTTCTATTTATTAGGGCACCCAGAGTAAGAAACTATGCTTCTTTCACCTCCTCTTGTTTTCACTTTTGCTAGTGGAGTTTCTGAAAGGGGCACTTCAGATCTCTTGAGTCACATTCCTGGAGAAAATGTATGAAAGAAGGTGTTGACCAATATCTGTTGATGTTAGAGAGTGACTATGAAAAAATTAAAGTAAACTTATTCCTCCTTACTTAAAATGTCCTAAACTAAGTAATAAATGTATTAAAGGTAAAATTCCAGACTAATTTCTACTCTTAGATCGTATGTGCCTGCCTCAGAAGCTTTAGTCTTTTAATCTCACTAGTACTCTTAAATCCAGAGAGACAAATCATACAACAATTGGCTTCTGGCATGGTAAATTATAAGCTAAATGGAGGATGAGGGTTTATTTTCAAAGGGCATGGGGTTCTAATTATTCCTGAAGGTTGTACAGTGTTAATAGGAAGGATTAATGACTTATTAAAATCATGCCTGTACAGTGTGCTGACCGAAATGCATCAGTGGGGCACACTTCCACCTGTAGTTATTTAACTCAAATATATTTTTAATTAAATAGATTTGCATATCAGGGATAAGTTTCTCCTAATTTAATTCTCTCCTAATTTCTTAAAGAGTGCTATACTTGGATTTTAATATTCCAAATTAGACTGTCCTCACAGGAAAAGAGACCAACCTAGGCCTCCATAGAATATCTGCAGGACTGTCAACGCTCTTAGCCTTGTCTTTCTTAAGTTTGAAATCTTATTCTAAGTGGACTCAGATCCAGGTTGGTACTTCCTCAGCTCTATCTTATGGAGCTCTGTTTTTTCCAAGTTTTACAACACTCTGGTCACATTTTACCTTCCACAGGTACCCATAGTTCCTCCTATTAGTCCAAGGCATTTAATGATAAAATGACAAACAAAAATAATAACTAGACAAAAACATACTGTCTTTGAGGCAATGATTTTATAGTTGCTATAGTATTAGCTGAAACCCCCAAATGAGAATTTTTAAAAATTATATTAAATGTCATTCTTACAATAATAAGTACATACTTATACTTCAGTAGACCTATAGATTGTTAACATATAAATCTGACACACAGATTTTCATTTTGCATTTAGAATGTTTATGTCTGAAAATGAGTACTCAGATATTAAATGATTAATATGAAAAAATGGCATGCCTTTTTTTAAGATTGTGATGTTATTCAGGGAGACCAGAAATTATATCAATGTGGGGTGTTTGGCTGTTCAACCTTTCAGAGATTGAGATCTAAGAAGAGTATTAGATTTCAGCTAAACACTGAGGCTAAAGCTAACTTTTATGTGTCCCTAGCATTCTACCCCTGCTTAGCCCTTTAGTAATTTTTTAAAAAATTACTTTTAAAATGTACTTTTTCTGGGAAAACTGCCAAGGCCTTTGCCAGATTTGCAGAACCTCTAGGGCACAATCACAATGCTGGGTGTGTCAGGCTTTGTCTCCCCTTGTCCTATTAACTCTAGAGACAAGGGCTGAAAACCTGCACTGGGAGACTATGTTCATTCCCCCAAGAACTCCTCTTTGTTCTCAACTTTAGGTCTGTTCATCACTCACTCAGTTTTTAACAGTGTTGAAAAGGTAAACAAAGAATAGAAACAAGACCTTAGATAAATATGACAACTAGTCTAGGTCACGTTTTGGAGGAATGAATAGCTTGAGGTGCAAAGACAAGACACGGAAACCCTGGCTGCCTAGCATGTCAGAATAGTTCTTCAAAGTATCTTGAGATTATGAAAGAAAACAAAAGGGAGGAAGCCAAGAAAAAAAAGTTACAAAATCCTATAATATCTGTGAAGGCAGAGGCCATACTTTGTTTTAAAACTAGGCAAATTAAACCCCATCAACCCACTTCTCAGGTCTAGCCAAAGAACTGTCTTGATCTAAAGAAAACTCTAGAGAAAGGAAACCTCAGATTGTCATGTTTTTCCCACTTCCATACACTCTTTCTGTGATAGTTTTAGTGACTAATCAATTGTTAAATAAAAATTACAGGTGGCCATTATTTTGAATTAAGCTCCTGTACTGGGCCCCAACAGACCAGACTAAAAATCAAAGTGGAGTCACTCATTGCTAATGTTCCCCTGTCACCAAGCTGAAACTAAGCCATTTATATGACCTCCTGAGATTCAGGATTACAGAACAGCCAAATTTGCCAAATTTGCCAAACAGTCCAGTTTTAATTGGCATGAGAATGAAATTCCCTCTGCTTTAATCCTTACACAATAAAAGAACCCCAAGTAACCTGATGTTAACCAATCATTCCTCATTCTATTGTTCTGTCTCACTGTAGCTGCCTTAAAAGCAAAAGTAACTTTGAAATGACCAATCTGCTTTTGTTCATTTGTTTCTGCTTTCTTTAGCCTTTCTCTGTCTATAAACCAATGACATCTGTTCAGCCCATCAGAACACTTACTGTGTTTTATGGGATGAAGAGTTACCTGGATTCTCGAATCTAAAATAAAACCAAATTAAGATAGTTAAGTTGTTGTAATTGTGTCCTTTGACACACTATTTTTTTTCACCAAATGTTTATTGAGTGTCTTGTATGTAATACTTGCCATATTGATATGAACAAGACAAATTTGATCTTTACCTCAGTGTTAGCTAAAAGTCCAACCCTTAGCTAATTTAGCCCTGCTGATTGGCTTAGAATAGCTTCAGGCATGTACAGAGGACAAACCCAATTCTCTGATGTGTTTTCTGGGAAATGATATTGCTTGCATGCTTCAAAATCCTCTTAGGTTCTTTCAAGGAATGAGAGTTCCTTGTGCTATAGAACCTAAAACTAAGGTTTTATTCAATAAAATGCATCTAAACAAGATAAGTAAGCAATAGTACTCTTTTTTAAAAAGAATTTTAGTTGTCAATGGACCTTTGTTTATTTATATGTGGTGCTGAGAACGGAACCCAGTGCCTCACACATGCTAGGCAAGCACTCTACCACTGAGCCACCACCCCAGTCCCAATAATACTATTTTTAAAATATTTATTTTTCAGTTTTATGTGGACACAATATTTTATTTTTTTATGTGGTGCTGAGGATCGAACCCAGTCCTCATGCATGCCATGTGAGCACACTACCACTTGAACCACATCCCAAGCCCCAATAATACTATTTTTAATACACACAAAAGAAGCAATTCTGGGGGGCAGTATTTCTCAGGTTCCCTCAATCTTCTACTTCCAATGCTATATACTCATTCCAAGTACAAGAAGAAGACAGTATTGCAGATAGCTTCATGAAAAGAACAAGCTGGGTTATTTTTACATCTTTACCAGGTTAATAAGTCTATGATCTTCTTAAGAATAACATGTTATGGACAAATTGATTATGCATGCAAACGGAACTGTTTGCAGAAATATGTCAATTGTCTGTTGTAGTCATCATATACATCTGCAGAATATTTTCTTAGACGAAAATGATTCTTCTCATGAATATTTGTATCCTTCACCCCTTTATCAACTCAAATGAAAATCCATTTTCAAGGAGCTGTAATTTTTAGAGGCTAAGATGCACATGAGAGGGATTATTTTGGAAAAGGAGCTAATTTAAATCCTGTATTAGGTCCTCAATGGGAAACAGATGATGCTCTTGAATTAGAATAATTCAAAGAGGGATTAATAAAGGCACTATTTATATAAAGATGTGGGTGGTATGTAGAGTAACCAAATATGGTTTTGGGGAAAATACTGAGCTTACTGCTGGTAACTGCAAACATGCTAATGTTGATTGGCTGAAAGGGAAATGAGAAAGCCCTTACTGGGACCCAGAAAGCAAGAGTCTTATAGAGAAGGTTTGCCTTTGGTGGAGGAACCCATGCAGCTCAAAACCAACTGCAGGGAGGGAGGTATGGAAATAAATATTCTGAACCTTGCTTTGTTTTCATCGTGATTTAACACCTAAGTGCAACTGGAAAGTTAAGAACAAGGAAGACATTAATATAATTTATATAGCGCAGGCTCTCATGGCAGAGAACAGGATGGGAAAAGATGGAGCTTAGATCTGCAATGGTAAATGAAAGATATCCTGGTACATCTTCCCTATTGCTTTTTTTTTTTTTTTTTTGGTGCTGGTGATTTAACCCAGGGCCTTGTGCATGTGAGGCAAGCACTCTACCAACTGAGCTATATCCCCAGCCCCTTCCCTATTAATTAGAAACCATTTAAACTCCAGCGGAGGGCAGAGAGATAATAACATAATCTTTTAGTTTGAGCCACATCTCCAATTTTGTACATTTATGTGTACCTATTTTCAGCCTTTGTTTTGCACCAGGCTCTATTTGATATAAATAAAACAGACCAAAATTCCTGCCCTCATTGAGCCTGTATTCTATTTGTGGTCATTTGTCTTAACAGGAGTCATTTAGTAGCAAGAGAAAGTGACTCAAGTTAGTAATTTAAAAAAGATTGCTTTTAAGGAATCTTTCTTGAGTATTGAAAATCTGTCAAGCAACTACTCTCTGGGTTCTCTATTATACTTCTCTCCTTTCTCTTTCAATCTTTCTCCCCATACCTCCTGTCCAACAGAAAAAATTAAAGTGATTTTTCTTCTCTGTATATTTCTCCAGATCTGTACCACTCTCCTCTGTGGAGGCAGGCTTCATTTTAAGGTTCTTATTTTCTACTTCCCATTATTTTCAGTTGGCAATTATCTTGGCATCTTCTCTGCTTCCATTAATTTATATGAAAGTACTTAGAAAATCTCAAGTGGTGGTTCTCTTCCAATCTGCCAATGTTTTTGTTTTTTCCAATGACAGGTGCTCTCCTGCATCATATCTATTCACCCATTTGTTTGTTTATTGAAAGTTCTTTGAATATTGAGTACCTTCTTACACCAGAGGTCAAGGTAGAATTCCCAAGGAGTGGTAGGTGCTTCATTCACTCAAGTTGGCATTGGTGTGATAAGTTGGCGTATGGAAGAAATCACTGGCAGGTGAAACAAATGAAAGCTAAAGTTTGTCTCAGTTCTAAACACAGTACCCAAGAAATGGGAATAAAGATCAACTAATCTTCAGAGTGATTGAAAAACAATAGAGGGACCATTGGGTTGGAACAAGAATGTAGGTTCACCAAGAACAGAATGCTGTGTCTCAGAAATTGTTTCAAATGTCTAGAGATTATTTGAGTGACTAATTTTACAGAGGGGCATAGATCTGGTTCCTGCTCTCAGGTGATTTTATTCTTTCACAAAGGTGGAATAGGCAGTTGTTGATAGTTTCAATGGCCCCCTTTTATTAGTGTTCCTGACTCTATTACCTTTGCTCTGGATTTTCTTTAACATTGAAATATATGAGACATTTCTATTCCATTTTAAATAACAGGTCAATATTACTACCTTCTCCAAGAATAGTTTTCATTTTGTTCTTTAATTTACATTAAAGTATAATTGCTCGTTCCCCACATCCTTGCCAACACTTACTGGTGTTTGTATTCTTAATAGCTGCCATTATGAATGGAGTGAGATGAAATCTTAAAGTGGTTTTGATTTGCATTTCTCAAATTGCTAGAGATGATGAACATTTTTTCATATATTTGTTGATTGATTGTATATAATCTTCTGAGAAATGTCTGTTCATTTCTTTGGCTCATTTATTGATTGGGTTATTTGTTTTTGGTGTTAATTTTTTTTGAGTTCTTTGTATATCCTAGAGATTAGTGCTTTATCTGATGTGCGTGTGGTAAAAATTTGCTCCCATTCTGTAGGCTCTCTCTTCACCTCACTGATTGTTTCTTTTTGCTGAGAAGAAGCTTTTCAGGTTGAATTCATCCCATTTATTGATTCTCGATTTTATTTCTCGTGCTATAGGAGTGTTAAGGAAGTTGGGGCCTAATCTGACATGATGAAGATTTGGGTCTATTTTTTCTTCTATTAGGCGTGGGATCTCTGGTCTAATTCCTAGGTCCTTGATCCACTTTGAGTAGAGCTTTGTGCTTGGTGAGAGATATTGGTTTAATTTCATTTTGCATCATATGGATTTCCCAGCACCATTTGTCAAAGAGACTATCATTCAGTCCCATCAGAATGGCAGTTATCAAGAATACAATAAGTGTTGGTGAGGATGTAGGGGGAAAGACACACTCATATGTTGCTGATGGGACTGCATATTGGTGCAACCAATCTGGAAAGCAGTATGGAAATCCCTTGGAAAACTTGGAATGGAACTACCATTTGACCCAGCTATCCCACTCCTTGATTTATACCCAAAGGACTTAAAGCATACTACAGTGACACTGCCACATCAATGTTTATTGAGGTATTATTTTTTGTGGTGCTGGGGATTAAACCTAGGGCCTTGTGCATGTGAGGCAGGCACTGTACCAACTGAGCTATATCGCCAGTCCCACATCAATGTTTATAACAGCACAATTCACAGTAGCTAAATTGTGGAACCAATCTAGATGCCCTTAAGTATATGAATGGATAAAGAAACTGTGGTATATATACACAATGGAATATTACTCAGCAATAAAAAAGAATAAAATCATGGTATTTGCAGGTAAATGGATGGAGTTGGAGAATACCATGCTAAGTGAAGTAAGCCAATCCCCAAAAACCAAAGGTAGAATGTTTTCTCTGATATGTAGATGCTTTTCCATAATGGGGGTGGTGAGAAGCATGGGAGGAATGGAGGAATTTTAGATAGGGTAAAGGGGAGGGAAGGGAAGGGAGGGTGTACGGGGGTAGGAAGGATGTTAGAATGAGATGGACATCATTACCCTAAGTACATGTATGAAGAAATGCTATGACTCTACTTTGTGTACAACCAGAGACATGAAAAATGGTGCTCTATATGTATACTATGAATTGAAATGCATTCTGCTGTCATATATAACAAATTAGAATAAATAAGTAAATTATTATTTTTATTAACATGTTTATTTTTTATTTCAATTGCTTGTGCCTGCATGTGTGTGTATCTGTGTTTTGATAGAGATTAAGAAAATACAGGGGTATTGTCTCTTAGTTGATCTATTCTGTCCACTGTAAAGGTTTTACAGTAGGATTTAAGTTGTAAACTGTGCTACTTGAGTTGATATTTGGAAAGATATTCCCTACATTCAAGGTGTAGTTTTGTATTAATTGTGTTTTCTTGAATTTGAAGAAGAATGGGCAAAATCATGCTCTTTTGTATTCACTCTCCCTTGAGTGCAGATACTGTGTTATTTCACTCTAGACCAAGTTTTTCAAAGTAGTACTTCATGTATGGCCTGCTGTAGGCCATATCCCCCTAGGGCCTTTGATCCAATTGACCATAGGTATATTTGTTTCCTAGGGCTGGTATAACAAATTATCCCAAACAAGGCATCTTAAGCAATATTTTCTCATAGTTCTGGAGGCTGGAAGTTAAGATCAAAGTAATGGAAGGGTCACCATCTTTCTGATAGAGCTAGAGAAAGTCTCCTTCCTTGGCTTATGGCAGCATAACTATAATCTTCACATGGTGTTCTTCTGATATGCATGTATGTTCAAATTTCTCTTTTTTAAAAGGATACCAGTCCTAGTTGATTAGGTACCCATCCTACTCCAATTTAAGTTTAAAATTACTCAACTAATTACATATGAATGAAACACATATTCAAATTTTGTCACATCCCAAACTATGGGCAGTTTGGACTTCAACATATGAATTTTACCAGAGTGCTAAGAGCCACAGCCAAGTAATATGATGCATGGCATTTTTGGTTGAAAGGTGACACCAGCTAGCCATTGAGATGATATGATTATGTTAAGATTTGCATTCATATGGATATTGGACTCCTGCTGTTCAGGGACTCCTGGAGAGTTCCCATTGGTTGGGGAAGTGAAGTAGGAGGGAATTCCAGGGGAGGAACTTCCTCTGGGGTTCCAGGAGAAAGTCGCGGGAGTGGATTGGCAATCTTCCCGGGTGGTATGGGGCATTGGCAGCAGTTTCAAAAAATAAAGTTTGTTCCTGCTTGAATGGCTCGTGATTTTGTGCCCAGCCAGACTGCGGCACCAGAGGACATAATTGAACTCATAACAATGGATGATTAGGCATTTTTTTAAATGTTATATCTTCTGATACGGTATGTTAAGCTTCTATTGCAGTTTTGGCCCTATCTTGGATTCTAGTAACCTTAATGTAAACCAGTGCTAAGCAAATTTTGTTCTATTTCACACAGGTACATCTGGATAACTTCTTACCTCAGCCAGTACCTCATATTTCTTCTTGCCCTAGTTTTCTATTACACAATAGCATGTGTGTTTTTCAGTTTTTCATTGCTGAGACCAAAATACCTGAAGATAGCAACTTAGAGGAGGGAGAGTTTATTGGGGTTCATGGTTTACAGAGGTCTCAGTCTGTGGTCAGCCAAGGTCATTGCTCTAGGCCTGAGGTGAGGCAGAAAGAACATCATGGTGGAAGAAAGCTGCTCAGCTCAAGTAAGCTAGGAAGCAGAGAATAAAGCACCAAACTATAAACCCCAAAGGCATGTCTCCAGTGACTGACTTCTTCCATCCATGTCCCAATTGTCTATAATTATCACTCAGTCCATTCAAAATAATCCATCAAATGGATTAATGCACTGATTAAGTTATGAATCTCATAATCATTCACCTATGAGAATACATCTGGATAACTTCTTACCTCAGCCAAAAAAAAAAAACATGATTAACATAGCTTTTGGGGGACACCTCAGATCCAAACCATAACAGAATGGAATGCCTGTTACAGTGTGTTACTCAGCAGTAACACACGAATAACTCAGAAAATGGCTAAGTTAAGACCCCGTAGGTGACCCTTGACTAATTAGGGATGAGATCCAATGGATAAAACTTCTCTTTCTTTCTCCCAGGTGAACAGACCAAAGCCCTTTCCATTAAGGTATTTAGAGATCTCTTCCCAATTAAATACCAGTCACTACTAGCAGTGGTCAACTTGATAATGCAGCACTGTGTTTCTTTGTATGCCATTTTATTTCTTCAACTCCTTACTCCTGCAGCATGAGTTGGCTACCCAAATAAACTACTGGTATGAAAACCTTTGTCTCAGGTTCAGCTTGGGAGGAACTTTAACTTAAGTTTTAAGCTTCCCAGGTGATCCTGATGCAAGTGATCATGGACCAATCATTGAGGAATTCTTCAGATTTCTGTGTAAAACAGAATGAGTTAAAATCATACCTTAATGTGTTTGTTAAATAGGATATTCCCCGTACCACTCTCTTTTGTTAATTTTAAAAATATGCAAACATTATCTTGAAGAAAAATTTTATGAGCACAAGTCCAAAATCATGGTAAATTTCAGAAGAAAACCACTCTTGACAGAAGCCAGTAAGTATGCAGATACTATGGCTAGTACTGTCTGTCCTCAGATGATATCTGGGTTATGGATCAGTGTGCCTCAATTCTCAAAGCCTCATAACCTATGTACAATAAGGAAAACTTATTTTGATGCCCTGTATAGCTGTGGGTCACATGCTGCCACCCTTCATGAAACAGGGTCCTATGAGGCCCAGAAGTAGCCAATAGGTGGGAAAGCCAGTAGGCAAATCACTTGCAGAAGGTTAGGATATAATAAGCTCCCATAAAAATCGGACTCATGCCACTGAGAAATCTATGTCAGTCTTAAAGCTTCATCTGAGTAAATCACCTTTAATAGCCTTTAACTTGACAGAATGGATATTTTAACCTGGAATTTTATACTTCTGCTGCAAGACTGACCAGAGGGCCAGTTCTCTCTGGGGCTGACTTGGAAGTTTAAAAAGCCAAACAATTATTAAACAGAATAGCCAGCTCAGCTGAAGGAGGGACATTCTAGGCTCTGCATAGCAGGATTTAAAATCCATGCCAGAGCTTCTCAGTCCTAGGTGCCTAGAACCAGTTGGGAAAAATAAAAATTCCTGGAGAAGAGAAATGATAAACTGAGGAAGATAAATTCAAAAGATTGTGTGTGTGTGGGGATATTAATGATAATATAATCTTAGCTAAGGATGAGGTGCTTCATGTTCAGAAGAATGCTTTGTGCATGGGTGACTCACCATAAAGGAAGAGAGTAGACAAAACAATATGACAGGGCAGATTAGTCAGGCTGAGCCTAAGCAAGGATCTTAAATCTGCTGGTAATGAAGGAAGCCATTAAGTGGATATCATAATACCCTTGTTGAACTTCAAAGGGTCTGGAGTTGAACAGATTTGGATTTACGCCACAACTCATAACTCTACCACTCACCAGCTGAATACCAGCCAGTTACTTAACTTCTCTAACACTGCCTATCAGGGATGTGAGTATTTAGTGAAAGAATGTATAAAGGGCAGCCATCTTAATATTTCAGAGTAGCCATTCAATAAATGCTATATATAATTATTATTATTATAAGAAAACTGTTTTAATGGACTAAATTTAGTACAAACAGGATACATTTTGTATTTTGCATGAGCAATCTTTTTTCCCACATATAAAAGTTTAGAGTTTTTTTAAAATTTGTTACATGTGACAACAGAATGCATTACAATTCATATTACACATGTAAGCACAATTTTCATATCTGTAGCTGTACACTGCATGAGCAATCTTAATTCCTGAAATACCTAACAAGTGTAGTCATACAGTTGTCAAATGGTGTTGACCACAAGGACAGAATTAGATGAAATTTTATGTGCATATGAGATCATTAAGTGTATGTATTCATGTGTGTACTTACAATGTTATGTATGCACATTGTTATTTTTAGAGATATTTCTTTTAAATCTTTGTTCCTTTTTATCCTACTCTTTTTTCATAGTTAAGGTTTATTCTCAGCTCTGTGAGGTATTGGGAGATTATTCAGGAGAGGAAAAGTTAAAGTACCTGTTTTCAGTAATTGCTTTTTTTTCCTTTTTTTTTCTGCTCATCTGGTGATGCTTCATAAGAGGGACACTAAGTGCTGATTGGATGCTTTTAGCACTAGTGGCATTTGTTAACTCTGAATGCTACCATAGAGATATCTGAATGGGTCATTTGCAGGGGGGGCAACTTTGATTAGGTCTTTTATCATGGTCTGGTCATTTTCCTCATAAAAGGCTTTTCCAATAACTTGCCTCAAGTATAAAGGCCTACCTAATGACTAGAATTCTAAGAGCAGAGTTGGAAAGAGGTCTGAGGAGAGCTCACTGTCAAGTATCTATTTCTATCTTGATTAAACTAGAGGACACTAGTCACAAAGACCCTACCTTTGACCTTCCCAGAAAATAAATCTCCAATAATGTTCAGGAGTGACTGCAAGAAGCTTTGAGTGAAGCAATTGATATGGGGACCCAATTGTTTCCTAATTAGATTTTAAACTTAGTTTCCTCACTTTGGGTCTTCCTTTTCTCTTTCCTGTCCCACTTTTGTGGGTATGTGATATTGCTATTAGGGGTTTTGTTGTGTATGTCAGTGTACATTGTGTTGTTTCCTTATTGCCCTCTTAAGATTCAGTGTTCTTGTGTCTCCTAAAATCTTTTGTGATTGCTTGCCTATCAGTTTTCCAGTTTCCAAAATTTTGTTATTATATCCTCTCCTGTTTTCTCAAACATTGTGGTTTTAGGCCTTTAAAATGTTATTGAGATGGGTTTGTTATATCTGCTATTTTTTACCTGTATACTCATATATTTATATTATGATTCTTAATTAAATGTATATGGTCCAGAAGTTTTATCTTTTGTTCTTTCATAGACAGTATATAGCAAAGCAGAATTCAAGAGATGAAGACAAAGGCAGAATAATAAGGAAAAGAGAGAACAGAAATGGATTATATGTTTTGAACTGTGGACTGTGTTCTTGAACCTGGACTTCAATCCTTTTGTGCCCATGATTCCATGTTTAATTAGGACATTTATGAGTGTTCCTTTTCACAAGTTCCATTCTTGATATATACACTGTCTTCATACAGTGTCTGCCATCAAGAATATGTCATCTAGGACCCTTAGTTCTATGTCCCAGAACTGCATCTAAAATTCTTGCTGCCTCTAATAGTGTTAAACAGTACAGTGATCACAAAGGAATAAGCAGTGATGTGTGTATGAGAGAGAGAGAGAGAGAGAGAGAGAGAGAGAGAGAGAGAGAGAGAGAGTGTGTGTGTGTGTGTGTGTGTTGTGTGTGTGTGTTTTGGAATCTGGTATTGACTGTGCAGCCAATTCTCATTCTGTTTGCTGACACAAACTTCAGTGGTCATGAATGAGGGAACCCCACACTCCTTGGTGATGAATTTGACAATGCAAGTTGATTTTTATTCAAGCACATGTGTTTCAGCTTCCCCAGAAACCTCAGCAAATACAGATTGTAGTCCCTTCCAAAACCTGTGATCCAGATGCTGTGTTTGGAATGCGCTGCTCTTATTTCCCCTTTCCACAGTACACTGAAAACTCAAGAGAAAAGGTACAGCAAAAATAACCCCTTTTGATCTCTTCCAGGGGAGCTGCCATATCTTTCTTTTGTCACTGCCAGCCTGTCATATTGCCTCCTGTTTCTTCACTTATATCCAGAAAAGGAAAAAAAAAATAATGCAGATGTTTCTGAAGCACCAAACATCTAAAGCTTGTTTACCAATTCCCCTAGTATTCAATAAATGCCACTATATAATTCCTGGGTCCAAGAAGCTGTCATTGAACCCCACTGAGCCACACTTTTTCAATAACATAGGAGAGGAAAACATATGATTCCTTCCAAACTTTAATTATCCTCTTTTATTCACCTACACTGTATCAGGTAATATTTATATTTATACAATTCTACTTTAGGAACCAAATAAGAAAGCTACATATCAGAGAGGCCCTCTGATTAGGTTTTTAATAGGGAGGCTGGGGACACAGTTAATCAAGCAGAGAGGACTGTTTTTTCTTCCCCCATAGTACATTGCCTTTGGGAAAATAATTTAAACCATTTTAGATCAAAATGGGAATGAATAATCCTGTGACTAGTCACATGAATATTTTAAGAGAGATATGGGGCACAGGTGATGGAGAGAAGGAGAGAGAACTGGGGAGGGGATCTCCTCAGTTGATGGAGTGGTCAAGGGAAGTAAGAGAATTGAGGTCAGGATGGGTAAGCCTTGCTTTAATTCTCTATTCCTGGAAGAACCTTTAGAGAGGTTGAGAAGAAGCAGAGACACTGGGACTGGGAACATCCAGCCTGTGGGAATTCATCTTCAGAGAATAAGGCAGACTAGAAGTGAAACTAGAGATTACTGGTTACATAACCAACTAGCTGAGTGATTTGACCAGGTCTAGGCTTCAGGTTTCTCCTCATCTATAATATTAGCATATTGGGTTACTACTCTCTAGTTTTAACATTTTATGATTCTTTTAAATTTATTTTTGAGGGTACCAGGGACTGAAATCATGGGCACTCAACCACTGAGCCATATCCCCAGCCCTATTTTGTATTGTATTTAGAGACAGGGTCTCATTGAGATGCTTTCATTTTATGATTCTTTAAAATGGAAAAGAAAAGTTCCCTCTCTGTGAAAATGTAATTTTTCTTTTTGATGATAATATGAGTTAATAGCTATTATTAATTGGTTGCTGTATTCTAGGCATTGAACTTAGCATTTTATATATATTCCAACTCAAGTGAGGTACTTATATGTAAAAAACAGATACACAATTTTGTTAAAATATTTAACTAACAAGAGGCAATGTTCGACCTCAGTCTAATAAACAGTAGACTTTGTTTTGAAATTTGGTCCTGCTGTGTTGCTCAGGCTGGCCTCAAGCTTGAGATCCTTCTGCCTCAGCTTCCTGAGTCTCTGTGAGTATAGGTACACACCACCATGCCTGGCTAGATTTTGAATCATAGAACTAGAGATTACCTTAAATGATGCATTCAAGCCACCGTTCCCTCTTAATGCATAAGGAAAGAGAAATCTAGAATCCTTGTCCCACTATTCATTGCAGGCATAAACTTGAGAAAGTCACTCTCCTTTCCCAGTTTTCTGGGTGTTTAATTTTAAGACTGCAGCTTTTTTCCCAATGTCTTAGGCTGCTTTGCTCAAGAAAAAATATTGCCTCAAATTGGTCTACAGCTGTGTCTTTCAGGAACCAACTGAGTACAAGGGAAGCAACCTGAGCCCCCTGGAGAAAGTATCCTTTCAGAACTCTGGGCTCAACATGCCCAGGAGGTCCTTTGCTATGTAAGTAACTTCTAAATGTGATTGGATGTGACTTTATTTTTTAATGGAACACCTTTTCCCATTATTCAGGCCTAGCCTCATTGAAATTAGTATATGTAGTTCTCATTTATAGTAAGCAAGATTTGCCAAGTTGTATCTGAGAAGAATAGCTGCCTCACCTTGTCAACATTTACACAAAGTGTCAGCATTGCCAGGGGCCAACACAGTGCCATGCTTCTATTGTTCCATTGTACAAGTCCCTTGTCCCCTGTGAACACTTTCTGAAAGAGTCAAAGCTGGTGGCTTTGCTGTGTTATTTAATCTTGGACTGCTCTGGACAATTTGAGTGACTAGCAAAGAAGTATGAAAGACAAAAACAGTTACCTAAGAAATTAAAGAAGCGGAAAGAAATACAGTGAAGTTGTAAGAGCTTTCTTTTCACTTTGAATTATAGTTCAACAAATGCCCTATTTTCAAACTGCCTTTTCCTTCCTACTTTTAGTTTAGGATAGGATGTTAAATGATATTTTATTATTTGATATAAAAATCAATTTTAAAAAATAATACAATATTATATATTATGGCTGCTATCATGCAACAATGAGCTTTCATAATGAAGAATCACTGGAAGGTGATAATTGAAAATAAAAATAGTTTTGAATTATGAGTGCTTGTATCTATTCTCAACATGCTTATTAATTTTTATATATGGTCTTTTAATTAAGAAAAGCACAGCGTTTTTAAATGGGTTCTTGAATTAGTGAGCTTTTCATCTCTATGATTAAAATACCTGACAGGAACAACTTAGAGGAGGAAAAGTTTATACTGGTCTCATATTTTCAGAGGTCCAATCCTTGGTTAGCCAACTATATCCCTTTGATCCCATGATGAGGCAGAATATCATTGTGGAAATCTGCTCAGGTCCCAGAAGCACAGAAACAGAAAATGAGGAGCCAGGAATAAAATACATAATCTCTAAGGCACAACCTCAGTGACCTATTTCTTCCAGCCATGCCTAACCTGTCTATAATTACCACTCAGTAATCCACCCCAAACCATCTGTCCATCAAATGGATCAATATACCGATTAGTTTATTAGTTCTCATAATCTGAACATTTTACCTTCTGCATCAACACAGAAGTTTTGGGGGAACAACTCATATCCAAACCATAACAGTTCTCCAATAAAAAAATGGGAGAAGGGTACATATGAGCAATTCATAAAATCAGTGAAAAATTAATGTGTCAAATTATATAATTTATTTATGTTAAACTTCACAGTTTTATGGTTGATTTTATGTATCAACTTGCCTGGGCCATGGAGTGCCCAGACATTTGGCTAAACTCTGGGTGTGGTTGTGAGAGCATGTCTGGATGAGATTAACATTTGAATCTGGAAATTGAATAAAGCATATTATTCCCCTTAAGGTGTGTGGGCCTGCCCAATCAATTGAGACCTGAGTAGAAAAAGCAGATTAGAGGAAACATTACCTGCCTGCCTGCTTGAGGATCTTTAATACTTCTTATGGTGCAGATCTTCTGATAATATATTCTTTCAGCTTTGGTATGATGTATGAGAAAAATATTTTACCCCTTTCAGAAGATATTTTCATTAGGTATAGAATTCCATTTGACAGGTTTTTTTTTCTTTCTTTCAGTAGAGTCATTTCTTGGTATTTTCAAAGAATTTTTTTCAGGACTCCCTTAGATACCAAACTTCACAAATGCTTATGTCCCTTATATAAAATGGTGTAATATTTGCAGTAGAACCTAAAGTACCCACATCCTCTTGCATACTTTAACTCATCTCTAGATTACTTATAATACCTAATGCAATGGAAACTATATGTAAATGGTTATAATAATATATTTAGGCAATAATGACAAGAATAAAATCATCTGCACACATTCACTGTGATCTTAAGTTTTTCCAAATATTTTTGATCTCCAGTTAGTTGAATCTGCAGATGTGTAACCCATGGATACTAAAGGTTGACCATACTTTTAATATGTTGCTCTACTCTCTTTGGCTTAATTCCAATGAAAATCTGCTTAACTTTGTTATTATGCCTAGTATTTCCCCCCATCACTAGCTAATTTTTGGATTTTCTCTATCCTTTGCTTAATAACTTGGGTATGATGTATAGTGATATTTCTTATGATTAGGAATTATTGATATTTTTGGATCTGTGGGTTTGTATTTTTCATCAAATCAGAAAATTTTCAGCTGTTATTTCTTTAAGTATTTTTCGGTTCTTTTTTGGACTCTTTGTGTGTGTGTGTGTGTGTGTGTGTGTGTGTGTGTATGTGTGTATGTCTGTTTGAAATTATTCTAGAGCTCACTAATATTCTGTTAATTTTTCTCTGTATATTTCATCTTTTGATAATTTCTATTGGTAGGGTTTGGGGATTAGTAACTTTTTATCTCTAGGATCTGTTTAACTATTAACCCTATCTCTCTCTCTCACGCGTGCTCTCTCTCTCTCTCTCTGTCTTTGATGTTGTAGTTATTTTTATCTATAAACTTTAAATTTGAGGGTTTTGTGTAGTTTCCATTTCTTTAACAAGTTTTATTTTTTCTTTTGTTTTCTTGGGCATATAAAATGTTGTTAAAATACCTGTTTTAATGGCTTTATGTACTAATTCTACAATCTGAGTCCCTTCTGCATTTTTTTCTGATTTTCTCATTATCATTTTTATTTTCAAGATTATTTGTACACCTACTAATTCTTTATCAGATGTCAGGCATTGTGAGTTTAACCTTGTTGGGTGGTGATTTTTGTGATCCTATAAATAATTGTTCAGTTTTTTTTCTTGGATATAGGTAGATTACTTAAAAATAGTTTAATCCTTTCAAGGCTTGATTTTTTTTAACTTTGTTTATTGTCTATAACTAATTTCTTCCCCATAACTGAGGCTATTCCCTTCTGTGTACTCTAAATAATTGATCCACTGTCCTGTGAATTGCAAGGTTATTCTGTTCTGGTTGGTAGAAATACATGGTATTCCAGGCCTTACATGCTCTTCAGGAATTCTGGAATGTTCTGTCCTCTACTAGTTTTATTCTTAAACTATTGTGCTGATCAGTATTTAGGTAAACACTTGACAAAGACCCTTTGCAGGTCTCTGGAGCCCTGTCTTTTTTTCTATTTGTTTTAATTAGTTACACATGACAGTACAATGATCTTGACATATCAAACATTTGAATCAGATGGGATATAATCTCTCATTTTTCTGAGTGTACAGGTTGCAGAATTACATTGGTCATGCAGTCACGTATATACCCACAGCAATAATAATGTCTATTTCATTCTAGTATCCTTTCTATCCCCTCATCCCCTCCCCTCCCCTCCCCTCCCCTCCCCTCCCCTCTCTCTACCTAATCTAAGGTAACACCTATTCTTTTTTTCTCACATCTTCATACATGTATTTTGTATAAGAATGAGGGTCCCCTTCCACCATCCATGCAATTCCCATTCTCCCTCCCTTTCCCTCCCACCTCTCTTCCCTATCTAGAGGTAATTTTCTTCTCATGCTCTTCCTCCCTACCCCATTTTGAGTCATCTCCCTTATATCAGAGAAGACATTCGGCATTTGTTTTTTTGGGGATTGGCTAACTTCACTTATCATAATCTGTGGAGCCCTGTCTTTATGCATCTGTTATTCTGCCCTGTAAGTATTAGCCACTTTGACCTCCTCAGACTCCCAAATCCATCTTTGTAATTCAAGGAGATAATCAGACTCTTCCTGGGTTTTACTTGCCTGTGTTGTGGCCAGGAAATTCCATCGGCAGTAAGCTTGGGCAATCAGAAAGCTTACCTTATTTATCTCTCATTTCTTATGACTCACTGTCATATCACTGTCTGATAGCCAGTGTCAGAACACCCTTATATATTTTGTTTCATATTTTAATTGCTTCAGTTATAAGAGTAAGTATAGTCCCATCACTCCCTCTGGCCAGAGGCAGATGTCTCCTCTTAGATACATCTATTTACCATTTCTTGACTAAATTCCATAGTAGTTTTATAAACTGATATTCCTGTTTCAATCTTGGGATGTCCTAATTCTACAGGAAATAGTCTAAAACACTTCCTTAAGTATCATACCACCACTTTTCTTTAAAATATTTAATAATTTCCAAGCAAGGTAGCATAGGCCTGTAATCCCAGCAACTTGGGAGGCTAAGGCAGGAGGATGAAAAGTTTGAGGCCGGTCTTGGTAACTTAGCAAGATGCTGACTCAAAATAAAAAATATTAAAAGGACTAGGGATGTAGTTCAGTGGTCAAGCACCTCTGGGTTCAATACCCAGTACCAAAAATCTTCAATAAGACTATATCCAAACTCCCCTTTTTTCTGATGTTTTGACCTTCTAGTAGAATGAAAGCATCTCATCCTTTTATTTATTCTTTCCTGGGACAAAGAGAAGATGAAGAGAAGGAAGTCATCTTGATACCTTTCCTCTTTGAGAGAGCACACCTCCTCCTGAACAGAAATACTTTGAGTCTTTGAGGGATCACACCTCCTCCTGAACAGAATTACTTTTGTGTAGAATCTATGATCCTAGGTGAGACTGAAGGTCACACTATGGAGAAGTATGTAGCTGACAATCAAGACTCATGATGTCAGGATCATGTCTTCTTTACTTGAATCCTTAGTGTGGAACCTCTGATATATTTGATAATGGAATATTCTTTATAAACCACAGTATGTGGGGAAAATTGTTAATATAGTAGTTCTATAAAAAATCTTGGCTTAGCAAGTGATAAATCTTAAGACCTTAAAAGTGTATAAAAAACTTGGATCACATTTTTCACCTCTTAAGCAATCAATTAGACCTTATTATCACTGGTATTTTCTATTGCAGATCAGACCATGGCTGTCTCCGTCTGGGAAAGCTATTGTTGACTTAGCATTGATTCTCAGTCTCAGAGGCTAAGATTTAACAAAATATTTTAGGGAGGAACTGGAAGGAGAAACAAAACCACACCTAGGGAAATGTTAGCCACTGTGTCCAGTCTTGATTAAGAAAACAGAAAGGTGATTTTCCAAGCATCACAGTTGTCATTTTTATTTGTTAATAAACGTGTTTGAATTTTCCCTGGTTCTTAAACAACCTCCAGCAGCAGCAGGGGTGGCTGAAGCATACACTGCCTGGCTGATTATCTCAGTAGTGACCTGTAAGCAGCCCCCTCTGGGGTGAAATGCAATTGAGTCTCTCTATTAACTCCAGTCCTGAGCGACTCCGCAGCAGTCTTGGTTATCAGGCTCAGAACACATTGAGTTAAGTAGGAAGGCGCTCGGTGGGTAATGGTTTTGTGACGCAGATGACTATCAGTGAGAGACTAAGCTGAAAATTACTTCTCAGGGGCTGCTGAGGATGGGAAATCAGGGTGAAAGTTGAGGTTGAGCTGCAAGGTTTAGTTTTCTATCCTCTGCAAATGGTCTTGCTCTGTGGGTTAAAGGCCACTGCTGTACTCATGAATATATACTATTTCTGGCTACTGTAATTGATTAGCTACACTCTGCAGCTGGTTTGATGAGTTTGAGAGGTACTGTTCAAGGCCTGAGGAGCAGTACAGAATAGTATATCCATAAATGCTTTGAGTTTTCCTTGGTTGCAAGGAAACAGAGGGAATGCAACAGTTGTAAGCCAATCTACACAGTAAATGGAACCACTATGTCCCAGCACCGCGTCTATGTGGTTATTAACACTTTATATTTGACAGGAAAAATACAGAGACCCCTGAACACTTAATATTTAAGTTTGTATTAATCTTCATATATGTATGTATACAGATGGCTATGTCTTTATGATGGGAAATAGATTCAACATCTGATATAGTATGACATTAGGCTGAGACCTGGATTGCAGAGTGGAATGCATGGTGTTGGATCCCAGCTTATCTCTTATCAGCTGTGTGACTCTGGTTAAATTACTTGACCTCTCTGTGCTTCAGAATCTTCATCTATAAAATGAGCATAATCAAGTGACCCTCATATGTTTGTTAAAGTACTAAATGAGCTAATAAATATATATAAATACATAAAGCACTTGCATAGTGTTCACCACATTCTAGGTCTTATTCTAAGTTTTAGTAATGAGTATTATCTGAAGTCACAAAAGAATGACAGTGTACATGCATACTGTTCAAAGTTGGGAATTCAAGCTGAGGTCACTTTCTCATCCTTGATCTTAAGCCTCTTTCTGAAAGAGTTTCCTTTGTATTTGGCTATGCACATATGTAATTTTTCTCAGGTTTGTAATTGTGCTCTTATTTACTGAGTAGAAGCTCTTCAAATGGAGATTTTTACTTTCCTCTCACTTGCTCTATAAATAAGGAGCAGCAAGCACAAAGAAATGAGTACTTGTAAATATCACTTTTAGCAAATGTTTTTCACTATATAAAAGCACTAACTTTATATGCAGCCCCTACACTTTGTTGCTGTGAGTGCAGAGCTGCATGTATTAGCTTGTTAAAAATCTGGTGTTGGGCTGGGGTTGAAGCTCAGTCGTAGAGCACTTGCCTCTCATGAGTGAGGCCCTGGGTTTGATCCTTAGCACCATATACAAATAAATAAATAAAAATAAAGATATTGTGTCCATCTACAACAAGAAAAGTTAAAAAAATCTGGCATTATGTGACTTCTTATAAAGAAAATCCAGCTACCCTATATTGAGTGACTACTATCTATAGGGTTCTATACAAATTCTTTATATAGTGTGTCTCCTGGAACTCACAATATCTCTATCAAGTGCATGGTATTATCTCCAATTTAGAGATGGGGAAATAGACACAGAGGGATGAAGGTACTTAGCAGGGTCTCATAGTTCTCTCATCTGGGTCTGTTTGAATTTAAAGGTCATGAGTTTGTTTGCCGCATCACACTGTAATTCTCCCTGGTTATGTCTCATCCTTATCCTCACTTTCTGTGACATTCATTGATTTTTCCCTCCTCCACATCTTGTATTATTTTAATAATAGTTTTCTTCAACAGTCATAATATCAGAGTTAAATGATACTAGTTCCCTTTAGTGTAGGAAACACAGGCTAGAGATTTTTTTCCTGTGGTGTAAATGAATGAATGAAATGGTTAACCTTTGATTAAACATCTCTCCAAGTCACTTGGTATTGTCTTAATAAATGTTTCAATCCATACTCAAACTCTTGAGTACACTGACTGAAGCCCCACTGTGCTTAGAGGACAAACACAATGACAAGGTGAGGGGAGAAATACAGGTTGAACTGGGCTTTTCACAACAGACAGAAAAAAAACATAGGCTTCTCTAAGGATTCTGGACTATCTGTCATCAAAGTAATTGCCATTCTTTTTATTAGAAGGGGAAAAGATCTGGAAATGGCTATTCCTCAAAGTTATGGTTGAAGAGCGGGCTGCTTCTCAGTTTTCTATTTTCTCCTTGCATTTTGCAGAGTGCAATCATAGCATAGTGGTTCCGAATCACTTAAGGTTGCTGGAGTCTCACGACTATGTTCAAAGCTCAGCCGTGTTACTGGCTGTATAATGCTAGGGAAGCTGCTTGACTCTATTTAAAGTTCACATTAGCCCTATGAGGTAGGTACTATCATTATCCCCCATCTCACAGATGAGGAGACAGGCACAGAGAGTTGATATAATCTTCCCAAGGTCATCCTTGTGGTATCTCCTTAAGTCTTGAAATTTGGGGTGTCAGTATCGATGATTAGGGTTTTGGCATAGATGAAGTCATCATTAAAATGGAAACTTCAATGAAGGACATAAGGGAGCAATGTGAAATCCATCTTTTCTCTCTACCATAGCAAATATTTGTCCCCTTTTCAACCACATCTGTATTTCCTTCCTTATGTATCATCAGGTTCATTGTTCTTCTTTTGACAAATTTTCTTCCTCTTGTTCCACCCCAAGCTTCATCCTATTCCTCTCACATCCTCATAAGTGCGAAGCATCTGTGCCCAAACTGGTGATATGGATTTGGGAAGGTGGAGGAGAGGAGAGTACGGTGCATACTTGATGAAAGATTCTGCAATGTTCAGGAACCATACTCCATGGCTCTGTGACATCCCCTTGGCCTTGTCCAGGGCCTTGTACCTGCTAAGCAAGGGCTCTACCACTGAGCTACACTTCTAGCCCCAATTCATATTTTTTGCAAACTCCCAGTTGATGCTAATGCTTCTGGTCCACAGTTTATACTTTGAGTAGTAAAGTGCTACATCAGCCTTTCCCCAAAAGGAAGAAAAAGCACTAGGAATATATAATGAACTTTTAGAGGAGTTCAGGAACACAAAGTGGAGCTTGACCAGGTCTTCATAAAATATCTTCCTGATGAGAATTGTGACTCAGCATGGGTCCTGATGAACTCCAAACACAGCAACAGTGTGCTCTACAATTCTTCTAGTTTGTGATAGCTGGTATGCCTGCCTGAGATGGAACAGGCATCACTCATTCTCATTATGCTCAGTGTCCTCACTGGCCCAGCATGCAGGCCTAAGCTTCTGATATCTCACTCCTGATTTAACTTTTATTCCCTAGAACACCAGTGACTTAACCAGAGCCCTATTTTTTTCTCATGTCTCATTGAATTAAAAAGTATTTCTAACGCAGTGTTGAATAGTAGAGGAGTGTAAGTAATCCTTGTTTTAATTTCAGTGAGGATGGTCCAGTGTTTCTCCATTAAGAAAGATTCTTGTCTTGAAGCTTATGTATCATGTTGAGGGAGCATCCATCAAACCTTATCTTACTCAATATTTTTGGAGAAAAGTATTGAACTTTTTTTTTCTTGGTACAGAGAATTGAACCCAGGGGCACTCAGCCACTGAGCCAAATACCCAGCCCTTTTTATTTTTTACTTTGAAACAGAGTCTCACTAAGTTTCATAGGACCTTACTAAGTTTCGGAAGCTGATCTTGAACTTGTGATCCTCCTACCTGAGCCTCCTGAGTCTCTGGGATTACAGGCATGCACCACTGTGCCCAGCAAGTATTGAACTTTCAAACTACAATTTTAGTGTCTTCTGAAATGGTCATCTATATTTTCTTCTTAGATTTTATTGATGTGATGACTTATATCAATGAGTTTTCTAATAGTAAATCATTTTATTCTGAAACCCTTTAGTTATGGCATCGAATTTCTTAATGTTAAGTGTTAGATTCATTTTGCTTGAATTTCTTTTAGGATTTTTGTATCAAAATTCATATCTCAAAAAGTCTTGTAGTTTTCTTATGCAAACCAAGAAATTATAAACTAGGTTAAAATAAAAGTAAAGAGAATTTTTATTTAGGTATGGAATAGATTTGTAAATTGGGAGACATAGGTTAAGTTAGAAACCAAACAAATGTTCTGTCAAGGATAAGAAGGACTGAGTGTATTTTTAAAATAAATTTTTAGTTGTACATGGACACAATAACTTTATTTTCATTTATTTATTTTTATGTGGTGCTGAGGATCGAATCCAGGACCTCACACATGCAAGGCAAGCACTCTTCTACTGAGCTACAACCCCAGCCCAGGACTGAGTTCTTATAGGTCGAAAATAAGTCAGTGGAATGAAGTAACTTGAGCATTTTTTTTTTGTCCTCTCAGTTACACAAGTTGTTTTGAATGAATTTAGACTGGTGCTGGGTCTGTTCATACATAAAGCTGTATGTGATTGGTTGCTAAGGGACTGTTGCAAGGGGTCACCAGTGAACAGTCTTTTAAAACTGTTAGGAAGTCTGCAGGAGTCTATGGTTGGAAACTGTCATGATCTGTAGTCTTATAAGCACATTATTTCCAAACAGCATTCTTCATCTGGGAATTAGAAATTGAGGGAATTGCGAGGCAAACTGCAGTCTGTCAAATGTTATCTCTGAGGCTCACAGAGAAATTTTGCTACCTCTTGACCAAACTGCAGCCATCTTAAATTTTTATTTCCACACTTGTTATTGTTTAATCATTTCCAGGTTTAGATATCAGCATTTGATTTAATAAAATTGTATTTTTAAACTTCTTTTTTTCTGTGCACTGAAACGTTTAAAGAATCATTGGGATTCCCTAGTCTTTGAATGTTTGATTAAATATGCAAATATCTAGGCCTAATGTTGAATTGGGGAGTAAGCCTTTAATAAATAGTGGTTTCTTCTATGGAGTTGCCCCGTTTAATTTTTTTTTCTATCTCTATTATGGTGAGTTTGGTAAATTATGTTTTCTAAAATATTATCCAATTCACCTACCTTTTCAAATGCCTTTTTCATAGTTTGCAACTCAATCTATTACAATTTTGAAAAAAAGATTCCATTGTTTCAGTGGTTACTTATACCTTATCTTTGCTTTTTTTTCCTAAAAGTTTGTGCTTCCCCCTTTTTTTCCTTTTCATTAGTTTATATCATAGTTTTCTATTTTTTCAAGGAACTAGATTGAGCCTAGGCCTTGCTCATGCTAGACAACACTGGTCTACACCTCCAAACCCCATTTCTTACTTTTTGAATTAAATGTTTAAGTCATTTGCATTTTTTACTTTTATAAATTTTACTGTTTAAGGCTCTGAAAATTCACATTATCAGTGTTATGAAGGATTATTATTTTAAAATAAATTCTTTATTTTTATTTATCCCCCTCATTTAATAGAAAGCTTAAAAATATCCTCTAAATTTCTCAGCCTGCTTTTCAGTTTCACTCTCCATGTGACTGGTTATATCCAATGAACTATGAGAAGTGGTATGTTTCACTTCTGGACGCAGGCAATGAAGTAGATAGTATGGCTCCTCCGTGTTCTTTTTTTATCACTTCCAAAATAAACCTTGTACCCCTCAGCAGTCATGGTGTAGAATCATAATTCCAGCAACTTTGGAGGTTGAGGCATGAACATCACAAATTCAAGGCCATCTGCAGTAATTCAGAGAGATGCTGTCTCAAAACAGAAAATAAAAATGTCTAAGAATGTAGTTGAGTAGTAGAGTACCCCACCCCAGGTTCAATACTCTAATACTACAAAATGAAATGAAACAAAACAACAGCCCAACAACAAAGACATTTTAGCTAAGAGAGGTTAAATGATATGCCCAAATTTATACAGATAGTTAGAATTGTGGGAGATTATAGTTCAGAAAATGTACTGCCTACCTATCACAGTCATAAGAAGAATGTTTTTTTCACCTGAATCAATGACTTTGGGCTTGTACATATGACATGCTTTGGTCTCAGAGTGGGATGAGTATTTTTTCCCTGTTTGACTTTGAGATTGGCCATGTTCCTTGGTTTAGCTAATGATGTAATAGTAGATTCGATGCAAGCAGAGATGTGAAATGTACTTCTCCATTTGGGTTTATCCTCTGGTGCCTCTGCCATTGTCTTGGCCGGCTGCTGTCCTTCATCCAAGCTCAACAATGAGCACCCCTTTGTCAGAGCTGTGTCTCTGCAACAAGGGACTAAGCTTGATTGAAGCCATGGATTAAAACAAAACCATCCAGCTGAGCACAACCGTGATCAGCCACCTACTGATGTATAAGTGAGAACAGTCAATTGGGGATATTTTGTTGTTGTTTTGGTACTGGGGATCAAACCCAGAGCTATGTGAAGACTAGGAAAATGCTCTTCTACTGAGCTACATCTCCAGCCCTTTTGTAAAATTTTATTCTGAAACAGGATCATGCTTATTTTCCCAGTCTGGCTTGGAACTTGTGGTCCTCCTGAGTAGCTGGGATTACAAGTAGGCACAATTGTAGTTTTAATCCTCCAAATCGCAAGGTGGTTTATTAGAGCATCATTTTGTTAGTAGAAAACTCATAAAGGCAAAGTCTCCTAGAAAACAAATTTTCTCAATCTTTGTTTGTTGTTTTGAGACAGTGTCTCAAGATGTTGCCCAAGTCTTGAACTCATGATCCTTCTGCTTCAACCTCTCGAGCAGCTGGGTATGGAGATAGTTTTGATAGGCTCTTTCATATATCCTTGAATTTAAAAATATTTCATTTGGGGCTGGGGTTGTGGCTCAGTGGTAGCGCACTTGCCTGGCATTCATGAGGCACTGGGTTTGATTCTTAGCACCACATACAAATAAATAAAATAAAGGTCCATCAACAACTTTAAAATATTAAAAAAAATATTTCAATTATAGGTTTTCCACTGTTACAGATACAATGCCTTTCTTCACTGTGATAGTGAATTATGTTGATTTGATTTTCTGTATGTTATAACAATTCATCTTTCTGTTAACTAGAAATAAGTAAGCAAGTTTGGAAAAAAACTACAACCCACATCTTTTCCTGTTTAAAACTCAGGTAGCATTTAAAGGTACTTGTTTAATTAAAAAATAAAAAAACCTTGAAACTAATGATTAAAATGTCAATCTACCCACTAACTGTATTCTTAAATTAGAAGAAAACAGCATTTACCTCCTTTCTCTTCTTCTTTTCCTCTCTCTTTCCAAATACTCCACCAAGGCAAAACTGTACATCTATATCATGAGCTCTAGAATTGATGGCCAAGGAAACCGCTTTTGGTCAGTCTCATTCCTCCAAGGAAGAGGTATTTTCTTTAACCAGTTCTTCTTCCTCTTCTTTTTTTTAAACAGGCCAAAAAACAGAGGATAGTTGGAAAATCCTCAGAAAGGCTGGAGATTTTTGTGAGACAAGCATTGATTGGGCTGAAGCTGATAGCTAGACTGATCTGTCTTTTCCACTTAAAGAGGATTATTACATAAGCAGCAATACTAGGCTCACAGGCATAAAAATTGCATTTTAATACAGTATTGAGTTCTCTGACTTTTCTATAAAAGAGACTGAAAAATAAACAAATGGTAATTTGTACTTGAACTGCATCATGCAATTTAATTTTCGCTTATGCTATCCATTTTTTATTTCCAATTGTTCATTTAAAATAATATGCTTGGCTTATTTTAAAAAGAGTCATTATGTATTTCTTCTGCTCTGAAACTCTCTTAGGTCACCTTGCCACTAATTGAGACCACAAGACAATTTGCCTCTTAATTGTTTCTTTGTTTCTGCTGTGGTTCTACATCACTTCTTTTCTTGTTTTTAATTATCGGGTTGAGAAGTAACAGATATTCTTTTAGTTTGTATTAAAGAGGTCAGGTGTAATAATGTGATCTTTTAATACTTTTGTTTGCCAAGTATCGATTTCTTGCTTGCAACTAGTCTCATTCCTCTCTCTTTGCCCCCACCACCTGCTCTTCTTTTGTTCGTAGACCTCCCTTCTTCCTCAGGTATTAGAATTTGCTCTCATGATTAAAACTGAACCTTCTTGTTTCAGATTTTTTTTTAATATTTATTTTTAGTTTTCAGTGGACACAACATCTTTATTTGTATGTGGTGCTGAGGATTGAACCCAGAGCCGCGCGCATGCCAGGCAAGCACGCTACCACTTGAGCCACATCCCAAGCCCTTGTTTCAGATTTTATATTTGTTTCTTTTATGATGAGTTAAGTATTTGAAGGGAGAATCAGATGCTCTGTGCTGCTGATTCTTTGTTCCCATGACAACCTTGATGCCAACAGGGAGAAGACACACCAATACCACAAGGATTCCAGTGTAAATGAATGTTACAAATGCCTTTTAATTGTTGTTTAAGTCTTTTATATGCTAAAAACAACCTCTGAACTTCAGCAGTGGAGGTGGTGAATAAAAGTATACTCTTTAAAGGGCGCCTACACTACATGGTTCTCAGCTTGCACCCCCATCTATGAATGTTTTTGTCATCAGAAAAAATTTACCTCATACCACACTCACTTGTAACTTAGTAATGCATCCATCACAGGTGGCAATTGAGATGAGCTAAGTAGCATAGTATAGTTCCTTCTCTTATTTGTCACAAAAGGAAAGCATATTTCTACAACTTATCCTGGCAAACAAAAAACCATGTCTGCTTCTATGGGGATGTGGATGTTAAAGGCAGCAGGACCAGAAATAATTTCCAAATCTCCCATGGAGCTGAAGTGAAACCCAGTCATGACTTTTCCCACTTGGCCATTTTCATGTTGTACCATTTTCATTTTCATTTTTGTCACAGCCAAATACTTCAAAGCTATGACTCCTTTAAAATGAGTCGTTTCTACCTTCAAGGACTTTTATCTGTTTAAATCTTTTATTGAAAAATTTTTATTTAAGCTTGGCCTAATTATAACAACTCCTTTGACAATCTGCCACCCCCTTCTCTGAGCACCACCTACCTCTAAAATAGCCACACAGTCATCTGGCTTCAAAGGGCTGTAGTTAACAGGGGGTAGTAACAGATTTCCACAGTAGGGATGGGCTCCTTTAGCATACAAGAAGAACTGCCTACTAGTCTTTGATGTTCTGTCTTATTTCTCTGGGTCAGGATTCCTGGTCCGAAGATTCCCATGCTGCTCATCTAAATGGGCCTTTGTCTGGACCCAGGCTAAACTAAGACACTCCCAAACCCTGCCTCTACTAGAGTTCTTGTTCTTTTCTTGTCTTAGACTGGTGTGTGAGGTTCAAAGTGTATTAACAAGATACATTTTGGGTCTTTCTTTGTACACACCTCTCACTCTAATCTGGATTGACAGATAGGTAGGATAAATACAAACATGTTCTGCCTTCTGAGTTCCACACATTACAAATCAAGTGATGTGAGTTGAGTTTTTAGCATCTTTGCAGTACTATTTCCAAAGTACCACTTCACATGGAAGAATCTTATTTTGGGCCCTGTGTGTCCCTTAGTTGCCCAGAGTATACAAGGGTAGAAAACCCACATCACATTGGATGATGTGTTTGGTCAGGTGACAGTTTGCTACTGTAAAGTACTGATGAAGGAATTAACCCTTATTTCATTAATTTCAGCAGTGAATGGTGAATATTTGCTAAGTCCAAATTAGAGTGTTAGACAAAAGAGGATGACATGGGAGGTATGTTCTCTGAAGGTTTAAGATTAGAAAAAGAGAGAAGCAGGAATCACTCAAATTGAATGCAACTCATTTTGTATATAGTTTGGGAAAGTACTCAAATTCAGACATCTTTGAGAGTTGCTGATGAAAAAGACGCATATGTTTACCTTTTTAGGCAAAGGAATGAGCAATATGGCAATCACTTACTTTTACATTAAAACCAGAGATATACATGATGTTTTGACTTGTAGGTGAGGACGGTATCAAGGATATTTAAACATGATAGTTTAGAAAGAACTGAACAAAGGTGGTGGGTGGTGATGTTATGTCTATTGTAATAGATGGCTGAGATCTTTGAAAGGTATGCCTATCTGAAGGTGGGTAAATGGACAAGTATAGTTCATGCCTCTACAGTTGACTATTTTCTCATCTTGCTAGATTTATCAGAGTCATAGAAGCAATTAACTAGGTGTGCATCATTTAGACTTGTAGTAGACTATTTTGATTACTCTAGTCACAATCCTACAGCCTATCCTGATTTCAAGTGAAGCTATATAGGAAGTTTCCATGTGTCTTGTCAATCTCTCTCTCTCTCTCCAAATATTTGTTGTAGCTTTTTCCCCCCCAGAGCTTCCTCCAGACTCATAGGAGCTTATTCACTCCTTGTGGATGGCAACTTCTTAGTAAGGGGAAGTTAACAGCTTTACATTCAGTCAGCAACAAGGGGACAATTCTAAGGCATTCAGTGGATCCCCAGTTGTCCATTGCAGTTACCAGCACAGGAACATAAACCTTTATTACATTTTTCTTCTTCTTTCACTCTCCCTGTTCTTGCCTGTCTGTCCTTGTATCCCAAATTCCCAAATAAAGTAGTGCACCTAAGTTTGTATAGCACATTCTGTATGCACAGAGAAACATCTGGAAAGGTACACACCAAACTATATCTTAAAGTGATTATTAATGGAAATTGGAAGGAATGGGTATGTGAGATAGGAATTGTAGCACATGGTATTATTGCCCTGCTTATATCTCCTTGGCCATCATTTTTCCTGTACATGCATCTACTTCTTAACTACAAGCACATACATATTTCTAAAGAAGGGCATCCTCTGAACATAGGAGTGTTCTTGGCATGCCTACATGGTTATCCAGAAGGTCTGAGGAGTTAGAATCCCAAGGCCAGCCCTCAGCTAATGAAGAATGATAGATAAATATTTCAGCTCCACACCCTCAGGTAAGACAACTATGAGGTATGTTCTATACTGTGGTCTGGCAAAATTTTTCTGTAGGGGTCAGAGTAAATAATTTAGGCTTTGAGAATAATACTGCCTGTCATAATTATTCAACTCATAGCAAACATGCAGACAAAAACAGGGCATGGCTCTATTCCACTAAAGCTTACCTACAAAAATAGCCAGTGTGCCAGATTTGGCCCATGGGCCATAGATTCCTAACCTATGTTTCATATCATCTACTAAAAGTTCACATCTTTTATTGACTTTCTTTCCCTCTCCTGTGTCATTCTCTACTTCCTCACCATTCCCGTTGGTCTTCCAAATAAAATATGTATCATTCTTACCATCTGATTGGTAAAGAAGACAAAGTCTCAGAAGTCCAGAACCCAGCCTTGCTTCTTTTAGGGTATTGTTAGCTTTCAGTAGAATGGTGGAGGTCATGATGTTGAATGTTGTAAATGAAATGACCTTGAATTAATGCACATCCCTGTGGACTTGCCACACCCTACTTTAACCAAAGATGCTTTGCAACCAACATCTAGAAATCATCTTCACTGGCTGCCCTTAAGACTCAGAAACTTGTTTATAGAATGTGTCCAACATTAATCTAGGATGTCAAATATTCAAAATACATTTTCAATATTACCCAAGGAAAATTTATTCTTATCTACACACAATCAGAACAATCTTTTGAAAGTGATTATTTCAATATTTAATGTAGATACCTAAATTTGGACATGTTCTCTATAACTACCCTTCCCATATAATATCCAGGTACTTAATCAGTTCTTTGCTAAATGGTTGGGGGAATCTTTGAAAACACAGGCTTGTATATGTCAGCAAAACAATATTAATACAGGCTGTCTGTTGGGCTATAAAGATCCCTCTGCAAGGACCCAGATTTTGTTATTGTGTTCACTTTACTGAGATTCTACATAGGGTTTCTTTAATGTTGTACCCAACTACATTGTGCAAAGTACTAAGGATAAAATGTCTCCATCCAAATACATGGAAACAAAAGGTCCTTTGGACTCATTATGATGGGTTGTCCTCAGAGGGACTGGTGGTTCTATAATATGCTCTGTTATGTCTGAATAGATTTAACTTGTTGGAATAAGAATTACCTGATGCTTAGAGAACTAGAATACTGGAGGGAAATAGTTCCTTGGGGAGATGATTACTACTTAATGGATCTCATAGTCTGGTAAACAAGAACCTGCCTAGGAAGAAAGCTGGAGCTTACACATAGGAACTCTTGAAATATTTTTCTACTTCACTAACTCAAATACTCTCCCAGTTCCTTTTTTCTTTCACCCATCTGGGAAACAATGGCCCCAATTCTTTTTGTAAAGCAAAAGTCTTTTTTTTTTTAATTTGGCAATTGGCAATTCTTTCATAAGCCACTAAGTAAGTACCTTTGGGTTCAAACTTCCACATTTATTCACCATCAGGATTGTGCTTTCTTCTTTCAGCTGATAGATAGTCTTGGAAGAACTTGCAGAAAACCAGCCAAGGTCAAAAAGCCACTCTGACTTTTAGGCAACCTAGAATAATATTGGCTCATTATAATATTGAAATGAGCATGTCCAGAAGTGTTTGTATCCACCATCTTTATAACCCGGAATTGAGCATGCCCAGAAGAATTCATATCCACCATCTTAACCTTTTTGAACATGTGGTCTATGACCTTGACCTAACCATGCTTAGAAATACATCCAACCGAGACCCACAGAAGCCCAGGCCCAAGCCCTGGACTTCCCCCACAGACCCATGGGGGAGCCCAGGCCCAAATCAGGCTCAGGACTGCCCTCACCAACTTGCTGACCCTCGCTGTAGCCCAGGATCAGGCCTAGAACCACCCCAGACCACCTGTAAGGGAGCCCAGGCCCAGGTTAGGCCCAGGACCTTCTCCACCCCAGCCAACCCAACGGCCCATGCCACAGAGCAGGCCCAGGCCTAGGATTATCCATGCATACCCAGGCCAGGGCCTGGGACAACCCGGCAGAGCCATGTGGGAGCCCAGGACTAGGTCAAGCCCAGGACTGCCCCCGCTGACCCTCCCGAAAGCCCAGGCCTAGCTTGCTTACTTCATGGGACACTACAGTCAATGACATAGCCCTCCCCATGTAGTAGCCTCTACCTTGGGACAACAGACAGGACCTGGAGGCAGCTGCATCTCCAAACAGGGAACCCCAAACCATTGTAAGGCCTACCCTTTCAGCACCATCTCTGAAAGTGATTGCGTTCATCTTAGGACACCCCCACTACTATCTTGAGTTAACTCGACTATTGCTGCAACTACCTTTAATTGTAGTAGCATCCATCTTGGGACACAGACCGGGGACTGGAAGCCTAACACGAAAGGGAGGGGCAGGTAATCTGCAGGGACACTACAAGATTATAGGGTAGAAACTATAATACCTCAGATCTGTATTGCAAGAAAGGAAGATTCATAGACAAAATTTTTAAAAAAAAGGAAAGAAAGTACACCAAACAAACCAAGATACTACAATAATAGAATACATTGACAGCACATTTGATGAAATTTTAGAGAAGGAGTTCAGAATGCATATAATTAAAATGATGTGCAAATTAAAGAATGACATAAGAGAGCAAATATAGGCAAAAATTGATCACTCCAACAAGGAGATAAGAGAGAAAATACAGGTAACCCTTGATCACACCAATGAAGAGGGAACAAATACATATAGCAAAAGATTACTTCAAGAGGGAGAGATTCTAGAAAAAAAATAATCAGAAAACCTTGAAATGAAACAATGAACCAAATTAAAAATTCAATTGAAAACATCACCAACAGTCTAGATCACTTGGAAGACAGAACATCAGATAATGAAGACAAAATATACAATCTTGGGGCTGGGGCTATAGCTCAGTGGTAGAGCACCTGCCTCGCACATGTGAGGCACTGGGTTCAATCCTCAGCACCACATAAAAATAAATAAATATATTAAAAAATACAATCTTGAAAATAAAGTTAACTATACAGTGAAGATGGTAAGAAACCACGAACAGAACATCCAAGAATTATGGGATAACATAAAAAGTCCAAATCTGATTTATTGGGATAGAGGAAGGCACAGAGATTCAAACCAAAGGAATGCACAATCTTTTCAATGAAATAATATGAGAAAACTTCCCAATTGAATAATGAATTGGAAAATTAAATATTAGAGGTTTACAGGACACCAAATGTACAAAATTACAACAGATCTATACCAAGGCACGTTATAATGAAAATTCATAGCATACAGAATAAGAATAAATTCTTAAAGACTGCAAGAGAGAGGAATTAGATTACGTATAGGGAGAGCCCAACTCAGATGTTAGCAGATTTTTTATCCCAGACCCTCAAGGCCAGGAGATCCTGGAACAACATATACCAAGCTGTGAAAGAAAACGGATGCCAACCAAGAATCTTCTATTCATCAAAATTAAGATTTAGATTTGATGATTAAATAAAAACCTTCCATGATGAATAAAAATTAAAAGAATTTATAACTAGAATGCCTGCACTATAGATCATCCTCGGCAACATATTTCATGAGGAGGAAATGAAAAACAACAATAAAAATCAGGAAAGGGAGGTATTGTACTAAAGAAAAAAAAAGGAGAAACTAAGTCAACTTAAATACCAAAAATAAACAAAAATGGCTGGGAATACAAATCATGTCTCAATAATAACCTTGAATGTTAATGGTCTGAACTCACCAATCAAAAGACACAACAGTATACTGCCTTCAGGAGACTCAATGAGAACTCTGATACAGGTTATCAAAATCTCTGGGACACTATGAAGGCAATACTAAGAGGAAAGTTCATTGCATTAAGCTCTTTCATTAAAAGAATAAATTACCTGAAATTATATCTTAAAGCCCTAGAAAAAGAAGAATAAACCAATACCAAAAGTATTAGAAGATAGAATATAATTAAAATCAGGGTGGAAATCAATTAAATTGAAAACAAATTTAAAAAATTGACAAAACAAAAAGCTGGTTCTTTGAAAAAATATGTAAAATTGACAAACTCTTAGCCACCCTAATGAAAAGAAGGAGGAAGAAAACTCAAATTATTAAAACTTGTGATGAAAAAGGAAATATCATAATACACTACTGAAATACAGAGATAATTAGAAACTATTTTGAAAATGTATACTGCAGTAAAATAGAAAACCTCGAAGACACCAGCAAATTTCTGGAGGCATATGATCAACCCAAACTGAGTAAAGAGGATATACACAATTTAAACATATTCTATAAAGCTAGTATTATCCTGGTAGTAAAACCAGGCAAAGACACACCAAGGAAAGAAAATTTCAGCCCAATATCCCTGATGAACATTGCTGCAAAAAAATCTCAATAAAATTCTGGCAAATCACATCCCAAAACAAAGTAGCAGGATATAAAATTCATAAACCAAATGTATTTGTATGTCAGTGGTCAGTGATGAATCCTCTGAAAGAGAAATTAGAAAAACTACCCCATTCACATTATTCTTACTGATAATGATACAATGAAAACTACAGAACACTAAAGAAAGAAATTGAAGAAGACCTTAGAAAATGGAAAGATCTCCCATGCTCTTGGATAGGCAAAATTAATATTGTCAAAATGGCCATGCTCCCCAACTTGCTATACAGATTCAATGTGATTTCAACTAAAATCCCAATGTCATTCCTTATAATAATACAAAAGCAATCATGAAATTCATTTGGAAAAATAAGAGACCCAGAATGGCTAAAGCAATCAATCCTTAGCAAGAAGAATGAAGCAGGAAGCATCACAAAACCAGACTTTAAACTATACTACAGAGCTCTATTAACAAAAATGGCATGGTATTGGCTCCAAAATAGACATGTAGACCAATGGCACAGAATAGACACAGAGACAAACCGAAATAAATACAGTTACCTTATACTAGACAAAGGCTCTAAAAATAAGAAACTATTTTGAAATAGTATTATCCTGATACCAAAACCAGGCAGACACACACCAAGGAAAGAAAATTTTAGCCCAATATCCCTAATGAACATTGATGCAAAAATTCTCAATAAAACTCTGGCAAATCACATACAAAAACATATTAAATAAGTAGTGCATTGTGATCAAGTGGGGTTCTCTCTAGGGTTGCAAGGTTGGTTCAACATATGGAAATCATTGGAGAAAAGATAGCCTCTTCAACAAATGGTGCTGGTAAAACTGGAAATTCATATGTAGCAGAATGAATCTAAACCCCTGTCTCTCACCATGCACAAAACTCAAAGTGGATCAAGGACATAGGAATTAGACTAGAGACCCTGCACCTAATAGAGGAAAAAGTAGGTCCAAATCTTCATCATGTCAGATTAGGCCCCGACTTCCTTAATAAGACTCCTAAAACGAAAGAAAATCAAGAAACAATTATGGGATGGATTCAAACTAAAGAAGCTTATTCTCAGCAAAAGACAAAAATCAATGAGGTGAAGAGACAGACTACATTTGGGAGCAAATTTTTGCCACACGCATGTCAGATAGAGCACTAATGTCCAGGATATATAAAGAACTCAAAAAACCTAACACCAAAAAAAACCAAACACCCCAATCAATAAGTGGGCTAAGGAGTTAAACAGACATTTCTCAGAAGATGATATACAATTGATCAATAAATATGTGAAAAAATGCTCAACATCTCTGGTAATTAGAGAAATGCAAATCAAAACTACTCTAAGATTTCATCTCATGTCAATCAGAATGGCAGCTCTCAGGAATATAAACAATAAGTGTTGGAGAGGATGTGGGAGGAAAGGCACATTCATACATTGCTGGTGGGACTGCAAATTGGTACAACCAATCTGGAAAGCAGTATGGAGATTTCTTGGAAAATTTGGAGTGGAACCACCATTTGACCCAGTATCCCACTCCACGATTTATACCCGAAAGGACTTAAAGATAGCATACTACAGGATTGGAGGGAAGATGGCGGTGAAGGGAGTGCATCACCCCAGTGCACCGCGTCATTGAGCGGGAGAAAGACGATGTGAATCGCCTGAAGGCTATCTTGTTGGGAATTTCCAGTGAAATTGAGGTGCTCCAGAATCTAGTGGACAGATTTCCATCGTGCGAAGTTCGACTTCGGGAGCTCCATTTCTCCGCACGGAGGGTCGCATAGCCTGATAGGCAATCGCCCCGCGGCTGTAGTCTGTGGCGCGCGCTGGGGAGCGGCAAGGTGCCGGAGCGGGGGAGCAGCGATACGGATTCGGGGGGCTCCCGCCAGTGGTACATTGGCAGCGCTGAGTGCCGAGTTCCGGCTTTGAGACAGAGGAGAGAAGCGGGCCAGTTTGGTTCCAGACACCGGTTGGACCACAGAGGAGGACAGCAGCCGCCATTTCGGAGAGATGATGTAATCATCCCCATGTTATACTGATCTCAGCTTATTCAGCTACGGAACAGGTGACTTCAGGCTGGTATTTGCCTGCGTCTAGCAGACAGATTTCTTGCTCAGGCTCCGGACTGGGGATTTTGTGGAGAATACTCCTAGAGGCTCGTGCCTGGCAAGGCGTGCGCCGGGCACTGAGCAGCTGGATTCTGGTTCCCGGGGCTAACCTGGCCCAGGTCTGAGGAAACTGCAGAGACTGCCGGTGGAGGCCAGCTCCAAGTGGAGCGTGCGCTGAGCTTGGGGCGACTGGGTTCTGACTCCCGGAACAGTTTTGGCCTGGGGCTGGGGAACCCGTGGGGGTCTCTTGCTGGAGCCAGCTCCCAGCAGAGAGTGTATCGGGATCCGAGAGGCGGGGTTCTGGCTACTGAAGCTGCTTCGGCCCAAGGCTAGGGAACCAGCGGTGACTGCTTCTCAGTCAGGCTCCTGCTGGGTGCTGTGGGGCAGAGTGGAGCTTCCACCTGCGCCCAGAGCAGGCCAAGCGACCCGCCGGCGTGGTATCATGACACACCAAATGCAGCTGGGGCTGAAGAGAGTAGCCGCCCACGCCAAGAATAGGACCAGCGACCCCGCAGCACGGTAGACAAGTAACCTCATTTGGAGTAGGGGCTGTGCAGAGCTGCCATCTGAGCAAGCAGGGCAGGCAGACCTGCGGCTCACTGGCAAGACAGGCCAGGTAGCTTGCCAGCGTGGTGGACACGTAACACCGAGGCAGTCGCGTCACACTGGTTGGAGTGGGGGTGGAGCAGGGTCGCCGCCCGGGTCCGGAGGGGGCTCAGCGACCCGTTGGAGAGGTAGTCAGGTACCCCCATTGGGAGTGGGGGCTGTGCAGAACTGCGACCCAGTGGCCTAGAGGCCTGCCAGCGTGGTAGACACGTCACACCAATTGGAGTGGGGACCCAGCAGAGCCGCCACCCACATCCAGATCAGGACCAACGACCCCAGGGCATGGTAGTTAGGTTACCACAATTGGAGTGGGGGCAGACCAGAGCCGCCACCCGTGCCCGCAGGGGGGGCAGACCTGCGACCGATCAACGTGGTAGACAGATCACCCTAATTAGAGGAGGAGCACAGCCACTACCCGCCCTGCAAGGGAGACTTCCCAACTATACAAGAGCAATATAAATAAATAGGGGGTAAATTTCAAAAACACAACAGTTGCACCAAGCAGAAAGAAACGCGAGCAGTATGAAAAGACAAGGAAAGAAAGGACCACAAGCAATGCAGGTCAACTCAACTTTAGAAGACGTAATAGCCGCAACAGATGGAATGTCAGATAAAGAGTTCAGGATATATATGCTTCAGATGATCTGGAGTCTCAAGGAAGACATGAGACAGCAAATTCAGAAAATGAAAGATCACATTGACAAACAAATCCAGGAAGTAAAAGATCAATTTCATAGGGAGATAGAGGTAATAAAAAACAAACAAATAGAAATCCTAGAAATGCAGGAAACAATAAACCAACTTAAAAACTCAATTGAGAATACTACCAGCAGAGTAGATCACTTAGAAGAGAGAACATCAGACAATGAAGACAAAGTATTTCAACTGGAAAAGAACATAGATAGCTCAGCAAGTCTGCTAAGAAACCATGAGCAGAACATCCAAGAATTATGGGACAATATCAAAAGACCAAATTTAAGAGTCATTGGGATACAGGAAGGCACAGAGCTCCATACCAAAGGAATAAACAGTCTATTCAGTGAAATAATACGAGAAAACTTCCCAGACTTGAAGAATGAGACAGAATCCCAAATCCTAGAAGCCTACAGGACGCCAAATGTGCAAAATCATAAGAGATCCACACCTAGACACATTATAATGAAGATGTCCAACATACAGAATAAGGAGAGAATTTTAAAAGCTGCAAGAGAAAGAAAGCAGATTACATTTAGGGGTAAACCAATCAGGATAACAGCTGATCTCTCAACACAGACTCTGAAAGCTAGAAGATCCTGGAATAACATATTTCAAACACTGAAAGAAAATGGGTTCCAACCAAGAATCGTGTATCTGGCGAAATTAAGCTTCAGGATAGAATATAAAATTAAAACCTTCCACGATAAACAAAAGTTAAAAGAATTCACAGCTAGAAAACCATCTCTTCAAAAAATCCTTGGCAAAACATTACAGGAAGAGGAAATGGAAAATAACATTGAAAACCAACAATGGGAGGTAGGACAGTAAAGGGGGGAAAGTAGTCAAAGAGGATAACAAATCAGGTTTAGTAACATAAATAAACAAATATGGCTAGAAGAACAAACCATATCTCAATAATAACCCTAAATGTTAATGGCTTAAACTCACCAATCAAGAGACACAGGCTAGTAGAATGGATCACAAAACAAGACCCAACAATATGCTGCCTACAGGAGACGCATCTGATAGGAAAATATATACATAGACTGAAATTGAAAGGTTGGGAAAAATCATACCACTCATATGGACTGCAGAAACAAGCAGGAGTGTCCATACTCATATCTAATAAAATAGATTTCAAGCCAAAGTTAATAAAAAGGGATAAAGAAGGACACTTCATACTGCTCAAGGGAACCATACACCAACAAGACATAACAATCATTAATATATATGCCCCCAAATAATGGTGCAGCTGTGTTCATCAAGCAAACTCTTCTCAAGTTCAAGAGTCTAATAGACCACCATACAATAATCATGGGAGACTTCAACACACCTCTCTCACCACTGGACAGATCTTCCAAACAAAAGTTAAATAAGGAAACTATAGAACTCAATAACACAATTAACAACCTAGACTTAATTGACATATATAGACTATACCACCCAACATAAAGTAGTTACACTTTTTTCTCAGCAGCACATGGAACCTTCTCAAAAATAGACCATATATTATGTCACAGGGCAACTCTTAGACAATATAAAGGGGTAGAGATAATACCATGCATCTTATCTGATCACAATGGAATGAAACTGAAAATCAATGATAAAAGAAGGAAGGAAAAATCAAGCATCACCTGGAGAATGAACAATAGGTTGCTGAATGATCAATGGGTTTTAGAAGACATCAAGGAGGAAATTAGAAACTTCCTAGAGTTAAATGAAAACACAGACACAACATATCGGAATCTATGGGACACATTGAAAGCAGTTCTAAGAGGAAAATTCATTGCTTGGAGTTCATTCCTCAAAAAAAGAAAAAACCAACAAATAAATGATCTCATACTTCATCTCAAAATCCTAGAAAAAGAAGAGCAAAACAACAGCAAAAGAAGTAGAAGGCAAGAAATAATTAAAATCAGAGCTGAAATTAATGAAATTGAAACAAAAGAAACAATTGAAAAAATTGACAAAACTAAAAGTTGGTTCTTTGAAAAAATAAATAAACTTGACAGACCCTTAGCCATGCTAACGAAGAGAAGAAGAAGAGAGAACTCAAGTTACTAGCATACGGGATGAAAAAGGCAATATCACAACAGACACTTCAGAAATACAGAAGATAATCAGAAATTATTTTGAATCCTTATACTTCAATAAAATAGAAGATAGTGAAGGCATAGATAAATTCCTTAAGTCTTATGATCTGCCCAGATTGAGTCAGGAGGATATAGACAACCTAAACAGACCAATAACATTAGAGGAAATAGAAGAAACCATCAAAAGACTACCAACTAAGAAAAGCCCAGGACCGATGGGTATACAGCAGAGTTTTACAAAACCTTTAAAGAGGAACTAACACCAATACTTTTCAAGCTATTTCAGGAAATAGAAAAAGAGGGAGAACTTCCAAATTCATTCTACGAGGCCAACATCACCCTGATTCCGAAACCAGACAAAGACACTTCAAAGAAAGAAAACTACAGACCAATATCTCTAATGAACCTTGATGCAAAAATCCTCAATAAAATTCTGGCGAATCGGATTCAAATACATATCAAAAAAATTATACACCATGATCAAGTAGGATTCATCCCTGGGATGTAAGGCTGGTTCAATATACGGAAATCAATAAATGTTATTCACCACATCAATAGACTTAAAAATATGATCATCTCGATAGATGCAGAAAAAGCATCCGACAAAGTACAGCATCCCTTTATGTTCAAAACTCTAGAAAAATTAGGGATAACTGGATCATACCTCAACATTGTAAAAGCAATCTATGATAAGCCACAGGCCAGCATCATTCTGAATGGAGAAAAATTGAAGGCATTCCCTCTAAGATCTGGTACAAGACAGGGATGCCCTCTCTCACCACTTCTGTTCAACATAGTCCTCGAAACACTGGCCAGAGCAATTAGACAAAAGAAATTAAAGGCATAAAAATAGGAAAAGAAGAACTTAAATTATCACTATTTGCAGATGATATGATTCTATACCTAGCAGACCCAAAAGGGTCTACAAAGAAGCTATTAGAGCTAATAAATGAATTCAGCAAAGTGGCAGGATATAAGATCAACACGCATAAATCAAAGGCATTCCTGTATATCAGCGACAAATCCTCTGAAACGGAAATGAGGACAACTACTCCATTCACAATATCCCCCCAAAAAATAAAATACTTGGGAATCAACCTAACAAAAGAGGTGAAAGATTTATACAATGAAAATTACAGAACCCTAAAGAAAGATATAGAAGAAGACCTTAGAAGATGGAAAAATATACCCTGCTCATGGATAGGCAGAACTAACATCATCAAAATGGCGATATTACCAAAAGTTCTCTATAAGTTCAATGCAATGCCAATCAAAATCCCAACAGCATTTCTTGTAGAAATAGATAAAAGAATCATGAAATTCATATGGGATAATAAAAGACCCAGAATAGCAAAAACAATGCTAAGCAGGAAGTGTGAATCAGGCGGTATATCGATACCAGACTTCAAACTATACTACAGAGCAATAGTAACAAAAACAGCATGGTACTGGTACCAAAACAGGTGGGTGGACCAATGGTACAGAATAGAGGACACAGTAACCAATCCACAAAACTACAACTATCTTATGTTTGATAAAGGGGCTAAAAGCATGCAATGGAGGAAGGATAGCATCTTCAACAAATGGTGCTGGGAAAACTGGAAATCCATTTGCATCAAAATGAAGCTGAATCCCTATCTCTTGCCGTGCACAAAAGTTAACTCAAAATGGATCAAGGAGCTTGATATTAAATCAGAGACACGACATCTGATAGAAGAAAAAGTTGGTTATGATCTACATACTGTGGGATCGGGCTCCAAATTCCTCAATAGGACACCCATAGCGCAAGAGTTAACAACTAGAATCAACAAATGGGACTTACTCAAACTAAAAAGTTTTTTTCTCAGCAAAAGAAACAATAAGAGAGATAAACAGGGAGCCTACACCCTGGGAACAAATCTTTACTCCACACACTTCAGATAGAGCCCTAATAACCAGAGTATACAAAGAACTCAAAAAATTAGACAATAAGATAACAAATAACCCAATCAATAAATGGGCCAAGGACCTGAACAGACACTTCTCAGAGGAGGACATACAATCAATCAATAAGTACATGAAAAAATGCTCACCACCGCTAGCAGTCAGAGAAATGCAAATCAAAACTACCCTAAGATACCATCTCACTCCAGTAAGATTGGCAGCCATTAGGAAGTCAAACAACAATAAGTGCTGGAGAGGATGCGGGGAAAAGGGCACTCTTGTTCATTCCTGGTGGGACTGCAAATTGGTGCAGCCAATTTGGAAAGCAGTATGGAGATTTCTTGGAAACCTGGGAATGGAACCACCATTTGACCCAGCTATTCCCCTTCTCGGTCTATTCCCTAAAGACCTAATAAGAGCATGCTACAGGGACACTGCTACATCGATGTTCATAGCAGCTCAATTCACGATAGCAAGATTGTGGAATCAGCCTATATGCCCTTCAATAGATGAATGGATAAAAAAATGGCATTTATACACAATGGAGTATTACTCTGCATTAAAAAATGACAAAATCATAGAATTTGGAGGGAAATGGATGGCATTAGAGCAGATTATGCTAAGCGAAGCTAGTCAATCTTTAAAAAAAAATACCAAATTACTCCTTTGATATAAGGGGAGTAAACAAGGACAGGGTAGGGACGAAGAGCTTGAGAAGAAGATGTACATTAAACAGGGATGAGAGGTGGGAGGGAAAGGGAGTGAGAAGGGAAATCGCATGGAAATGGAAGGCGATCCTCAGGGTTATACATAAGGACATATAAGAGGAAAGGAGGGGTAAGACAAGATAATACAAATGGAAGAAATGATTTACAGTAGAAGGGGTAGAGAGAGAAAAGGGGAGGGGAGGGGAGGGGAGGGGGGATAGTAGAGAATAGGACAGACAGCAGAATACATCAGACACTAGAAAGGCAATATGTCAATCAATGGAAGGGTAACTGATGTGATACAGCAATCTGTATACGGGGTAAAATTGGGAGTTCATAACCCACTTGAATCAAACTGTGAAATATTATGTATTAAGAACTATGTTATGTTTTGAACGACCAACAATAAAAAAAATAAAAAAGATAGCATACTACAGGGACACAGCCACATCAATGTTTATAGCAGCATAATTCATAATTGCTAAACTGTGGAACCAACTTAGATGCCCCTCAGTAGATGAATGGATAAAGAAACTGTGGTATATATACATGGTGGAATATTACTCAGCATTAAAGGATAATAAAATTATGGCATTTGCAGGTAAATGGATGGAGTTGTAGAATATCATCCTAAGCAAGTCAGTCCCAAAACCCAAACTTTGAATGTTCTCTGTGATATGAGGATGCTGACCCATACTATGGTGTGTCCATTAGAAAAATGGAGGAACTTTGATAGGCAAAGGAGGGAGGGGATAGGAGAGGGCATGGGGGCAGGAAAGATGATGGAATGAGAAGGACATCATTACCCTAGGTACATGTATGAGTGCAGATATGTTGCGACGCTATATCACATACAACCAGAGAAATGAAAAATTGTGCTGTAATTGTGTACAATGAATCAAAATGCATTCTTCTGTCATATATACTTAGTTAAGATAAGTAAATAATTAAAGCAATGCATCCACTCTCTTTCCTTTTTAAACTAAGGCCTTAAACTTAGTATGTTCTGAAATATATACCTTAAATGGTGCATGCCCAGGAATGTGAGTGCCCCTACAGTGCTTTTATATATGAATATATATAGGCTAACCAAGTAAAATCTCCATGCTTCTATTCCTCAGTGAGAGCATTGCTTTGGAAATAACCTCAATGCTCTCCTTACATGCTGCAGATAATAAATCTTTTTCCACTCTTTCATGTCCTGGTTGTGCTTTTTGACTTTGCAATCAGCAAAATGCAAACCCATGAGTTCAGTTATACTTTGACTGTGGGATAAACTCCAATCCTTTTAGTATGTTCATGAGGTTGGCTTTCAACTGGGGGATTTGTATTTCTGTCATTGGGGTTCTTGGGCAAAAGTTCCAGTCTGATGGTTTCAATACACCAGGCTCAGCCACCTGTCCCAATTTGCCAATCAAAGTGGTAAAGGGCATGAAAGGAGCTTGAATCACTGTGACCTTGCTAAGAACAGATGTAGGTGTACAGTGACCCAAACGATCTCTCTCCAAGGAACTGACAGAAATTTTGAAATTTTATAGAAAAGGGGAATAAAGGCAAAGGGTTGGTGGCTTTTATGGCTGTTGGGGGTAGAGGGGTTTGTATACCTAGCAGAGTAGGTCATGCCATGGTGTGGTTGGTCAGTCTCAAGATTGGTTCTGTAAATCTCTGGGAAGGTCATCATTACTTGAGGAAGGATTCAGTTTCCATTTTGAGTTGATTCTTGCTTAGTGGGGCAGCCTCAGTTCCATCAAAGGGTAATTGTTTCCACTTAGAATAATTGGGTGATCTATTCTTCAAGGCTCTCTATTGCTTGGGGATAGTTTCAGTCCTTTGTCAAAGGTGTTTATCAGCCAGGCCTCTTGTTCCTGTAATCCAATGTAAGTGTAGAAGAAAATGGTTCAGAAAAATAAAGGAAAAAAAACCAGGAAACATATTCAGACAGGGACAAAATGGAGTTGATTAGGCTAGGGGATGAGACCCCCTTCACTCCCATGGATATATGAAATAGAATAGGGAATTTGTATTCTCAGATATATATATATATATATATATATATATATGAGTCTTGCCAAACGGGACGCAGGCATGGATGGTTTCAAAGGAAACACTTTATAAATCCTAAACTGCCACACTTATTCATATTTCCTGTGTGAAAAGGCATTTGGGGTCAAGGCCTCAAGCTGAATTCTCCCACATACCCCTTTTATTTCATAATCTTCTTTATCCTGCTTTCCAAAAGAAAGTCACCTCTCACTCAATCAAAAATCTTATGGTATACCTCCTGGGTAACAAACAGAAAATTTCAAATGTTGGTATCAAAAGCTCTCCTTAAGGCAAAAATAACATTTCTTCTTCTCATTGAGATATACTTTTCCAATAAAAAATTACCCTTTAGGTTCGATAATTATCAACTTTTGTAATATAGTCCAATTTGATCAAATGTGTACTACTAGGAAAAATTTCTTTGGATTGAAATATAATTAACACATAAGCCTTAAGGTCACAGGTAATTTTAAAGTTTCAATTCATATACACATTTCTCATTGCAGTGAGATATGTTAGGGTAATCATTGGAAATTTACAACATAAAATGTATCTCAACAGGATAAAATTATGTAAGGGGAGTAATTTGAAAATATAAGTTCAAGGAGAAAAAGGAATAATTTAATACTTCTGACAGTTAAGAGAAGAGCTTGTTCATGTATTTTTAAATTGAAAATTGTTGTTCAAATTACTTTGGTATTTATAGTCCTTTGAATACATTTAAAAGAATGATGTGGCAGTTTTAATTTAAAATAACAATATTTACAATATGCTGAAAATGATATCCTTTGCAAATATTTAAACTTGTGATGAAAAAGTTTAGATGTCAACTTAAAAGTATTTGAGGAGATATTTTTAAAGAAACTTTTTTTAAAAAATACATTCAGATTTACAGAAATGTCACAAACATAGTATAGAGAATTTCTTTGGCCTTCACACTTGCCAAAACTAAGAAGTTAACATTAACAGAAATAATCAACTATACTTTATTCATATTTTCTTAGTTTTTACTTTCTTCAAAGTTTATCTCTTTCATTTTTAGCCTAATGTATTTTTCTGTGTTCCAGAAGTTCATATTACATTTGGTTGTTATGACTCCTCTGGTCTGTGACAATTTCTTAGTCTTCTCTTATTTTTCATGACCTAGATAGTTTCAAGGGGTTATTGGTCAGCTATTTTATAGAATGTCCCTCAATTTTGGTTTGTGTGATGTTTTCCTCATGATTAAACTGGGATTAGGGATTGGTGAAGAAGATCACAGAAATGAGACACCATTTTCTTCATACTACCAACATGACTTTTTCACTGTGATGTTAACCATAATTACCTGGCCACAGTAGTACTTGCCAAGTTTCTCCATCAAAAAGTGAATATGTTTCCATGTCTATACCCATATGGGTTAGAAGTAAGTCACTATGTCCAACTCACACTAAAGGGAGAGGGGATTTAGTTACTTCATGGAAAGAGGGGAATATCTACATATGCTCTTCTGTAGGGAATATGTGTTCCTTCTGTTCCATATATTTATTAAATCATTTATTTAAATAGGATGGGCTCATATATTGAGTAAACATACATATGTACAATGGCAAGATCATATATAAAAATAGAATTCTGACCCACAACCCATAGCCACTAGCCCAGGAAACCAACCTATAATCTTCAACATGTAGCCTAGAAAGACAGCCTATTTTCTATAAGTCATAGGTGCAGAAAGTCAGGTTGCTGTAATCCAATAAGTACTCAGTAAGCCAAATAACAACCGGTGTTAACAATCAGTCCAAATTGACCAGAACTTAATTAATAGCTTCCTTAATTTTTGTCCCCTCTCCCAACTATAACTATTCAGAGAAATCCAAATATTCATCAATAACATAGGATGCACCATTCTAGTTAGCTTATTTACAGCTTTCCCATGCCAGCAAGGTCTAATGAGGACACAATTGAAGTACTCATTTTTTTTTTAACCATACAGTTTTCTCTCTCTTCTGCCTACCTTTTGAGTTTCTGCCAAAATACAAGCAATGGTCGCTGTAGCAATCACTGAATAAATACCTTTTGCTCACTCTTATTTGGGTGCTCTTCATTTATTCCCACATTTACTTTATACTTGAATTATGATCTGTGTCTGTGTGTGCCTGTGTTGATGTGTGTCCATATGTGTGAGTGTATATATACATTATTTTCTTGGTCACATTGTTCTGGTATTGGCTATTGGAACTTCTTCTTTCCTTCTATTTCCTTTTTGCCCCTTCTTTCCTTCCTTCAATGATTCCAGGGGTGATCCATCACTAAACAACATTCCCAGCCCTTTTATTTTTAATTTTGGTATAAGGTCTAAGTTGTGAAAGCTCACCTCAAATTGTGATCCTCTTGCCAGGTAGCTAGAATTACAGGTGTGTACATAGTTGTCTATTAGACATTCCTTCAATTTTGCTTCTGTTTGCCTTTGACATGCCTCCATATTTGTGTCTTTGAACACTTTCTTAATTTCTGGCACTAAAAAATGTTCCAAGCTTATCCTACATATTCCCTGCCATAATCTTAGAACCAGTCATTTCTCTAAGAAGCTCTAGTTCTTTTGTTAAAGAAGGATATATAGAAATCAAAATATGACCCAGGTATGCTTTGTTTCTACTAGGGATACTATTTCTAGGCCACTCAATATAAAGAACTAGTCAGTAAATAAATATATACATATACACCTATATAATTATTCTTTATGTACCTATTTGTATGTATATTAAGATAAACATGAATTCATGTGTATGGTGTACAAATTTAATTCATAGGATTAGAGTAGTAATAACTATTTTTTCCCTTAGTTTATTTGTAACTTCTTTCTCTGTCAGTGAAAAGCATGATTCCATAATCTACCACTTATGCACTTGTATGTTCAGTTATAACATGCTGAGAGCCATAGCCAAGTAGGAATGACGCATGGCATTTTGGGTTGAAAGGTGACCCTGCTCAGGGATTAGGGTGGCTCCAGATTTAGGGTGGATCCTGCTGGGAATAGGGTGGCTCCAGAATTAGGGCGAATCCTGCTGGGATTAGGGCGGATCCTGCTGCCTCAGGCACCCCTTCTTTGGAGTTCCCATTGAGTTCTAGAGGTTCTGAGAGGAACTGGTATGCAGAGCCCCATGGAGGGAGTTTATTCCCAGGTAGTGTGGGTAGAGTGTCGGTGAGAGTTCGAGGAATAAAGAGTTGCTGTTTGAATCTACAAAGCTTTGGTGGTGGCTTGGTTATTTTGTGCCAAGCCAGACTGCGGCAATAACATATACTTAAAATGTTCAAAATTCATTCCATACGCCTTTGAAACAAAGTTTAACAATTAGTTTATATGTAGTTCTTTTTGTCTTTTACATTTTTAAATTACAACACAATTTCCCCAAGTTACTTGGATCAGCTGCTTTTCCCCCTACATCCTTCACTGAGGTTATGTAATAAATTTATTATACAGTTAGATTAACTTGTCATAGTCTGTATCCCATCTGGACGTCTCCTGACATTCTGGTTGATTTTTCTAGAATTTTTGCATACTCCAAAGTTCATTTTTTTGTGACCAGTTCTTTGGGTTTGACAGATGCACTTAGTTATGTATCCACTAACCTAGTACCATACAGAATGGCTTCATCACACTAAAATTTCTCCTATGCCTCTCCTTTGTCACTAATGACTCCCCTTTCCATTTAATTATGATAACCTGAACAAGCTAACCTGCTTTTCATTCATATAGTTTGATCTTTTCCAGAATATCATATAAAAGTAATTATAGAATACATATCCTTTTTAGGTCTGGCTTCTCTTAGTTAGCAAAATGTATTTATGATTAATCCATATTGTGTGAGTCAGTACTATTTTTTTAAATGAGTGGGAGAATCTGAAAGTACAGACTTGCTCATGAATAATATCTCTGAATAATGCTCCATTATAATATACCACAATTTGTTCATCCATTCACCTATTGAAAGGCATTTGATTGCTTACAGTTTTTTGACAGTATGAAAAACTGTTAAAGTATTTGAATGTTACTTTTTGTATGAATGTATGTTTTCAGTTCATTTGGAAAAATATTTGGGATTATGATTGCTGAATTCAATGGTAAATTAGTATATTAAATATTCTGAAAATGTCTTCCAAAGAAACTATACCACTTAACATCTCCAACAGCAGTGAGTGAAAATTCATGGTGCTCTTCATTCTTGGGGATATATTTTTTTCATCAGTTTTTTGGATACACATGTATGCACACATACACATATATACATATGCATGAAGTCAGTCCTCCATTTCCACATGTTCTATATCCACAGATTCAACCAACCGTGGATCAAAATATTTGGGAAAAATTACATTTGTTCTGGACATGTGCAGACTTTTTTTCTTGTCAATATTCCCTAAGCGATACAATTTAATAAACATTTATGTTGTATTTATGCTATAATAGGCATTATAAGTAATCTTGAGATGATTCAAAACATAGGGAGGATGTGCATAGGTTCTAGGGCTAGTCTGATTGGTGGGTAAGGATCATGTGAGCCAGCAGGGCTAGTCTGATTGGTGGGTAAGGATCATGTGAGCCAGCAGGGCTCACCATTGGACGGCTCTTCTTGGGGGATAGGGAAGTTAGTCTTTGGAGCCAGGGTGACTCCCAACAGATTGGATGACTAGGGATGCTGGCCAAGGAAAGCTGACACATCAAAAAAGCCATCACAAGATAGGGTGCATGCCTGTAATCCCAGCGGCCCAGGAGGCTGAGGCAGGAGGATCATGAGTTCAAAGCCAGTCTCAGTAATGGCGAGCACTAAGCAACTCAGTGAGACTCTCTCTCTAAATAAAATACAAAATAGGGCTGGGGATGTGGCTCAGTGCTCGAGTGCCCTTGAGTCAATCCTCGGTAACCCCCCCCCCCCAAAAAAAAGCCATCACAATGTCTAAGTACTTCATTTATAAAAATATTATACATGGTTTTATGATTTTAATTCATTTTTGTGGTACTAGGAATTGAACCCAGGGCCTCACACATGCTATGCAAACACTTTACCACTGAACTACAACCCCAGCCCTTTTCATTTTTGTTTTTGAGACAGGGACCAAATTTCCCAGGCTGGCCTTGAGCTTGTGATCTTCCTACCTCAGCCTCCTGAGTAGCTAGGATTTCAAGCATTTGTCATCACACCCAGCTTAATTCAATTTTTTCAAAAATTTTATTGGTGTATTATAGTTGTACATATTGATGGGATTTGTTGTTACATATTTGTATAGGCACATAATATAACAATATAATTTGTCCAATATCACTCCCCAGCACTTCCTCTTCCCTCCCCGCCTTCAGCCCCTTGGTCCTTTTCTCCTAATGACCTCCCTTTGATTTTTTAGGAGATCCACCCCACATTTTCCTTTTTCCATCTGTAGTTTCTACATATGAGAGAAAACATGTGAATCTAGACCTTCTGAGTTTGACTTATTTTACATAACATGATAGTCTCTAGTTCCATCCATTTTCGTGTAAATGCCGTATTTTCATTTTTCTTTACAGCTGAAAAAAATTCCATTGTGTATATATACCCACATTTTCTTTATTTATTTATCATTGGTGGACACCTATGACTTGTTTCCTAGTTTGGGTATTGTGACTTGTGCAGCTATAAACATGTGAATGCATGCATCACTGTAGTAAGATGACTTTAATTATACAGGATAAATTCTGAAGATTTGTATATCTGGGTCATTGTATATAGACCTTTTATTCTGCAACCTTGATAGATGAATAGGTCCTCCTACTCAGTAATAGGATCTATTTTGTAGATTCTTTAGAATTTTCCATATTGACAATTATGTTGTCTCATATATGATTTTATTTCTTACTTTCCAATCTGCATGTACTTTATTTCCCTTTTTGTTTTGGCTAGGCCTTGCAGGCCTTTGTTGAATCGAAGCAGGGAGAGAGAACATCTTTCCCTTGTTTCTCATTTTAAAGGGATTATATTTAGTCTCTGATTGTAAAGTATGAAAAAACAATTAGTGTTTTCTTTAGACACCCTGTAGTAGATTAAGGAGGTGCCCTTGTTTTTCTGTTTTTTCCAAGACTATTATTATGAATTGATATTGTATTTTGTCAAATGTATTTTTTCATCTATTGATACAATCATAGGGGTTTTTTTCACATTTTATTTTTTTATTTTAATTTTTAATTGATTTTATTTTTATAAATATATAACAGTGGAATGCATTACAATTCTTATTACACATATAGAGCACAATTTTTCATATCTCTGAATATAAAATATGTTCACACCAATTCATGTCTTCATACATGTTTTTTGGATAATGATGTCTATCACATTCCACCATCATTGCTAACCCCCTGCCCCCTCCCTTCCCCTCCCACCCCTCTGCCCTATCTAGAGTTTGTCTATTCCTCCCATGCTCCCTCTCCCTATCCCACTACGAGTCAGCCTCGTAATATCAAAGAAAATATTCAGCATTTTTTTGGGGGGGGGATTGGCTAACTTCACTTAGCATTATCTTCTCTAACTCCATTCATTTATCTGCAAATGCCATTATTTAATTCTCTTTTATTGCTGAATAATATTCCATTGTGTGGTTATGCCACATTTTTTTAAAATCCATTCATCTACTGAAGGGCATCTAGGTTGGTTCCACAGTTTAGCTATTGTGAATTGTGCTACTATAAACATTGATGTGGCTGTGTCCCTGTAGTATGCTGTTGAAATCATAGGACTTTTAAAATTCATTTTTTGTAATTTTTTATTGATTTTATTACTTTTTTAAATACACGACAACAGTGGAATGCTACAATTCTTATTACACATGTAGAGCACAATTTTTCGTGTCTCTGTATATAAAGTATGTTCATGCCAATTTGTGCCATTATACATGTACTTTGTTTTTTTTTGCATTACAAATTTTAATACACGTATATACCACAATTTTTCATATCTCTGTATATAAGGTATGTTGAGGATGAAATCCAGGGCCTTGTGCATACTAGCCAAGTGTTCTACCACTGAGCTACATCTCTAGCCCCACAGGACTTTTTAATTTAACCTGTTAATATGGTGAATTACATTGAGTTGTAAATGCTGAACCAGCTATCCATTTGTATTATGAAACCCAGTTTATCATGATATATTTTTCATTTTATGTATTGTTAAGTTTGATTTCTTAATATTTTGAATAGTAATAAAATATTTTCTGCATTTTTGCATCAAGTTCTGGGAGATGTTGGTATATGGTTTTTCTATCTTAAAATTTTGTTGTTTGGTTCAGGTTTTAGAATAATGCTGGTGAATTTAATTAATATTAAATTAATAGAATTGTAGATACTAACTTAAAAATGCCTTAAGACATACATGTTATTTTTAGGAACTATTTTAGTATACATGTGAGGGAAATGTGTTTTGTGACCATTGTCTTATAAAATTCTCCACAATTTTATAAGAGAACTTGGACTGTCTTACCAATCCTGGAAATAGCATCTATTGCTAATGCCAGCATGTATGTCCTTTGGATCCCTTTGCCATTTCTGGACTCAACTCTTCCAGCTTTAATATGTTTTGCCTCCACAATCTTGTACCCTCAACCCTGCTCCAGAGAACTGTTAGGCTTAAGGGGAGCTGCTTGTCTTATAGAAACAGAGAAAATGTAATGACTAGGACTTTACACACCTTCCTGTGTGATCATTGGCTAGTGGGCTGATATGTATGAAAGTATGAAAGCTTGGTTCTTTGCTTTCACATTCTTAGAGATGAACTGCATTTCAGAATTCCCATGTGGACAAGCCTGAAGCCTTTTGCATGCCTTCTTCATTCTCCTTGTGCTTTAATCTTTTGCTTAGAAACATTTAATAAGTTAACTGTGCCCAAGTCCTCCTCATAGGGTTTGCTTCTGGAGGAAGTAACCTAGTATTCCAATCAATCTTGTTTTCTACTTCATTCCCTACCCTCTATTACACAGATATCCTACACTTCCCTTCAACTCCCCATCACTCTGTGTTTTTGTGCTAGAATAATTCTGCACCTTGTTTTACTTCAATTTTTCATTTTCTCTCTTTTATTCTCTGCATGGTGGTAACAAATAGTAGATCCTAGGCCGTTTCAAACATCAACTCTTTTTGAGAAACTCTCCTAGAAATCCTGTGCCAGCCATTGATCCTCCTCCTCTTGGCTCACAAATCTATCTCTTTTGCTAGACTGGGAACTTCTCAATTGCAGAAGACAAATTTTCTTCATTTGGTTTCCCTAAATCTATACTTACATGCAACAAGTGCCTGAATAAATATTTATGGAAGCCTGGTGTAGTGGTGCATGCCTATATTCCCAGCAACTAGGCAGACTGAGACAGGAGGATTACAAGTTCAAAGTCAGCCTACACATCTTAGCCAGGCTCTAAGTAATTTAGCAAGACCCTGTGTCAAAATGAAAAATAAAAAGGGCTGGAGCTGGGGCTCAGTGGTTAAGTGCCCCTGGGTTCAATCCTCAGTACCAAATAAATTAATAAATAATTATCCACAAATAAATAAATATTTGTGGAATACTTAAATAAATAAACTAATGCAATGCCAATAGTAAAGATTCTTTCCATGTATGTGTATCTCCAGAAAGTCTTTTGCATGTTATTTTATTCTCAAGCCATTTGGGGACTCTACAACCTGAAATCATTACCAACTGACTGATAAGCAGAGACCTTGAGAGATGACATGGTTCATTCAACATTCCTCAGAAGTGGTGATTTCTACATGAAACCAGATTTTCAAAGTTTACAAGCGGTTTCTTAAGTTTAACTTCTAACCAATCTTAATCATATTGTACAGCATGCAATTAATGATGTACACTAAAATACTAGAAAACCAAGGCTAACTGATCTTTATGAGAAAACATGGACTTTTCCTTCAGTGGCTTCCAACAGTGAAAACGCTAAGTGAAATTTATTCAAACTTTTTATCACATTTGAAGACACTCTGAGTTATGGATTCATGACCAAGAAAGTTTAGGGAATAGATTTTTTTAAAAATCACATTCTATTAAGAATTGTAATGTAAAAATAAATAAATAAATGAATAAATTAATAAATAATTTTTAAAAATCACATTCTATGTGTCTAAGGACCACTTTTTAGTATTAACCTTGCAGATACACATATTCTATGAAATGGTTCAAAGGTGATTCAAATTGCTTCAATTTAAAGTATTTATTACATAAAGCACTATGTACTGGTACTGTGCTACATAATGTATAAAATGTGGTTTTGAAATATTTTGAAGCAGAAGTTTGTTATTTCTGAATGTGTACTCATTGCCCTTTATCTGTATGAGTGTGCCCAGATATCTAGCATTTTCCTTTTAATTAATACATTTACAAGGTGACATCACTTCATTTGGACATCTTTTTTGTTCAAAAAGGTTTTAAATAGAACTTAACAGCTGTATTCTGACTGAGCTGAGTTAAATTCCTGAAAGAGTTCAGAATTGCAGATGAAATAAGGCATTCATGGAATGGTTTCTTTTCAACTTTGCCCACTGTATATATTCTTTTCTAATTGGTTAGATATCCTGACTGCCTTTAGCTCATAACATTTATCTTTATAAAACAAATTTAGTAGAGAAAAGTGAAAGAATCCCAGCTGTTTAGACCATGAGGACATAAAAATATACCACTTACCCCTGCAAGCAGCCTGTCTTAATTATAGGATTAAGTGATTTGGATTAAGATATCTGAAGTTCAATGCAGGGTTGATATTCAAATTAGAGACTGAGCATCAAAGGTATGTAGTCTCATTTAGGATGATACTATGACAGTAATGATTGTGCATTTGCCTAACACCTTATTTATAGACCATTTATAAATAACAATATTGTACATCTGTATGATAGTTTTAGGCAAGTAGGTTATAGAGTGCCCAGGGCTTTTATTTTTTAAATGCAGCCATCCATACCTTAGGAATTGATGTCTGTGTTCATCAGAGTGGAGGGTGAGACTTATCCTTTCATAGAACTGAATCAGAGTCAGAGGTTTCTGTTGGAGCTATTTTACTCTATATGTTGGGGAGGAGGAAATGAGTGCATATTGGGAGTCTTCCTCAGTAATTTTCTGCCTGAACAAAGCTAAAAATGTTCATTCAAACTTTGAATCATAAGCATTTATTCCAAGCCTGAGATTATCATAATAGGCCTTGGAAGCAGAAGACAAAAATAATAGTCACCTCTTATCCATGGGAGACACTTCCAAGACCCTCAGTAGATGTCTGAACACTATGTAGTTAGACTACCATGGAAAGAAAATATTTTTTAAAAGTTCAGCTGGGCATGGTGGTGCATGCCTATACTTCTAGTGGCCCAGAATGCTGAGGCAGGAGGACCCCAAGTTCAAAGCTAGTCTCAGCAATTTAGTGAGGCCGTAAGCAACTTAGGGAGACTCCATCTCAAAATAAAAAAAAATAAAAGAACTGGGAATGTGGCTCAGTGGTTAAGCCCCCCTGAGTTCAATCCCTGGTACCCAAACAAACAAAAAAGTTATGTCTCTTGTGAACATGTATAGACTTTTTATTATCATTATTCCCTAAATAGTACAGTATTTACAACAACTATATAGCATTTGCATTGTATTAGTGTTATAAGTAATCTATAGAAGGCTTAAAGTATATGGGAGGATGCATGTAAATTCTTTGCAAATACTATACCATTTTATATAAGGGATTTAAGTATTCTTGGAGTTTGGTATCTGTTGGAAGTTCTGGAACTCTCATAGATACAAAAAACTGTATGGAATGTGTTTTTCCTATATATATATATCTATGATAAAATTTAATTTATAGGGGCTAGCAGTATACCTCAGTGTTAGACTACTTACTTAACATGTGTGAATCCCTGGGTTCAATTCCCAGCATATCTATCTATCTATCTATCTATCTATCTATCTATCTATCTATCTATCCATCCATCCATCTATCCATCTATCCATCTGTCTATCTATCTCACACACTCACACACTAATAACAAAATATAACAAGCATAATAATGTACTGTAGTAAAAGTTATGTTAATATATTTTCTCTTAAAAAGAGTCAAGAGACATATTAATATTTTTGGACCACAGTTGACTGTGAATAGCTAAAACTGCAGACAGCAAAACCAAGAGAAAGGGAAGACTACAGTTCTGTTTATGTTCATATAATGCATTGGTCTAGAAGGCTTATTTCACATATATTTTGTAAACTCACAAAGAAGGCATTTGTCCTGTAGCAAACCTATCCTTCCTGAGGTCAAAAAGGCCTATTTCTAGGGCAAATGATATTTATTCTTGGGGTCCTAAAAATCGGAGTGTCTTAGAAAAGATAAGGAGCAAAAGATCTATACTAGAGCCCTTTTTTTTGAGTGAAGGCATATTGTTTCAATCGATGGCATCTTCTGCCTCTGTTCCTTTTCCTGGTGGGTCTACAGAAAAATACTAGTCAGCAGCCATGCCAAAAATTTTCATTTTCTGAGGTTTAGCCAATGGTTGACTTACCCATTTCCCTTCTTGCTTAGCAAATGATTAGAATGACATAAACCTGCCTAAAATGTGTGCTGATGTAGACATGGCTATATAAGGGATAAAAAGAGAAACTCTTTTGAAGGATACCCACTTGTTTTATAGGAACTATAAAAGTAAATGCCAAGAAACTGTATAGATGCCTGATTAGAACATACAGATATCTTGTCCCTTCTCTGCCATCAGATGTCTCATTCCCTTGTTTGGGTACACTTTGAAGGCCAGTTTTCTGATTCTGGTTGAATTTGTGACAGTGAGAGAAAAGGTAGCACTGGGTAGAAATGATATTGGCTAAGCAGTACTTTCTTTGTCTATCTGAATCTAATGGGGAATCTTACTCTTTTGTATCCTCTTTGAAAATCCATTACACTTTCTAGTGTTCTAGCAAGTGTAGGTGGAATTGTGACATTGTATTTCAGAAAATCCATAAAAGGAGAAAATATTCCCCATGGTATAGATAGAAGAAAGTTTAGAGAATCAAATTTCTCATCACACAGACAAGGATGGAGGGGAAGCCTATGACTCATCAGAGAGCCCTTATGCCTGCTTACATGATCTCAGTGAATATTTATTACAGTCTGCTTTTAATAGGTAGGGTTTATTATTTATTATCTGTACAGCAGAAGGAAACTGAGGTTCAAGTAGATTAAATTACTTATCCAAGATTTATTAACTGTGTCATTCTAAATGGGAATAAGGTAAGGGGTCATTTCAACAAGAACTAATAATGGCATCCCAGGATCTTCTGTTCATTTAGTTGTCAAAATGTTTGTCCATTTTGCCCAACCTCCATTATAAAAATGGCTGCATGAGACAGTGTGGCTGAGAATCAAGAATAAAACTAAAATAGGAATAAAACTAACAGGAATCCCTGTTTTGCCATATGTAAGCACTTGCTTTGCTGACTATTGTTCCAGAAGAAAGCTGAAAAAACAATGGATAGAGAAGGCCTGAAGATCATAAGAAGAAATCATATGCCATAATTTAGATCAACTTCATAAGAAGTTGATCTAAATTATGGCATAGAGAGTATGACTGACATAGTCGCTTGGATCCCCAATTTTTTCAAAGCTAAAAGAGAAAATATATCTTACCCAAATGTAACATACAGAGGAAATGCTCAGTGTGAATGGCTAGCAAATTGAATAGATTTTGTGAATGAGCAGTGTAACATTGGAGACAATTGGTACTGAGGGGCATAATGGGTTTTTAAATGAAAGTTACATTTTCTGAGCATCCCTATGTAGTGGACGTCTGATATCCCTTCCCTGTATGGCCAGTATGTGCAAACTACATATATGCAGTTTATTCATTTAGTAGGCATCTTTGTGCAGTGAACAGAGGATGGGGCTGAATTCTCTGCTTCTGAAATGGAGAAAGTGTCCTTTTCTACTACCTCTACTTAGAGGTAGCACCATTTTTCAATTTGCACCAAGCCCTGAGTTCCACTTTCTTTTGGTAACAACACCACCTTATTTTTTCTTTGCAAAATGCTTCCTCCAACTCCCAAGCTCACCATCAGAGATGAGACTGGATGGTTTTTCAGTTATGTTGCCTCAACTCCCTTTATCCTAGATGTACCCTTATGGGCCAAGCTGGATGAATTGGATTCTCCTGGAACCTACAACTTGAGCACAATGATAGTGACACAAGGATAGAAGGTGTTCAGACCTAAGTCATCACAAAGTTTGAGCTGGGCATGAATTCTTGTTGCTGAGCTCCTTAGATATCCCTGGTGACCTGTGCTAATAAAGGCCTGGAATTTCACAAATTCCTTTGATCATCTTCAGCAAAAGAAACATCATTTTAGAAGGAAACTGTAGCTCAAAGAAAGATTCCTATCCAGTTGTTTCCACAAAGGAGAGTGGAATCATATCTCCTTGTGGTTTTATCCATCAAACCCAATATTCATTCAACAAATATTGAGCAATCTCTTTTTGAAATTCTCTGTAGTTATTTTTTTTACCTTTTGGAATAGGTAAATCAGCTTTCTTTTTAAAGCCAATGTGAATCTTGAAGGGAATGTTTCTTACTTTCTCAGATGTCATTAAATGTATAATATATATTATTATCAACAGTTTCTGAGGGGCCCTATCAGAGGGTTCTTTATATTGAATTTGAAGGTCATCACTGGAATTAACCATCAAGACAATAAGCACCTAAGGATATAGGGGTTGGTGACAATCAGGCCTCAGGAAGAATCTATCTCTCTCTGGCTATTTATACTTTTGTATTTTAGTAATTTCCCTATCTTTAGCAAGAATTTCTATGCATTGTTATGTGTTAGTTTGTGTGTGTGTGTATTTAAAATGAGTAAAACTTTTTAGTTCTCAAGTCTATAAAAATAATTACTTGGGAGCAAAATATCTCAGCTTTTAGAGTAATATTCCACTATATTTTATAGAGAAGGTGGGGCCAAAATGCTTGGGGTACAAGTCCTGAGTCAGGTATCCTCAGTTCTCAGAGCTTGTAAAGGATGCCTCAGGCATATTTCTAACTATTTGGATAGATGGATTATCTAGCAGGCAATAAATTTTGAGCAATAGGCCATAGACTTGCTTTCTAGAGAATTTGACCCTCACTTCAAAAAATTTCTAAAGTCAAGATGGTTCAAGGGAGAAGGTCTAAAAAATGTAAACTACCTTATAAACTCCATTCTATTTCTTGAAAATTACTGTTTTGCCTCATATTTAAAATTGTTCTTTATATTTGAGTATGAATTTTTTATAGGAGATAAATTCAAGGTGCAGTCACATTTTATGCATCATACTTCTACTATATTAAAAGTTAGGGGAATAAGAATGTTAGAAATAGGGGTATATGTAGGATAGAATATTTGTTTTTCTCTGCCATTTAACTATTATGGATATTTTATAAAGATTGTGATAGTGTTTGCCCTGTATGATCCAAAGTGTCATTAAGAGCATTAGAGATAACTTCTGGGAAGATGTTTGAAAAAGTAAGTGCTCTAGAAATGCAAGTTTTAATTGTAGCTGGTTGTGCAGGCTCAAAAGAATTCTGTCTCAGAATAAGAACAATTTGAAGCAGGCAGACACCACAAATTAGGCATTCCCAGAGCCATCACTGAAGTTGACAGCAAACAGAATATAGAAGTAGGGTCTGCCATGAAAATATTGAGCCAAATCAATTATTAACTGGCAGGTATGTATGAAATGTTTGATTTTGAATTACTGATGGGAAGATCTCAAGGATGTCAAGGCAGAAGGCCATCTTACCTCTCTGGGATGTGAAGGTGAGTGGTTGGAGAAGAAAGATGCATACTCAGGGACAAAGATCTTAGTAATACCCAGTGGAAGTCAGATGGAGATGCTAAATTATATTATAATGTATATTTAACCATCCAGAAATCACTGTGCTACAGGTTGAAGTTACAAATATGAATGAGGTGAAATATTTACATGGGAAGGGCATATTCACAATTTCATGATTTAGCTTCAGAGAAGTAAACACTAAACTCTTATACATGGGTTTTCTTAAGTTTATAACTGTGCCTTAAAAACTACAGTTTTTGGAAAAATAGGCTTGGAGCATATCACTCAAAGCTTATGTTAAACATTAACCAAAGCACTAACAAACACAAATATATAAGACTAATAAATTACTGCCATGGGGAAATCTGTACTGATATTTGTACCGTGAAACACAGATGTTTTTGTTTCTCCATTCAAAATAGAATCTTTAGGGCTTTTTATTCAAAATTAGAAATTTCATCCAGGATGGACCCTTCATTGTTATTTTCTATCAACATAAACATAAATATCTTTGCATCTTCTTCACCTTCTTTTGCAATTCCCCCCAGATAGTTTCTAGTCATGAACATTAGAGAAATTCCTGAAGTCACCAAATTACTAGCACTAAAAAATAAATGAATTTATTTATATGGAATTTTCAGGATTTTTTCCTTTAAAAACTCTGTTGGTGTTTGATTGACATAAAAAGTTATACATATTTAATGTATATATCTCTGTGAATTTGAGGATAAGTATATACCCATATACCCATGAAACCATCACCATCAAGGCCAAAAAAATCTCTCTCACTTTTCAAAAGTTCCACATTCCTGCTATTTTATTTATTTATATATAATTATATAAATATATTTGTACTGGGGGATTGAACCCAGAGAAACCTAACCACTGAGCCACATCCCCAGCTCTCCCTCTTTTTTTTATATTAGAAACAGGGTCTCACTGAGTTGCTGAGGCTCACTTTGAACTAATAACCCTCCTGCCTCAGCCTCCTGAGCTATTGGGATTGCAGGTGTGTGCCACTGTTTCCAGTTTATAATTGTTTTTCAAAAGAACAATTAATATAAGGTCTTGGGGCTGGGGATGTGGCTCAAGCGGTAGCACGCTTGCCTGGCATGCGTGCGGCCCGGGTTCGACCCTCAGCACCACATACAAACAAAGATGTTGTGTCTGCCGAAAACTAAAAAAAAATAAATAAAATAAATAAATATTAAAAATTCTCTCTCTCTCTCTCTCTCTCTCTCTCTCTCTCTCTCTCCCCTCTCTCTCTCTTTCTTTAAAAAAATATAAGGTCTACTGTGTTAACAAATGAGAAGCATGCAACATAGTATTGTTAACTACAAGTGTGTTGTGTACTAGGTCTTCAGAACTTATTTAACTTGCATAATGGAAACTTACTACCCTTTGACCATCACCTTTCCATTTCCTCCTCCCCCAATCTCTTGGTAACTACCATACTCTCTACTTCTATGAATAAGACTATTTTACATTATACATACAAAAAAATCACTCAGTGTATTTGGCTTATTCACATAACATAATGCCCTCCAGGTTTATCCATGTTGTTACAAATAGCAAAATAGCAGACTTCCCATCCCTTCCGTGTGTGTGTGTGTGTGTGTGTGTGTGTGTGTGTGTGTAAGAGATTCTGGGGATTGAACATAAGGGTACTTTACCATGGAACTATACCCTCAGCCCTTTATATTTTACTTGGAAGCAGGATCTCCCTAAGTTTCCCAGTCTAGCCTTGCACTTGGAAGTCTCCTGCCTTAGCACCCCCCCCCCACATACACACACACACGTTGCTGGGATTATAGGCATGCACTCACTATGCCTGACTTCTTTCTTTTAAACAACAGTTTCTTTATCCGGTCATCTTTTGATTGGTATTTATGTTGTTTTTATTACATGGTTATTGTAAATAATGGTGCAATGAACACAGGAATGTAGATATAGTTAAGAGATCTTAATTTCAGTTCTTTTGGATGTATACTCAGAAGTGGAATTACTAGATGGTATGGTAGTTATATTGTTTAATATTTATATTTTTTTAGTTGTAATTTGACACAATATGTTATTTTATTTATTTCTATGTGGTGCTGAGGATCGAACCCAGGGCCTCACACATGCTAGGCGAGCACTCTACCACTGAGCCACAACCCCAGTCCAGGTAGTTCATATTTTTAAGTTTTAGAGGAAACTCCAGACTGATTTATATAATGTTTGTGTTAATTTGCATTCCCACCAAGAGTATACAAAGGTTCCCTTTTTTCCATGTCCCCCAGTAATTGCTATCTTATTTTTTTTAAATAATAGTCATCCTAACAAATATGAGATGATAGCTCATTGTGGTTTTGATTTTAATTTCCCTAAGCATTTGTGATGTTAAGCATTTTCAAATCTACTTTTTGGCCATTTGTAATGTCATCTTTAGAGAATATCTATGCGGATCTTCTGTAGTTTGACTGCATTCCTCCCCAAAGTGTATGTTGGAAACATAATCCCCATTGCTACAAGGTTGAGAGGTGGGGCCTAATAGGAGGTAATTAGGCCAGGAAGACATATTGAATTAATGCTATTATCTTGCGAATGGATTTCTTTTAGAAGGATGAATTTGACTTCCTTTTGCTTGTAATCACTCTCTCTTTCTCTTTCCCTCTCCCTTCCCAACTATGAACTCTTTGCTCTTCTGCCATAAGATATAACAATAAAAAGGCTCTTGCCATATGCTGGCTCCTCTGTCATAAACTTCATAGCCCCTAGAACTATCAGCCAATAATTTTCTGTTCATTAAAAATTACCCAGTATGTGGTAGATTGTTATAGTAATACAAAATTGACTAATACAATGTCCTTTGTCCATTTTTAATAATTGTTGTTTTCTTACTATTGATTCATTTGACTTCCTTATATATTTTGGATATTAACCCTTATAAAATGTATGGTAATGCCTTGTAAAATTTAAGGTTATTTCCCAAATTTGAGATTGTCTTTTTACTCTGTTGATTGTTTCCTTTGCTGCATTGAAGTTTTTTAGTTTGATGCAATGCCATTTGTCTATTTTTGCTTTTACATGTGCTTTTGAGATCATAACCAAAACTCCTTGCTGAGATTAATTAAAAGACCTTTTCCCCATGTTTTATTCTGACAATTTGTAGTTTCAGGTCTTATATTTAAGTATTTAATCCATTTTATTTGATTTTTCTATATAGTGAGATAAGCATCCAGTTTTTTTCTTTTATATGTAGATACCTGTTTTCCCAACACTATTACTGAGGAGACCATCCTTTTCACATCGTGTATTCTTGACACTCTTATTGAAAATTACTTGATCATATGTGTGGATTTATTTCTGGGCTCTCTATCCTGTTCTATTGCTTTATGTATCTATTTTTATGCCAGTACCATACTGTTTTGATTACTATAGCCTTGTAAATTTAATTTGAAATCAGGAAGTGTAGCACCTACAGTTACCTTGTTCTTGTTCAAGGTTGCTTTGGTTATTCAGAAACTTTGTTGGACCTATATGAATTTTGATTTTTTTCTATTTCTAGTGCCATTAGAATTTTGATAGGGATTGCATCGAATCTGTAGATCATTTTCATTAGTATGAACACTTTAATAGTATTAGTTCTTTCGATCTATGAACACAAGATATCTTTTAATTTTTATGTCTATTTTCTCTCATCAGTATATTGCCCTTTTATTTGCTAGTTTAAATTTATTTGTAACTTTTATTCTTTTTGATATCATAAGTAATATTGTTTTCATAATTTCTTTCTTAGATTGTTCATTGTTAGCATTCAGTCTTTTTTCTTAAGATCTTTATTTATTTATAATACTAGATTTTCCTCTTCAGTGTGGAAAGTTTATCCCTAATTTCTTCAATTCATTATATATTGGGAAAAATACATATGAGCCACATCTTCCAACAGGGTAGTTTCATGTTGTGTGGATCCTAAAGTACGTATCATTTTGAAAGTTTCCCTTCAAGAGGAACAACAAATTTAATCAAAATTACCTACAAAATTTATTTGGGAAAACATGTTGACCTAAGTAATTTTTGAAATGAGAAGAGTATATAAGACAAAAGGCAGAAGGAAATATGCATAAACACTGTACTCAGTTTGATAAAATTCTTTCCCATACAGACATAGTTTAACAGTTTTGAAATCACTATATTTGTATACTTGAATAATTACATAAATGAATACATAAATAATTACATAAACATTGCTATCAATGTTAGGAGCCAAGCTTCTCATTGAATGAGGTGTTACAGATAAACAAGGGGAGGGAAGCTAGAATGATTCAAGTGGTAATGAGTTAGATTTGGAAATAGTATGAACTCCATATACCTTGATATATATATATATATATATATATATATATATATATATATACAGATGGCTACATATAGAAATACCTATAAATATGTATACGTGAGTTAGTATATCCACATTTATGTCCTTTAACAGTGAGAAAATCAAGACGCAACAAGTACACTAGGAAAAAAAATTTGGTTTATAATACTATTCTCCAATAAAAGGAACCATAAGTCCATGAAGAATTGGGTGATACTAGAACAGGCAGGAAACATAAAAGATGAACATGGAAATATTATACAGAAAGAAAAGAAGTCAAAAGCAAGCAATGTACTCATACACAATAATGACAGTAAATCAAAGGGACACAGAAACACTGAAAGAATTCTCAGAGGCAAAAGCTGAAAGTACTCGAGCCACAAGTAAAAATAGTATTGAATTATGGCCCAAAGTATAAAATGTGTATCCTTGAGTCTATACTGATATAAATAAATGAATAAATAAATGAAGAATAATTAATTTCCTATGTAGATGAATTCCAAATGATGTATGTGGATAATCTGCCCTCAATCATGTAGATATATATAACTCCCTATTCCTTAGAGTGAGCTATGCATAGTCACTTCTTTCCAAAGTTTACCATATGAAAGAGGGGAATAGAATAACTGATAAAGAAATCTGATAAACACTACCTTTGCCACAAGAACAAAGTTAACATCATCAGTATTAAGTCATTTTGGTAGTAGGGTCCTTGTGATGTGATGGTATTGATATTTTTTCTTTGTAGCGTTCTCTTCAAAAATCCTAAAACCCTAGTTTAATCATGAAAAAACTGAGACAAATCCTAATTGAGGGACAGTTTACAAAATAACTGCCTAGTATTCCCCAGAACTGTCAAGGTCATTTAAAAGTCTGAGATACTGTCATAGGAGGAGTTTAAAAAATTGTTTACTAAACATAATATGGTATCCTGAACATAGCAGGAATATGACAGGATCCTGGAACAGAAAAAGGATATTAGGGAAAAACTGAGGAGATCTGAATAAAGCATGGACTTTTAGTTTTTTGTTTTCTAGTTTTTAGTTAATAATAATATATTAATATTGGTACATTAATTGTGATAGATGTATATGCAAAAGTAAGATATTAGTAATAGGGGAAACTAGGTATAAGCATATGAGAACTCTCTGTACTGTTTTTGCAATTTTTCTTTAAATCTATAACTATAAAATGTTTGTTTAAAATTACATAGATGTGTATATGTCATTTTTAAGTAAAATATATACATAGCTATCCATATATATATATACACTTATATACATATATCACACATATACATTCACGCACACATATACCCTTTCTGCAGGGATAGTATAGATGTTCCTTACCCTATTTCTTTGGCTAAGGACAGCAAGAAACCATGGATATTATGGATAAAACAAACATAGTAAACCCTGAAACAAAAAGACAAAGAACAAAAAGAAACTTTTGGGACTCAGGAACAACATGACACTGATTTCCCTTGGTTTCCTTTGTCTCTTGTTAATATCAAGATGGGTATTGGAGAATGTGAAATCCCCAAATGCCAGTTGGCATAGGATTTTTAAAAAAGCCTCAAATATAGTCTTTTTCTTTCTAGCCAAAGAACCAGAAAAGAGCAGCTTGGTAAGACAAAAATTTTGGGATAATAACTGCTCTACTGTAGCCAAATATCATAGGAAAAACTCTTACCCCTGCCAACAAAATCCTAGTGGACAGCCTAGACTTCTTTAGTGCCAAGCTACAATGAGGTGCTATGTTAGTTGTCTTTTTGTTACTGTAATGAATTACCTTACATGATGAAATTATTAAAGAGAATGTTTATTTTGGCTCACAGTTTTGGAGGTTCCAGTTCATAATTGATTGACACCATTGATTTGGGCCTGTGGTGAGGTAGCACATCATGGTAGGAGCATGGGGAAAAGCAACCTTTTTACTTCTTGGTAGGGAAGTGAAAGAGGTAAGAAGGGGTTGTCATACTAAACCCTTTGAGGGCATGCCTCCAGGACCTAAAGACTACTCACTATATTTTAATCTGAAGGATTCTATTATAACTCAATTCTACTACCTAGGGGGCCAAATTTTTAACAGATGGATATCCAAGATCCAAACTAGAGCAATGTTCAGACATATTCTCATAATATATGGACAAGCTTATTTCTACCATTCATGTACGTAAAACACTCTGACCAGGGGAAATGTGAAGGTGTGTTAACTACCATAAATGTGGAGAGATATAAATAAATGAATAAATAGAACATGTTCATGGGTTAGAATATTCACAGTAAAGATATAAAATTTTCCCAAATCAATCTGTAGATTTGAATGCAATCTCTCTCAAATTCCCAGCAACTTTTTATTGACATATTCTATCTTATTTGAAGATTCATATGGAGAGGCACAGGATTTAGTGTAGCTCAAATAATTTTGAAAATGAATAAACTAGGAGAAAGCACTCTACTTGATGTTTAAGCCTAATTTATAACTAGAATATTAGTGTGGTATTAGTGGAAGATTAGATACACAGAGCAGTAGAACAGGATGGAGAACCACACATACTGATTTTGACAAAGGAGCAAAAGAAACTCAATGGAGGAAAGATAATCTTTTTCAATAAATCAAGCTGGAGCAATTGGATATCCATAAGGAAGAAAACTTCAACCATTCTTTATTTTAAAAATTGACTCAGAGTTACAAAACATTGTGCTGTGAATGGATATTTATGAATGTAATGCACCCCACTATTGTCATCTGTGTAAGAAATAAATAAATAAAAAGAAAGAAAAAAAATTGACTCAAAATGGACCATAGATTTAAATGGAAAAGGAAAAGTTTTAGGACCTTTAAAAGAGGACATGGGAACAGCCTTTGAGACCTAGGTCCTAGTGAAAATATTTAGTTCTACCAAAAGCATGATCCATAAAAGAAAAACTCCATAACTTAGGCTTTTTCAAAATTAAAAAGTTTAATCTTGAAAGGCTTTGTTAAGAGAATGAAAAGACAAAATATTTGCAAAGAAAAGAAAAAAAATATTTGCAAAGCACATATCTGACAAAGGATTTGTATCTAGGATATGGAAAAACTAAATCTCCCCAAACTCAACCAGAAACAAGGAGAAGAAAGAAGGAAAAGACATGAAGAGATAATTCACTGAAGATACACATGGTATATAAACACATGAAAATATGTTCAACATTCTAGCAAATTAATCTTAAGGCAAATTAAGATCTTGATGGGATATTATTGCACACCTATTAAAATAGCTAAAAATGTAGTGAGAATACTAAATGCTAGTGTACTAGTTTGCTTCAGGATGCAATAACAAAGTGTCACAGACTCAGTGACCGAAAAAAACAAATTTATTTTCCCATACTTCTAGAGGGTACATTCAAGAAAAGGTGTGGCATGGTTGAATTTGTTTCCTGAGGTCTTTCTCCTTAGCTCACAGATGGGCATCTTCATCTTCTTCTGTCTTTCCTCTGTGTTTGTGTCCTAATCTCCTACTATATTATTACAGCATCAAATTGGATTAGAACCCACCCTAATGACCTCATTTTAACCTAGTTACCTTGTTAAAGATCTTATTTCCATATACAGTTACATTCTGAGATATTGGGGAATAGGGATTCAACATATGGATTATGTGGGGACATAGTTCATCCACAACAACTGACAAGGATGCAGAAAACCTAGATTTGCTTATGGGAATGGAAAATAGTATAACCACTCTAAAAATCATTTGAGGCATCTACTAAAAACTAAGCCACAATTAACATATAACCCAGCAATTACAATCTGTAACATTTTTTCCTAAGTAAAGAAATATTTATGTCTATACAAAAACCCATATGCAAATGCCCATAGCCCCAAATGGGAAAACATCAAAATGTATTTCAGTGAATGAATGATTAAATGTACCATGATACACCAAAATGATTGTACATCTTCAAAGGAAATAATTAATGCAGTATTAGCTGAAGTAGGATGTAAGTTTTAGTTGGTTTGAAATCATACAAAAGATATGTTATATGTGTGCTTATGTAACAGTGGCCCAGTTTATGCTTTAAATATAGCCCTTGATGCTCTGCCACTGCAACTTAGTTTAAAATAGACATGTTGGGGCTGGGGATGTGGCTCAAGCGGTAGCACGCTTGCCTGGCATGCGTGCGGCCCGGGTTCGATCCTCAGCACCACATACAAACAAAGATGTTGTATCTGCCAAAAACTAAAAAATAAATATTAAAAAAATATTCATATTCTCTCTCTCTCTCTCTCTCTCTCTCTCTCTCTCTCTTTAAAACAAAACAAAAAAAAATAAATAAAAGAGACATGTTTCTTTTTTTCTCTCACTGCTCCTCCCTAATCTCTCCCCCTCCCTAATCTTAGGGGAAATAGGATTACTTTTCTTCTCTATCCTAGGCAGAGTTATCTGTCCCTGAATACACACCTACCAAAACACAGTAATCCAGACATTGGGGATGGTATAGAATATCTCAGAAATGACTATCTCCCATATTAACAAGTGAATTACAACTCCAACAGAGAACATGTGGAATCTAGCCTTTGAGTCACCTCTTTAAAAGCCCCCTATTCTTGCTGATGGGCAGAATCACAGCCTTTGGGACAGGAGTCCCCTGTGTTTCTCCTTTGCTAGCAAAGTAATAAACATTCTATTTTTTTTCCTCGAAATCATGTCCTTGTTATTGGATTGGCATCAGGGACAAGGACCAAGCTTTCAGAAACTCTTATAGCAATTCTATGAGATAGGACTGGCATTATTAGCAATCCCATTTAAAAAAGACAAATATGTAAACAACCCACTGTGCTATTGTTAGTAAATGATTTGGCCACTCTGTGCCTCAGTTTCCATATCTGTAAAAAGCAGATTAAAAGAATTTACCCCTTCTATTATGAAAATAATTAAGACAATACCTGCAAAATGCTTTGAACTCCCAGAAGAATGCAACTATGTAATTAAATTACTTTACTGTGCTTAAAAGAAAATGTACATGGTATATCATACCACTGAATACTATTCAGGCATAAAAAGTGAAATAAGCCAGCCCCCAAAAGTCAAAGGTAGAATGTTTTCTCTGATATGGGGGAGCAAATCCAAAATAAGGGGGGATTAAAAAATAATAGAAGAAATATCAGTGGAGTAGACAAAGGGGGATGAAGGGAAAGGAAGAAGAATGGGATAGGGAAAGAGTGGAATGAATCTGATTTAACTTTACTGTGTACATATATGGAAATGCCACAGTGAATGTCACCATCATGTATATCCACAAAACACTAATTAAAAAAAAAACAAGTAAATAGCAGAAAGATCAGTGCAGGGAAGGAAATGGGGAAAGAGGAGGAGCAGGAAAGGGGAAGTACTGGGGACTGAACTAGAAAAATTATATTTCATGCTTTCATAATTATATCAAAATGAATCCTATTGTCATGCATAGCTAAAATAACCAATAAAAATAAAAATATTAAAATAAAAAAGTAATAAATAAAAAGGACTCAGCAACCTGTAAAAAAAAATAATGAACTATTGATGCACACAGTAGCTTACATGGATCCCCAAGCATTATGCTGAGTGAAAAAAAAAAATGTCATTTAAAAACATCACATTCTAGGGCTGGGGCTGTGGCTCAGTGGTAGAGCACTCACCTAGCATGTGTGAGGCACTGGGTTTGATCCTCAGCACCACATAAAAATTAATAAATATATAAACTCACATTCTAGGCCAAGTATAATGGAGCATATCTGGTAATCTCAACTATTAGGGAGAAGGAGATAGGAGGGTTTCCAGCCTAGGAAACTTAGCAAGACTCTCTCAAAATAAAATACTGGTGATGAAGCTTAGTGGTAGAGCACTTGCCTAGCATGTGTGAGCCCGAGTTCAGTTCCTAGTACCACACACACAAAATGTCACATACAATACAATCCAGTTTAGATATCATTCTCAAAATGACAAAATTATAGAGATGGATAACAAACTAGTGGTTGCCATTGGTTAGAGATAGAGGAGGAAAGGGTATGAGTATAAACAGCTAGTATGAGTGAGGTCTTTGTAGTGATGGAATAGTTCTTTATCCTGATTCAAGTTGTGTATGTATGAATATACAGATGTAGAGATTAAGTATCCCAAATCCAAAATGCTTGTGACTAGAAATGTTCAAGACTTTAGGAGAAAATTGATTATCTATAATGAGCTTTCCTGGGGGCTGAAACCCAAGTCTAAACACAAAATTAATTTACATTTCATATATACTTTATACATATAGCCTAAAATTGATTTAATACAATATTCTTAGTGTTTCTGTGTTTTAACTGCAATCTATCACATGAAGTCAGGTGTGGAATTTTCCACTTGTACTCAAGAAAATTTGGAACTTGGATTATTTTAGATTTTGTTCGTGTTCAACTTGCAGTAACATAGTATAACAAGACTATTCATGTCTTCATTTTACTACACCTTTACTACCTAGGGTAAGTTGGTATAGTAAGAGTATGCCTGGAAGCCATTGCTGTACTATAACCATCAGCAATAACTTGGTCAGATTGAAAACCACATCAATATTACCCACTTCCCAGAAACTAAATGTATCTGCATCTCAGTCTCCCCTTAGCTAGGTACCAAAATGCCTGCATCCAGGAGCCCACCTTGTCCTCAGTTAGTAAAAGGCCAGTTATGGGTTGTCCTCCTTTTCCCCTCCCTGGGAGGAGAGAGGGAACCTTGTCCATCATGAAACTTTCTCATTTAGTGTTTGTTCTCCTCCTGTGAGCTGCATGTAAAACGCTGGACTAGGTAATCATTTAGTTCAATTAAATCAGGATTTTTTAAATTTAGTACTCATCAGAATCACCCAGGGTGCTTGTTTGGAAGGAATCATCTGGGCCACCCCAGGGATGCTAATGTGTGTGTGTGGAAGTGTGTGTGTGTGTGGTGGGGGGTGGTCATGGATTTCATTTTGTAAAGCATTGAGCTAACCCTCCTGTCCTTTGAGCAAGCTGGCAGTGGGAACTATTTAATTCCTTTTCTAATAGTTACCTCCTGCCTAGATTGCTGGGGGGAACAAACTAATACAAAGTGGCCTCAACTTATCTTGCTACAATAAATGCTCCACAAATGCACAGAGCTAATGTAATAGTCTGATCACTTAGAGCTTTCAGCTACCATTTCTGCAGTCACCTCTCACTGAGTGCTCCATAGTCCTGAGACAAGATAGCAATTTCACCCTGGGGGAGGCAAATCGACAGCATTCAGGAACAGACAACTGCTCTTCTCTTTCTTCAACTATCTACACTTCTGCACCTGAACCACAAATGTCAATTAGATACAGATGCTAATAGCAATATACCCTGAGTATGCAAGCCTTCTGTTCTAAAAATCATTGTACAATAATCTCTGGCTTCATAGTGCTTGAACTGGGAGAAATGCTAATTTTGGATCATTTCTCCTAAATGCATGTGTGGTAACTCATAAGCTGTATATGGTTTACAGATGCAGTACAAGGATTCATGAAGCATTTCCACAAAAAGAAGGATTCTATTCCAACTGCACAAGGCAATGAATAAAGAAACCAATTTCCTGGCTCAGAAAGAAAACTCTCCTACTTTCTGATACTGCAGGTGACTGTATTTGTCCTGTTGCTGGATCCCACATGAAGAAATCCTGTTTTCACAAAGGGCTGGACTTTAATTTATCATGCAGCAATGCACCCCACAGTATTTCAGAACAGACAGGGTAGATAGAAGCTGGAATCATTATTTGTACATTCTCTGTGGACTCCAAAATTCTCATCTCCCATTCTAGCTCCTATTCTCCTGCCTGAAAGACAGCCAAACAAGAATTTAGCTAAATATTATTGAGTGCCTCTTGCCCTCCAGGCTCATTATCTAATTTAACCATCTTAAAGACTCTTTAAGGTAAAAAGTATTTCTGTGAGTTGAGTTCCCTAGAAAACAGAACCTTGGGCAAGGATCAAAGGCTAATGCTTTATTTGGAAGAGGAATCCTCAGGGCAATGAGAGCCAGGGAAAAAGGCCAATAGGCAGGAAAAGCAAGGCAATAAAATGAAACAATGTATTGCTATACTGACCACTGTTTATAAGGCCTGAAGTGATATCTGTGACTGCTCAGCAGGTTTATCCAGTCATATTTGGGAGGATATCTTTGCACAAACTTATGAGGAATCCATGTTTTGGGAGGTTCCACCTGAGGGAGGAGAGGAAAGAAAATTTATTTGCTTGACTCCATCTTATGTGTTCCATTATTTAATGTTTGCTCCAGGGGTGGATATTAATTCCATCATACCTCCAGAATTGCTTCTTCCAGCCCTTATAGCAGTTGCTCTGGAAGCCATCTAATGATATGGATTTCCCTGAAGTAGGGAAACAATTCAGACAGCAGAACAATGCTTGCTGACATAGAATTGGGTCTACCTGGTCTCCGAACTAGAAGATACTGAAATGGAATTAGAAGTTTGATGTAATGTGTAATGCCTCTGAAGGATCAAAATGTAGGAAGCAGGATCAGGCAGAGAAAACTTTCTGAACATGATGCAGACCTGGTGCATGTGATAGGGAAGTGGGAGGAAGAAAAGAGGGAGAGCCCTCAACCTGATGCAGATATGACTAAGTAGCCAGGGTCCAACCTGTCATGTTTAGTCATTGGCTGGGGCCTCCATGGAAAATCAGGGTCTCAGCTCAAAAGTTGAAGACAGCTCACTGTGTTCCTCATGTCTGATCAGCAAGTTTTTCTTAAAGATAGGTGGGAACAGTGTACCTCATGGCTGCCACAATTGCTTCTGATATCACTAGATGATGTAATCTTATGGGATGTTATGGGAAGTCTGTGGGGACTGAGTTACTTCTCCAATTTGTGTGTGGCTAGTGCTACTTGATGGTTTCATAGGGAAAAATGTTGAGTGTGGAAAGATTACCCAATCTTCAGAAAGCACTTGGTGATAGGAGAGATTCTGCACTGTATAATCACCCACCTCTTGTTTGTCTCTTGGTCCATTTTCGTGCCAGACTCTGAGGTAGGTTTTAGGATGTACCTACAAGGAAGGACACACTTCTTGCTCTCTCAGAGGTACTTGCCCTCCAGTGAGGGAAATCCAGACAAGTAAACAGATGTGTTTGGGATGATATCTCAAGAATAAAAGTAAGATTGGGATACTCTGGGTTCTCAGAGAAGGGGCAGTCAACCCAAACTAGGAAATTAGAAATGGTTGTGATACTGATCCATTGAAAAATGTGTGGTAGTCTCTCAAGTTTCAAAATGGTAGGAGCCTACAGTGCAAGGACTGATCTGAGAGGAGGATGAAGATTGAAATTGAAGAAGGGCTGAATTACACAACTTCGTTTAAATTCTATCTTGAAGGGTTATAAGGAGTCATTTATGCATTTTGTGCTCAAGTGTGAAACATAAGGATTTACATTTCACAAAGATTACTCTGGATAGAGGTTGAAAAATGATTTGCCATAGGAAAGGTATGAAGATAGAGACACTAGTTATGAGATGGTTAACTGTAACAGAGGATGTATATACTTATGTTGCCATAGTAATATGGTAATGGTGGTGAGTACTTAGGAGAATGGATTCAGGATATATTATGGAGGTGGAATTGTCTGATCTTAGTGACTGTTTAAATAGGGGTGATCTCACCTTTTGTACAAATAGACAATGCAGAGGATGAAGAGAGAAGGGTAGAAGATATAGGTAAGAGAAATGAATGCAGTTGTAATCATATTGCATTTGGGTAGCCTGTGGGGCAACCAGATAAAATATATGGGGAGAATTTTGGAGGAAGACATTTAAGAGTCAATAGCATGCTAAATGAAATAAACCAGAGTCAGAAATTCAAGGATAGAAAGTTTTCTCTTATATGTGGAAGCTAGAGAGAGAAAAATAATTAAAAAGGGGGATCTTATGAAAATAGAAGGAAGAGCAGTAGAATAGAAGTGGGAGACCAAGGGAGAGGGAATAGGGCAGGCAAAGAGGCTGAACTGGGGTATAAAGCTGACAGATTATGCTATTGTGCGTGAATGAATATATCACAACACATTCCAATTTTATATAGAAATATAATGTACCAATTAAAAAAATAAATAAATAGAAGGAGGAACAAAAACATGGAGGGGATTGGGGACAGGGAGGAAGGGGATAATTGGGGATTGTAATAGAGAAAACTGCTATATGCATTTATGAATATGTCAAAATGAACCCTGTTATTATGTATAACTATAGTGCACTATTTTTTTAAAAGGAGTCAATATCATATAACCACATGATGGATGGATCCACAAATATTGCTGCATTTTGTCTAAGATGAGTATAGAGTGAAATAGAAGATGTTCCATGATAGAACTCTAAAGGATAGTGATTTTAGGGGTTGAACAAAGAAAGAATGACTATGAAGGAGACTAAGAGACTAAGCAGCAGCAACCAAAATCAGTTTTGCTTTTTCTTCTGTATTAAGTTGTACGCAAGCTGGGTGCAGAGGCACACGACTGTAATTGCAGCAGTTTGGGAAGCTGAGGCAGAAGGATTGCAAGTTTGAGGTCAGCCTCAGCAACTTAGTGAGACCCTACCTCAAAATAACAAAAACAAAACATTTAATAAAAAAGGATTGGGGATGCAGCTCAGTGGTAAAGCACCCCTGGATTCAATCCCCAACACCCCCCCCCAAAAAAAAAAAGCCATTTGGAGTGTCATAATAACAATGATAATAGTAATAAAAATTATCCTTTAATTAAAATAAACTGCAAATTTTATTTACTTTGAAGATTGTTAATCCACGCATGGTGAAACATGCTTATGATCCCAGATGCTTGGGAGACTGAGGTAGGAGGATCCCAAGTTCAAGGCCAGTATAGGCAAGTTAGTGAGAACCTGTGTCAAAATAAAAATGGTTGTGGATGTATCTCCAATGTAAAACACTTGCCTATCATGTGCTATCCCTGGGTTAAATTCCTTGTATGGCAAAAAAAAAAAAAAAAATGTCAACCCAGGTACAGAAGTACATTTTTATAATCCCAGCTACTTGGGAGGTTGAGAGCAGGAGTATCACTTGAGCCTAGAAGTTTGAGGCCAGCCTCAATAAGAGTGTCCTGTCTCCAAATAAACAAACAAGTGAGATTGTTTGTTTATAGCCAATTTTTATATTATATATATATATATATATATATATGAGAGATATATTTATATATATTATATTTTATATGTTAACTTATTTACAGATTACTATATGTATATTTCAACATAGATACATAGGTTTTAACTGTAATTTGAAATGACTGCCTCATATTCTATTATATGGTATTATATGGTAATAGTATAATTTACTGTCTATTCCTCTATTGTTTAGTATTTAAACTATCCTAAATTTGCTAAATTGAAGGCTTATATGCATTTCTTTAGCCACTCACAGACTTAAAGTATTTAATTACAAATTTGACTACTTTGAAATTTCAGTTTAACATTTTAATAGTGATGCAGAATCTAGTTCAAGGTTTAGTTCATTGATGTCTATGTTTTCAGTGACTGCCATAACTGAAATCATCATTCACAGAGGCTAAGATATAAAATAGACACTTTGGGAAAGATTTATTTATGATTAATAGTAATAGCTATAAATCTATACTTCATATAGTCTCATTATTAACTCTGCAAGTTTGTCAACTTCTCAGATCTGATTAAATCATCAATTTTTGAAAAACTTACTATCTAATGAAGACTTGGATAAGTTTAACCGTGTCTTAACATTTTGTTTGCTTGGGCTGAATTATTAGCATTACCTGAAGTTGTGTTCAGTCAATCTATCTGCCATCCATTCAGCAAAACTCATTTCTAGCCACTTAATCATTTTATGAGGGTTTGTTTAGTTAAAACCAAAAGATATGAGCCATTAATCATCTTAACTGTGTAAACATCAATCCATCGTAACATGTTATATTATGAAATCTAGTAAGGGAGATACTGAATCTTGAGTGACCCATAACTCTAGACTTAGGAATCAAATAGACTTATAGATCAAGTAAGGGTGCGACATAATAAACATTGGTAGAGCTTTCTTTCTTCCTTTTTATTCATGCATAGTTATAACTTGAAATTCTAATATTTCTTCCTTCCCTCAAGTGTATTATCTTGCATCCCTCTACAGTGTGAGCCACCCCACTTTGGAGACTAGTGCTAAAAAACTAGGCTTCATGGTCTTGACAGTTTAACAAATGTGTGCTGTTGTTTGGTGCCTAGCAATTCTCTGGAATTAATGAATTAGAGAATTCTTTTCAGAGGAAAAGCAGAACCCCAGAGTAATAAGAAAGCATTACTCAGAATAGTTTTTCATTTTCCAGTGATTTTAAAACAATTATAATGTAATCATTACCGTGTATAAATGTATAACATCACTGATGATGCATCTTTAGTGTTGCTAGTTAGAACTCAGTGATACAGAATGAAACTATTTATGTAATTAAGAACAATTTTTTCAAGTTCACATAGCACTTTAAACTTAGTTAGTATGGTTACTACACCTCACCCAAGAGCTAGACCATTTTTATTTTCTATCCAGTCCTTCTCTTGCTCTTATTCATTGATTCTTCTGTTTATTCAACAGGATTGTAAAAACTACATTCAATAAATGATAAATAAAAGCTAATATGTATTGATTGGGTATTTAGTGCCAGTCCCTACTCTAAGCACTTTACATGTATAAACTCCTTTAACTCAGAGTAATCCTAGGGGAGATTTTTTTTTTACAGGCACCATATATAAGCCCTATTTGCCTGAGATATTTCTGAATAAATATACTGACTTACAAGGTCTCAGTAACAGGGAAGCTAATACAACATCTTAAACATGCTACAAAGCACTTTCTTGCCCTAAAGAACACTCAAAACTGGCAGCCTTTTGGGTGTGTGGGGAAATGGTCTAAATGGCATGCCCAAATATGTTAGTCATTGCTGAGGTATAAAGGCTGAGTAACAATTGCTTTGCAATGAGCTAATCTGTGATAGATTAAATACTGGGTGCCTGGGAAGCACATTGGAGATTGGCCTTTTTGGAGACAACAGCTACAACACTTGATCATGAATGATCTTGCTGTATCTCCTATAAGAAATTTATTAAGTGCAAAGAGAAAAAAATAGTAATCTTCTAGTAGAAAAATGCTGGAGACATACAACCAAGTGTTCAAGGTGACCTGATAATTGTATATCCCTGATATGGTGCAGTAAAAGGGCACAACTCTATGCTATTCTCCAAAATGCATAACTGCAATAAAAATCATTAAAGAATATGATACAAGCCCATATTGAGGGGGAATTCTACAAAATATACTTTTTCGGTAATATCTTCCCTACTTTTCAGTATTCTTCAAAAGTCTCAATGTCATGAATGATAAAGAAAGACTGAGGAATTCTCCCAGATTGGAGGAAATGAGAATTCCAATATGGGATCCTGGGACAGGAAAAGGACTGTAGTGGAAATGTTGCTGAAATTCAAATAAAATATCTGTAGTAATACTAATAGTGTTTTATCATTATTGATTTCATATTTTTGATCATTGTACTATAGTTACATATGATGTTACCATTAGGGAAAGCTGAATGGAGGGTATTTGGGAGCTTTCTGAGATATTTTAATTTTTTTGTGTGTGAATCTTTCTTAAATGCAATTTTTAAATTTTTGCATAAATAGAAATAGTGGCCATAGAACAAATTCTGGTCCTATCACCAAGTACCTAGCCATGTGACAATGGGCAATCCTATGGTCATGAGTACAATGAAAACAAGTGGACTGGGGCCGGGGTTGTGGCTCAGAGGTAGAGCACTCGTCTGGCATGTGTGAGGCACTGGGTTTGATCCTCAGCACCACATAAAAATGAAAAAAATAAAGATATTATGTCCACTTATAACTAGAAAATAAATATTAAAAAACAGTGGACTGTACTGCCATAATGTTCTGTAATTTGATAATCTGTTCACACATTAAAGCATTCATTCTTCCATCAAACATGGCATGGTACTTAGCATGAAACAGATACTTTAAAAACTGGGGATATAGAAATGAATAGGGCATTATCACCTCAGATTCAGTTATATGGATAACATAAGTAAGGCAACATTTACAATATAGCAAATAAGAGCTATGATAAAGTGTTCAATCTCTACCTGAAATGAAGGAAGGCTTTGAAGATGAGGTAATATTTGAACTGGAACCTCAAAGATGGACGAAGGTGTTGTTCCATGACAGTGGTTTATTTTTATTCTTTTCCCTTTCTCACTCCGACAACCCCAATACATTTATGGATTGCTTAATGACACAAGTCAGAGACAAGGGGCAGCATTTATAAAGTCATAACTTTTAGGAGATGAAATATGACTGGAGCAAGAAGAGACTTGGGGTGAGCACTGAAAGATGATGCAGTGAAGACCTGATGAGGATTAGACATAGATCCCCTTAAATGTGAAGCTGAGATCTATGTGGGCAGCATTCTGAGAAGCCAGCAACTTACTAGAAAAGTTTTGGTGTTTTTATTCTCATGTAAATGAAAGGGCACAAATCATAAGAATACAGATCACTAAATTCTGATGTCCTTGAAAACACCTGTGTAACCAAACCAAGGGCAGGAACCATACTGGCATCTGAAACTCTATGCTTTATGCCCCTTCCTTTCATTACCTCATATTCCTAAGGGTACCTAAAATTCCAACTCCTCTAACATTTTGCTTTACCTACTGTTGAAATTGATGCCAGTGAAATCATATATTAAGTGTTTTTTAAAATGTTTTATCAGTTGTCGATGAATCTTTATTTATATGTGGTGCTGATAATTGAACCCAGTGCTTTACGCATGCTAGGCAAGTGCTCTACCACTGTGCTATGCCGCCAACCCTCTGAAGTGTTCTTTTGTGTGACTTCTTTTACTCAGTGTTATGTATGTGTTCCTAAGTCCACACAGACTCCTGGAGCTGGTGAGAGAACTGGCTGGAGATCCACCTCAGGTCGTCATCCAGTAGCTCAGTTTATTTTTGGAATGCATACAACTGTTATAGGGTTCAAGTGGGGCATGCCTGTCAATCATACATAAGCAAGACAATATCCATAAGCCAATCATCTTTTGCCTAATGTAACCACACTTTGAGGAAACTCTAAATATTGCTGTCATGGTGGGAAGCAATCTGGAAGGGTCTTTGGCCCTTATTGAGTCAGGGGTTTCATGCCCTGAAGTCCCTGACTCTTGGTTTTCTGGCCGGGCAGTTTGGCAATGCTAACCACAAGTGCTGAGGATGTGGTTTCACCCCATCCTGCAGGCACTCCTGTCAGGCCTGAAGGAAGGTGGATATTTCAAGCACTTCCGAGCTGCTAGTAGCTGCTAGCTGAGACCAAAAGTTATTCCAACAGTGTTACATATGAAAGTCATCCTTTTTGTTGCCTATAGCTATGTGCAGTTCATTTGCTTTCATTGTTGTATAATATCATTGTGTAAATTTAACAATTTATTTATTTTACCCTTGATGGATATTCTATATATTCAAGGTTTAGAATATAATGAATAGTACTGCTATATGAACATTCTTATGTATGTTTTGGTAAACATATACAAATTCTTGTTGTCTACAACCCTAAAAGTAGAATTTCTTGATCAAAAGCCATGTATATATTAAATTTTAAATAGATGTTACAAGAGAGCTTTCCAGATTATTACAAATTGTACCCCCACCAGCAATATGTGAGAGTTCATTTACTCTGTATCCTTGCTAATCCTTGATGTTGTCTATTGGCAGTTTTAATTTGTACTTCTTTAATGACGAACAACATTGATCACATATATATTGCTATTGTTACGTGTTATTAACTGCTTGGATTTCTTTAATAATTTCTTCAAATATTTTGCCCACTTTCCCATTAGGTTGTCTGACTCTTAAAGATTTTCAAGCAAGGAGTGGTTGATTGTCTTAGTTATTTGGGAAGTCATAACCAAATAGCATAAATTGTGTGACTTAAACAACAGGCATTTGTTTCTCACAGTTCTGAAGATTAAGAAATCTAAGATCAAGGTGTCAGTGATTCAGTTTCCTGATAAGGCCCCTCTTCCAAATTTCCAGACACCTACCTTCTTAGAGAGAGGTGGTGTGGAGAGAAATCATCTCTTCCTTTCTTATAAGGGCATGAATCTTGTCATGGTTTCTCTACCGTCCTGACCTAATTACTTCCCAAAATCCCTATCCAAATATCATCACTTTGGAGGTTAGGATGTAAATGTGTGAATTTGGAGGGGGACACAGACAAATATGACTTGCATTACAGGAAAGCTTTCATTTTTCGTCATGTTCTTGGTTATGGTGTTCTCCTTTAAGGGATTCCAGATTTCAGAAACATCTTGGACTTCACTGATTAATATTAATAGCTGTTCTATTATTTTCAAACATTTATAAAAACATTGGAATTACATATCTATTAATTTTTGAAATATTTAAGGATTAAAGAATGGGAGCCAATTTTTTAGCATTTTACCTTGTTAACCATATTATCTCATATAATATTCAGATAGCAGTACATGACAATTATTAGTATTTCCATTTTACAGTTGTTAGAAACTTAGGCACAGAGGGACTCAGTAAACTTGACTAAAGGCACAAATAGAAAATTCTGGATTCAAAACCCAAGTCATTAAATGTGTTCATTTTGTGAATGCCATTCCTGGGACTAAAATTTATCAGTGGGTAATTAATGGCAAAACCCCACAAACAACATTAACATGTCATATTTAGATAATACCTAGAAGAATGGGTTTATTCTTTCCTCTAGTCTATCTCAGTGGTTTCTTAAAATGTTGGCTTTATGGAGCTATTTGAGGCTCTGGTGTGTGATGTTAAAGACTTTCACAGAGACTAGTTTTCCATTTGGCTTGGTGGTGAGGTCTTCATTAGAAGGAATGGCAAAACAAAAATAAAAAGTCACATTGCTCGTTTCAGCTCTGATACACATAAAAGCCTCTAAGTCATAATTCCCATGTTTATAATAAGAAAAAAATGAACAAACTAAAAGTCAATGAGTTATCTTGAACCCATCAGAGAACTGAATTTATAGGTCAAACTGCCACCAAGAAATATGGAGAAAAGTTGAATGCAGAGAGTCACTCTCAATGCCTGTCTTAGTTAAGGTTTCTCTGGCTATAGACTGGGTGGTTTATAAACAACAACAAATTATTTTTCACAGTTATGAAGGCTCCAAGTCTGAGAGTAGGATACTAGCATGGTTGGGTTCTGGTGAGGGCCCTCTTGTAGTTTGCAAGCTACTTTCTCTTGATCATATTCTGACATGATAGAAAGGAGGTCAAGGGAGCTCTCTGAGGCCTTTTTAAATTTTTTAAAAATTGTCAATGGGCCTTTATTTTATTTATTTATATGTGGTACTGAGAATGGAACCCAGTGCCTCACACATGCTAGGCAAGTGCTCTACCATTGAGCCCTCTGAGGCCTTTTTGATAGGGGTGTTTACAACATTTATGAGGGTTCTACCCTCATGATCTAATTACCCCCCAAAGGCCCCAACCTCCTAATACTACCACAATGGGGGTTAGAATTTCAACATAAAAATTTGAAGGGGACATAAATATTCTATTGCATCACCTATATCAATAATCATTTGAAATAGGAATGGTCTAAATATACCAATTTAAGTAATTCTTTTTGGTGGATATAAGAATAAGACCCAACTATATATAGTAATATCACCTTTATCTGTGATTTAACTTTTTGGAGTTGAAGTTACCTGCAGTCAACTGCAGTCCAAAAATATTACATGAAAGATTCCAGAAAAAAATTCACAAGTTTTAAATAGTGTACCATTCTAAGAACAGTGTGATGGAAACTTGTGCTATTTTGCTCCTTTCCATCTGGGACATGAATCATTCTAGTATATCCATGCTATATATGCTACCCAACTCCTAAAGTTTGCATCCTGAATGTCCTCCAAAGGTTCAAGTCAGCCAGTGATACTATTGGCAGGCGGTGGAACCTTTAGGAGGTAGGGCTGAGTGGGAAGTCTCAGGACATCATTGGGGCCATGTCCTTGAAGGGGAATGTCAGCCTCTTTCTCTTTTGCTTCTTGACTATGAGGTGAGCAGCTTGCTTTGCCATGCTTTCCCTGTCATTGCTATCTCCTATCCCAGCCAGAGGCCTAAAGCAAATGGGGCCTATGCAATCATGGGACCTCAAAAACCATGAGCCAAAATACCCTTTTTCTTTATAGACTATTTATCTCAGGCATTTTGTTTTAGTGATAGTAAACTGACTAACACACTATTTATTTGTCACTTAATAGCCATCTAAATCATTAGATTAACAGTTGTGATATTGCAGTGCTTTTGTTCAAGTAACCTTTATTTCACTTAACAATGGCCCCAAAGTATAAAAGTAGTGATGCTGCAATTTGAATATGACATAGAGAAACCTTTAAGTTCTTCCTTTAAGGGAGAAGGTAAAAATACTTAACTTAATAAAAGAAAAAATAATCACATGCTGATTTTGCCAAATTCCATGGTAAGAACAAATACTTTTTTTTCATGAAATTGTGAAGAAGGAAAAGGAAAATTTGTGCTGGTTTTGATCTTATACCTCAAACTGCAAAAGTTATATCCATGTTGTGTGGTAAGTGCCTAGAATGAGATGGAAAAGGCATTAAATTTGTAGTATTTACAAAGTACCTACTTTAAATGTATGAATAATACAGGTCAAAAGTACAGAATAAAGAAAAATATATTGTGCTAATATTAATCAAATTAATACTGGAGTAGCCATATTAATCTTAGACAAAGCAGATTCAGAACAAGGAAAATTATCAAAGATAGGGGCTGGGGATGTGGCTCAAGTGGTAGCACACTTGCCTAGCATGTGCGAGGTACTAGGGTCGATTCTCAGCACCACATAGAAATAAAATAAAGATATTGTGTCCACCTAAAACTAAAAATTAAATATTTTTTTTAAAAAAGAAAATTATCAAAGATAAAGAGAGGTATTACTACATGATAAAGGGGTTAATTCTCCAAGACAATATCCAGTCCTCAATGTTTATGCACCTAACAACAGAGTGCCAAAATGTTAGGCAAAAACCAATAGAATAAAATGGAAAAATAGAACAGTCCACTATTATAGTTGAAGATTTCAACATTCCAATTTCAGTAACTGATAGATATGCAAGAAGAAAATCAGTAGGAATATAGATCAGTAAGGTTAGTGCTGAATAACACTATCAATCAACTTGATCTATTTGATGTTTATAGAACATTGCATCCAACAAGAGAAGAATACACATTCTTTTCAAGCTCATGTGGTATATTTACCTAGATACACCATAATCTAGGCCACAAAACATATTTTATCAAATTTAAGAGAATAGAAATCATACATGGTATGTCTCTGACACAGTGGAATTAAAACAGAAATCAATAACAGAAGGAGAGCTAGATGATCTCAAAATATTGGGAAATAAAACCACACATTTCTTATTAATACATTGATCAAAGAAGTCATCTCATAAGAAATTTGTAAACATTTTGAACTAAATGAAAAAGAAAAGAAAATGAAATTTATCAAAATAAATGCAATACATGAAAGTGCTTAGAAGGAAATGTATAGCATTAAATAAATATAAAAGACTCTCTAAACTCAACAAAACATTTCACCTTAACAAAATTAGAGAAAGGAGAAAATTATGTTTAAAGCAAATAGAAGAAAGGAAACAATAAAAATTAAGTTAGAAACCAACAAAACTAACATAGAGAAACAATAAAGAAAACCAATGAAATAAAAAAGTACTTCTTGGGGAGAAGTCAATAAAACTGATAAACTACTAGCCAAGTTTACCAAGAAAAAGAGAAGAAACAAATTAGCTAATATCAGTAGTGAAAGGTCATCACTATTGATCCCATGGATTTTAAAGTATAATAAAGGAATACTATGCACAACTTTATGTCTGTAAGTTTGATAATTCAAAGGAAATGCACCAGTTACTTGAAAGACAAAAAACTATCAAAACTCATGCAAGAAGAAATCAATAAATAACTTGAATATCCTTATGTTTATTAAAGAAATTGAATCAATAATTAACTTTCTCAAAAAGAAAGATCCAGATGTTTTCACTGGTGAATTCCTCCTAAAATTTACGATGGAATGATACCTATAGCCCACAAGCTCTTCCACAAAATAAAAGTAAAATGTATACTTCCAAAATCATTCTATGATGCCAGCATTAACCTAATAGCAAAACCAGGTAAACACATTATAAGAAAACTAGAAACTAATATCTCCTTTGAATATAGGTTTAAAAGCCATCAACAAAATGTAGAAAATCAAAGTAAGTATATATAGTATAATAATTAAATACTGTAAGTAATATTTATATACATATATACATATACATGTGTGTATACATATTTTTTATGTATACTATGAGTTTTGGATGGAGTACTTTCACACTAAAGAAGCATAACCAGAAGGACTTTGAAAGCACTGAATGAATTCCATCTGTTGTTATTTGGATGTGATTTGTCCCCCAGAGGCTTATAAGGTAGAAGTTTGGTCCCAAGTGTTGAGGTGGTGGAGCCTTTAAGAAGTGGGGCCTAGGGGCTGGGGATGTGGCTCAAGCGGTAGCGCGCTCGCCTGGCATGCGTGCGGCCCGGGTTGGATCCTCAGCACCACATACCAACAAAGATGTTGTGTCTGCCAACTAAAAAAAAAATAATAATAAAAAAAATTAAGAAGTGGGGCCTAGGGGAAAGTAATTAGGTGGTGTTCAACTCCAATAGAATGTATTAATTCTGTCTTACAGGAGTAATTCATGTTCTGTAGGATCAGATAAGTTCCTGTGAAAACGAGTTGTTATCAAAGAGTGAGCCCAGTTCCTCACTGTATCTTGCTTCCTTTCTTGCCCACATGCCCCTTCTATATATAACAGATTACCTTTTTGCTTCTGTGCTGTCTTGTGATGCACTGGGACAGTGGTGCCATGCTCTATGGACTTTCTGGCCACAGAACCATGTGCCAAATAAACCTTTTTTTTCTTTATGCATTAGCAAATATCAGGGATTTTGTTATATCAACCCAACATAGACAAATACACCATCTATCCATAAAGCATCAATGTTTGTTTTTGTCTTTGACAAAGAAATCTTTTGTGTCAGAACGCTAAAAAGTGGACTTTTTGCTAGGGCTCACAAGAGAATTTTTTTATTATCAGGACAATTTTTTTTATTATCATGAGCTTCCTGCATGGAAGAACACCAGTAATTTTAATCCAGCTGTGTACTGTTGGGATATAGCATAACTGCCAATTATTGCATAACCTACTTCTTAATATAGCAAGAAATGTCAGTGATTCTGGAGTCAATGATAGTATTTGATGAATACACTATTTTTGAATGCTCCCTCTACTTGAACTATGTATTAGTTTAACCAGTCCCAGAGCAAAAGTCTTTTCCAACATCTTTCTAAACTCAGGGTGATATCATTCTGTTGGAAGGATGCACATCCAACCTTTAACCAGCTTAATGTCTTCTCTTGGATGCATTTTGTATTTTCCATTTGCTCTTCCAAATCTATTATGCACCATTCTCTGCTCTATATTCTGTATGTAGTACCTTAAAGGGACCATTTGTTCTTTGGATTCCTGTTGAGTTTAGATGATGAGGATCATCAAAATAAGAACAAATCAGAAGGAGAAGTTGAAGTTAAAGAATTTATTCTCCTGATTCCCTCCCTGCAGTGTTGCTGACTACTAGTTATATCTTTCAGAGAGATTTCAGCTCCTTTCTCAGCCTTTTGCAAATACCCATATATCCTCTGTGTACTACTTAATACCTAGGGGTTATAGCAGATGTCATCTTGAGATTATTGCACTATCCCTTGAGCTTTTCCAATCTTTGTTCCTTTATAAGTAGTTCTATTATTATGCTTCACATTAACCTGATTTGACTATACCATATTTTTCTTTCTAGAACCCTGACTGATCTGCCCTTCAAATTTACTGTGTCCTCATCCATACCTCCAACCTTTGGATCTGCTCCACCAGCAGCAGTCTTTTAAATATTGGTAAGTGATAACTACATTCTTCTACTTTCTCAAGCTGAATAGCTTGACTCAATTCGTCTCCCTCAAACCTTACACATAAGCAACAAATACTATTATGTTTACTTAAAAATATATCCAGTCTGACCACCTTCTCATGTTTTTACTGCTATTTATTTGATGCAAGCAAGTATTATCTGTTGTATATGTAGATTATTATTGATTCCTCCTAAATGGTTTTCCTACTTCCATCCTTGCCCTCTACAATGTAGTATTCCTCTAACAGAAGCTAGAATGGTCCTTTAAAAACAAGTCAGACCAAATCATACCCCCGTTTCCATACTCTAAAGGCTTCTTCTTTCCCATGGAGTAAAATCAAGGTCCTATTCATGTCCCCTGATAAAGTTCTTGGTCTCAGCTCATAAAACCCGCCATACCCTTCAGTGTCTATGTTCCAGCCACAGTCTTCTCCTTGTTAGGCTTCCAGTAGGCCAAGCACATTCTTGTCTTCAGATCTTTGCTCAAGTGTGCCTTAGAGACAAGCCTTTCCTTAATTGTCCTACAAAAGAGAGTTTGACCCTATCTCTCATCTCTGTTCATCTTACTTACCTTATTTTTCTTCAGAGCATTTATCACTACACATATATCTGTTTATTGCTCTTCTTCCATAACCTGAATGTAAGGCAGTAGTTTTAATTGTTTTGCTCACTGCTGAATCTCAGGGCCTAGAATATATTTTCCAATCCATGATAGATGTTCCACAAACATTTATTGGATGGATGACCATATATGGTCACTAACATTGTAGGATAAATATTAAGCTAAAGCTTTTGCATTGTGGTAATCTAATTTTCAGTAAAGGTCTAATCATTTCTGACTAAACTCTTTAATGAAAAAGTTTGGCATAGTGCAGGGTATTGCCAGAAAGGAAAAATAAAGTGTATGTTTATGGCTCCTTAGGACTTCTCCATCTGTTGTCAAGATTATCTGAACCAGGTCTCTTTGTCGCATCATATTCAATAATGAAAGTCACAACATGGGATAATAAAGGTTGTTATGGTTTTTTTTTTTTTTTTTTTTTTTTTTTAGTTTCCAACTTCAGCTAGGCCCATTGTATAAAGATGTAGATACAATAAGTGTAATAGTCAGGTATGTTTTCCTAGATTCCTATCAAGAATTCTATTTGATAGATTATTGTAGACAGAGTAGAGATTATATATTTCCTTACTGGGTAAGGTAGTACTTTTTGCACTGTACCTCTTTAAAGAATTAGAGTGTTACAACATATTATTTGACATAAAATCAAAAATGATTTTCCCAAGAAGAATCTTTGTACTTCACTCATAAACTTTCCATGTCCCCCTAACTTCTTTTTTAATCCAATCTATCCCAATACCCTAGTCTATGTATCTGCTCTGTATTTGTGTGTGTGTATGTGTATGTGTGTTTGTGTACATACTAGGTTTTGAACCCAGGAGTCCTAACCAATTGAGTTACGTACCTGGTCCTTTTTATTTATTTATTTTTAATTTTGTCTTTTTTATTTTGAATTCATTTATTTATTCTAATTTGTTATACATTTCAGCTGAATACATTTCAATTCATAGTACACCTATAGAGCACAATTTTTCATGACTCTGGTTGTACACAAAGTAGAGTCACACCATTCATGTCTTCATACATGTACTTAGAGGAATGGTGTCCATCTCATTCCATCATGTTTCCTATCCCCATGCTTTCTCCTTCCTCTCCCTCCCCTTAGCCCTATCTAAAGTTTCTCCATTCCTTCCATGTTCCCCTCCCATTCCCATTATCGATCAGCATCCACATATCAGAGAAAACATTCAACCTTTGTTTTTTTGGCGATTGGTTTACTTCACTTAGCATAACATTCTCCAACTCAATCCATTTTACTGCAAATGCCATGATTTTATTCCCTTTGACTGCTGAGTAATATTCCATTGTGCATATATACCACAGTTTCTTTATCCATTCATCTACTGAAGGGCATCTAGGTTTTTTCCACAATTTAGCTCTTGTGAATTGTGCTGCTATAAACATTGATGTGGCTGCATCACTGAAATATGCTGTTTTTAAGTCCTTTGGGTATAACCTGAAGAGTGGGATACCTGGGTCAAATAGTGGTTCCATTCCAAGTTTTCCAAGGAATCGCCATACTGCTTTCTATATTAGCTGCAACAATTGTATATCATCTGTGAAGTGTCTGTTCAGTTCCTTGGCACATTTATTGAATGAGTTATCTTTTTTTGCGTGCATTAGGATTTTTAAGTTCTTTATATATCCTAGAGATTACTGCTCTATCTGGCATGCATGTGGTAAAAATTTGCTCCCATTCAGTAGGCTCTCTGTTCACCTCACTGATTGTTTCTTTTGCTAAGAAAAAGCTTTTAAGTTTGAATTCATCCCATTTTTTTATTCTTGATTTTATTTCTTGCAGTATAAGAGTTTTATTAAGGAAGGTGAGGTCTAATCAGACATGATGAAATTTGGGCCTTCTTTTTCTTCTACTAGGTGCAGGGTCTGTGATATAATTCCTAGGTCCTTGATCCACTTTGAGTAGAGTTTTGTGCATGGTGAGAAATAGTGGTTTAATTTCATTTTGTTGCATATGGATTTCCAGTTTTCCCAGCACCATTTGTTGAAGAGGCTATCTTTTCTCCAATGTATGTTTTTGGCGCTTTTGTCTAATATGAGATAACTGTATTTGTGTGGGTTTGTCTCTGTGTCCTATTCTGTACCATTGGTCTTCAAGTCTATTCTGGTGCCAATACCATGCTTCCCTCCCTCCCTCCCTCCCTCCCTTCCTTCCTTCCTTCCTTCCTTCCTTCCAATTGCTCTGTAGTATAGTTTAAGGTCTGGTATAGTGAAGCCACCTGCTTCACTCTTGTTGCTAAGGGTTGCTTTAGCTATTCTGGGTCTCTTATTTTTCCAGATAAATTTCATGATTGCTTTTTCTATTTCTGTGAGGAATGTCACTGGGATTTTGATTGGAATTGCATTAACTCTGTATAGTGCTTTTGGTAGTGGGTCATTTTGACAATATTAATTCTGCCTATCCAAGAACAAGGGAGATCTTTCCATCTTCTAAAGTCCTCTTTAATTTATTTCTTTAGCATTCTGTAATTTTCACTGTAGAGGTTTTTCACCTCTTTTGTTAAGTTGATTCCCAAGTATTTTATTTTATTTTTATGCTATTGTGAATGGGGTAGTTTTTTCTAATTTCTCTTTCAGAGGATTTGTCACTGATATACAGAACTGCCTTTGATTTATGAATGTTGATTTTATATTCTGCTACTTTTTTAAATTCATTTATTGGTTCTAGAAGTTTTCTGGTGGCGTTTTTGGATCCTCTAGGTATAGAATTATGTTGTTGTCAAATAGTGATTGTTTGAGTTCTTCTTTTTCTATCTGTCTCCCTTTAATTTCTGTCATCTGTCTAATTGCTCTGGCTAGAGTTTTCATAACTTATGTTAAATAGAAGTAGTGAAAGAGGGCATTCCTATCTTGTTCCAGTTTTTTGAGGGAATGTTTTCAATTTTTCTCCATTTAGAATGATGTTGGCCTGGGGCTTAGCATAGGTAGCTTTTATAATGTTGAGTGATGTTCCTGTTATCCCTAGTTTTTCTAGTGTGTTGAACATGAAGGGGTGCTATATTTTGTCAAATGCTTTTTCTGCATCTATTGAGATGATCATATGATTCTTATCTTTAAGTCTATTGATGTGATGAATTACATTTATTGATTTCCATATGTTGAAACAACCTTGTATCCCTGGGAGGAACCCCATTTGATCATGGTGCACTATCTTTTTGATGTTTTTGTATTCAATTTGCCAGAATTTTATTGAGAATTTTTATATCTATTGGTCTGAAATTTACTTTCTTTGATGTGTCTTTGCCTGGTTTTGGAATCAGGGTGATATTAGCCTCTAGAATAAGTTTGGAAGTTTCTATTTCATGAAATAATTTGAGGAGTATTGGTATTAGTTCTTCTTTGAAAGTCTTGTAGAACTCAGCTGTGTATACATGTGGTCCTGGACATTTCTTGGTTGGTAGAATTTTGATGGCATCTTTTATTTCATTGCTTGAAATTGATCTGTTTAACTTATATATATAGCATCCTGATTCAGTTTGGGCAAAGCATATGACTCTAGAAATTTGTCGATGCCTTTGAAATTTTCTATCTTATTGGAGGATAAATTTTCAAAATAATTTCTAATTATCTTCTGTAATGTCTGTTGTGATATTTCTTTTTTCATCAGCGATATTAATAATTCATTAGCATGGCTAAGCATTTATCAATTTTATTTATTTTTTCAAAGAACCAAATTTTTCTTTTTTCAATTGTTTATTTGTTTCAATTTCATTGATTTCATCTCTGATTTTAATTATTTCCTGTCTTCTGCTTTTGGTGTTGATTTGTTCTTTTTCTAGGGCTTTGAGATGTAATGTTAAGTCATTTATTTGATGACTTTTTCTTCTATTAAGGATTGAACTCCATGCAATGAACTTTTATCTTGATGGCAGCATATTATTGGGTCTTGGCTTGTTTTTAAATCCAGTCTTCCATTCTATGTCTTTTGATTGGTGAGTTTAGGCCATTAACATTCAGGGTTATTCTTGAGACACGATTTGTAAACTTGGTCATTTTTATTTATTTTTGGTATTTAACTTGACTTGGTTTCCCTTTTGATTATTTTTTCCTTTAGTGTAATACCTCCCTTTGCTGATTGACATTGTTGCTTTTCACTTCCTCCTCGTGAAATATTTTGCTGAAGATATTCTGTAGTGCAGGCATTCTAGCTGTAAATTCTTTTAACTTTTGTTTATCATGGAAGATTTTCATTTAATAATCAGATCTAAAGCTTAATTTTGCTGGATATAAGATTCTTGGTTGGCATCCATTTTCTTTCAAAGCTTGGTATATGTTGTTCCAGGATCTCCTGGCTTTAAGGATCTGGGTTGAAAAATCTGCTGAATTATAATTGGTCTCTCCCTATATGTAATCTGGTTCCTCTCTCTTGCTGCCTTTAAGAATCTGAACTCTAGATAGAACAAAGGGGTGGGAGGGGAAAGGAGGGGGCATGGGGTAGGAACGATGGTGGAATGAGATGGACATCATTACCCTAAGTATATGTATGAATACATGAATGGTGTGACTCTACTTTGTGTACAACCAGAGACATGAAAAATTGTGCTCTATATGTATACTATGAATTGAAATGCATTCAGCTGTCATGCATAACAAATTAGAATTAAAAATATTCTTTATGCTACGCATTTTCATTATAATGTGCCTTTGTGTAGATGTCTTGTAATTTTGGACATATGGTGTCCTGTAAGCCTCTCATATTTGATTTTTGAATTTCTTCACATTTGGGAAATTTTCTTATGTTATTTCATTGGAGAGATTGTGCATTCCTTTGGTTTGAATCTCTGTTCCTTCCTCTATCCCAACAAATCTTTGATTTGGTCTTTTAATGTTATCACATAATTCTTGGATGTTCTGTTCATGGTTTCTTACCATCTTCACTGTGTGGTCAACTTTATTTTCCAGATTGTATATTTTGTCTTCATTATCTGATGTTCTGTCTTCCAAGTGATCTAGTCTGTTGGTGATGCTTTCTATTGAGTTTTTAATTTTGTTTATTGTTTTCTCATTTAAATGATCTTTTTTTCAGAGTCTCTCTTTCCTCAAGTAGTCTTTTGCTACCTGTATTTGCTCCCTTATCTCTTTCTTGGTGTGATTAATGGTTGCCTGTATTTGCTCTCTTAACTTTTTGTTGGAATGATCAATTTTTGCCTGTATTTGCTCACATAGGTCATTCTTCAATTCATGGATCATTTTAATTATGTACATTCTTAACTGCTCCTCTGACAGTTCATCAACTATGCTGTCAATGTATTCTATTATTGTAGTATCTTGGTTTGTTTAGGGCACTTTCCTCCTTTTTTTCATGTTGTCTATGTGTTTTCCTTTCTTGTAGTGCTGATCTGAAGGATTACAGTTTCTACCCTATAATCTTATAGCGCTCCTACAGATTACCTATATCTAACTTTGGTGTTCGGCTTCTAGACCCTGGCTTGTGTCCCATGATAAATGCTACTACAACTAAAGGTGGTGGTAGCAATAGCATAGATAACTCAAGATAGCAGTGGAGTTGTCCCAAGATGGATGCAATCACTGTCAGAGATGGGGCTGAGAAGGTGGGATGTCTATTTGGAGATGCAGCTGCCTCCAGGCCCTATCTGTTGTCCCAAAGTGGAGACTACTGCATAGGGAGGGCTATGGCGATGGCTGCAGTGTTCCAAGATAGAGGTGGGGTAGACCTGGGTTCTGTCATGGGTCTGCTGGTCAGTGGGGTAGTCCTGGGCCAGGACCAGGGCCTAGGGCTTGGCTCCTACATAAATAAGCTTAGTGGTCCTAGTCCTGAGCCTGAGCTCCCACATGGATCTGCTGATTGGAGGGGCAATTTTAAAAATTTTGATTAGGGTTTTGCTAAGTTGCATTGGGCCTCACTAAGTTGCTGAGGCTGGCCTTGAACTTTCAATCCTCCTGGCTCAGTCTCCCAGTCTCTGTGATTACAGGAATGTGTCACTCTGCAGTTTTTAAACATTACACTAGAGTAAGGCTGCAAGATTATCAGAGTTGGAGACTTGCATTGCTTCATTTAGTACCTGAAAACCATTCAGTGAAGGAATTGCTTTTACTAACTAAAATTTGAGCACTATAACATTTGACTGAGCATAACAGAGTTGGCAGAAACTAGGTGAAACCGATGGTCACATCTTACCATAAACTTCCCTTGGTATCCTCTCCTTCAGGACCCAAGGAATAAACTGCTTTCACATTTATGTATCTTAAACAATCAAAGCGCTTAGGAAAAAATGGCATTTAAAAATCTTATAGACTCTATGAGCCATGTTCATTATCATGTTTACTTTATGCATAGCCACTAGAAAGCAAGCAGCTAAATTGTTGAACCTATGTAAGATTCTGTGTTCTGCAATTCCAATATTACCTCTGTTTTTCTCCCTTTGTATCAACCCTCTCAAGTGTTCATTTGTTTCCTTTTGTACAGCATGTCTTTTTGAAAGCAACCTTAAATCTTTTGTGAGACAATATGGGGTATAAATAAATAATTGTGGTGTGTGTGTATGGTTTTGTTCATTTTGTTTGTTTCCTACTGTGCTGCATCATTAATTGTGTATGAATCTGTACAGAGCTGGAGGAAGATATCAGCACATGTCCTACACTGTATTTTTCAACCTGACCATTTACAGAACACTTTCAAAATTCTGTAAACTCAAAGCTCTTCTCTCCAGTGGATCTCTGATGATATGTCCTTCAAAAATTCCAGAATTTTTGACATTGTTGTGTCTTTGGCCACAAAATTACAATTCAGTTTTTTGAGTGTTAGTGACAGAAGATAGTCAAATAATAATTGGTAAATCTAGGTAAAGTGTGTGTGTGTGTGTGTATGTGTGTGTGTGTGTGTGTGTGAGAGAGAGAGAGAGAGAGAGAGAGAGAGAGAGAGAGAGAGAGAAGTTATTCATTGGATTATGTTTGTGACACTTATAGATTTGAATCTTTTTTAATTTTTTTTGGTACTGAGGATTGAACTCATGGGCACTTGACCACTGAGCCACCTTCCCAGCCCTATTTTATATTTTATTTAGAGACAGGGTCTCACTGAGTTGCTTAGCACCTTGCTTTTGCTGAGGCTGATTTGAACTTGCGATCCTCCTGCCTCAGCCTCCAGAGTCATTGGGATTACAGATGTATGCCACCATGCCCAGCTACATTTGAATCTTTTTTTTTTTTAAAAAAAAGGGAAAACAAATAAAATGCAATGTTAGTGAATAATCCTCTGGCCCCACTCCAACCTGAAATATGTTAGACTATGTAAAATTAAAAGAGTCACCAACATCATATTCATATGAATCTTGAAGAAATTCTTCTATTATGCTAATAAGCTGGACATCTGTGCTTCTTTCATTGGGGATAGATGATTTGTGTTAAACAAAATCAAAAGTGTTTCTGAATATTATTCCAAGTTAAATACTGTTATCTTGGGTTATGTGAGTGGGTCAGAACTTTGTTAAATCTGTTATGTATTATAATTAATTTGCATGTATTGTCTGAAAAATATCCTCTGGAAATGTTTTCCTCATATTTTTCAGTTATGTTTCTTTGGGGTTAACATTTGGGAATTAATGTGTGTCTATCACTGAAGTCCCTCCTGGATCTTCCCTAAGTCAAAGCTAGGGCTTCTTAGACTTCTTAGACTAGTCCTCATCTAGATGGAAAGCTTCATACCATCTGGCTCTGATTCTGAGTTGATCCATATACTATGAAATATGTCTCTCTAATGACACAAGCTTATCCTCTATCACGTGCCTTGCCAAAGCTGTCAAATACAACTTGAGCCCTTAAATTCATGGGAGCTTTCCAGATCCACATATGCTGCAGAAGATTTTCTTTTCTTTTTCTTTTTCCCCTAGGAGAAGGGAGTATGGTCTTGTAGTTTACAGTTTGTGAGATATACAACAAAATATTTATTGAGCATTTCCAAAGCACTCTAACAAAGTCCTGGATGGAATAAAGAAATTATTTGTGGTGTTTATGTTTTTACGTGTTATAATTATACATAATTGTGGAATTCATTGTGACATATTTGTATATAATTTGTACAGTTTGATCAATCTCATTCCTCACACTTCTTCTTTTTCTTACTTCCTCTTATCCTCAGTCCTGTTACTCTACTCTACTGGTCTCCTGTTTTTAAAACAAAATTTTTAGTTTTGTTTTGAAGGTTATCCAGAGTTTTTAATAGGGATAGAAGAGAGTGGTATGCTATATGGCAGAAAAAACATTTTTAAGACATGATAAAACAAAGGATGATGATGATGAAGATGATTACTATTATTATTATTATTATCATTATTATTATTATTATTTCTTTTGCCTTCTTCACTGTTTCTGGATATTAATCCCCTGTCAGAAGAGTAGCTGGTAAAGGTTTTCTCTTATTTCATAGGCTCTGTCTTCACACTCTATTTCCTTTGATGTGAAAAATTCTTTTAATTTGATGACTTTCCATTTATTGATTCGTTGTTTTATTTTTTTGAGCTTTAGGAGTCTTATTAAAGAAGTCCAGTGCCTGCGCTAGTATGTTAGAGCATTGACCCCATATTTTCTTATAGCAGTTGCAGTGTTTATGATCTAATTTGTAGGTCTTGATCCTCTTCGAGTTGATTTTTGTCCAAAGTGAGAGATAGAGATCTAGTTACATTTTTCTACATATGGTTATCCAGTTTTCCCAGAATTTGTTTAAAAGGGTATCTTTTTTTTCAATGTATGCTTTTGGCACCTTTGTCAAGGATGAAATATGTCTGTATCTATGTGGATTTGTTTCTATGTCCTCTATTCAATTGATTTTCATGTCTGTTTTTATATACAAATATTATACTGTTTTTGTTACTATAATTCTATAGTATAATTTGAGATCTGGTATTGTGGTGCCTATCACTCTTATTGTTCAGTATTGCTTAGACTATTCTGGATCACTTATTCTTCCATACAAATTTTAGGACTAGTTTTTCTAGTTCTATAAAGAATATCATTGCTATTTTTATGAGATTGCATTGAGTCTATAGATTGCTTTTGGTAATATTGCAATTTTGACAATATTAGTTCTGCCTATCAAAGAAAATGGAATGTCTTTCCATCTTCTGAGGACTTTGCAGAAGAAAAAAATGACCTCCCATATTCTTATCACCCAAAACCAAAAACAACCCCCCCAAAAAAGCCCTCAAATTACCCAGTTAATAAATGGGCAAAAGAAGACATTTCAAAAGAAGAAATACAAATGGACAACAAATATATGAAAAAATGTTCAAAAATACTTAGCAATCAGGGAAATACAAATTAAAAATACACTGAGACTTCACCTTACTCCAGTTAGAATGGCAACCATCAAGAACACAAATAACTCGCAGAATAGAGGACACAGTAACCAATCCACAAAACTACAACTATCTTATATTTGATAAAGGGGCTAAAAGCATGCAATGGAGGAAGGATAGCATCTTCAACAAATGGTGCTGGGAAAACTGGAAATCCATTTGCATCAAAATGAATCTGAATCCCTATCTCTCGCCTTGCACAAAAGTTAACTCAAAATGGATCAAGGAGCTTGATATTAAATCAGAGACACGGCATCTGATAGAAGAAAAAGTTGGTTATGATCTACATACTGTGGGAGCAGGCTCCAAATTCCTCAATAGGACACCCATAGCGCAAGAGTTAACAACTAGAATCAACAAATGGGACTTACTCAAACTAAAAAGTTTTTTCTCAGCAAAAGAAACAATAAGAGAGATAAACAGGGAGCCTACATCCTGGGAACAAATCTTTACTCCACACACTTCAGATAGAGCCCTAATAACCAGAATATATAAAGAACTCAAAAAATTAGACAATAAGACAACAAGTAACCCAATCAATAAATGGGCAAAGGACCTGAACAGACACTTCTCAGAAGAGGACATACAATCAATCAATAAGTACATGAAAAAATGCTCACCATCGCTAGCAGTCAGAGAAATGCAAATCAAAACTACCCTAAGATACCATCTCACTCCAGTAAGATTGGCAGCCATTAGGAAGTCAAACAACAATAAGTGCTGGAGAGGATGTGGGGAAAAGGGCACTCTTGTTCATTGCTGGTGGGACTGCAAATTGGTGCAGCCAATTTGGAAAGCAGTATGGAGATTTCTTGGAAAGCTGGGAATGGAACCACCATTTGACCCAGCTATTCCCCTTCTCGGTCTATTCCCTAAAGACCTAATAAGAGCATGCTACAGGGACACTGCTACATCGATGTTCATAGCAGCACAATTCACGATAGCAAGATTGTGGAATCAGCCTAGATGCCCTTTAATAGATGAATGGATTAAAAAAATGTGGCATTTATACACAATGGAGTATTACTCTGCATTTAAAAATGACAAAATCATAGAATTTGGAGGGAAATGGATGGCATTAGAGCAGATTATGCTAAGTGAAGCTAGTCAATCTTTAAAAAACAAATACCAAATGACTCCTCTGATATAAGGGGAGGAAACAAGGACAGGGTAGGGACGAAGAGCTTGAGACGAAGATTTTCATTAACAGGGTTGAGAGGTGGGAGGGAAAGGAAACGAGAAGGGGAATCGCATGGAAATGGAAGGCGATCCTCAGGGTTATACAAAATGACATATAAGAGGAAAGGAGGGGTAAGACAAGATAATTCAAATGGAAGAAGTGATTTACAGTAGAAGGGGTAGAGAGAGAAAAGGGGAGGGGAGGGGAGGGGAGGGGAGGGGAGGGGGGATAGTAGAGAATAGGACAGACAGCAGAATACATCAGACACTAGAAAGGCAATATGTCAATCAATGGAAGGGTAACTGATGTGATACAGCAATCTGTATACGGGATAAAATTGGGAGTTCATAACTCATTTGAATCAAACTGTGAAATATGATGTATGAGGAACTATGTAATGTTTTGAACGACCAACAATAAAAAAAAAAAGAACACAAATAACAATAATTGCTGGTTAGAATGATTGGGAAAAGGCATACTTATGCATTCTTGGTGGAACTGAAAATTAGTGCAAAAACTTTAGAAAGCAGTATGAAAGTTTCTCAAAGGACTACAAATGGAACAACTATGACACAGCTATTCCACTCTCTGGTGGAGAGAATTAAAATCAGCATACTGTAGTGATACATATGTAGCAAAGTTTATAGCAGTGCAATTCACAATATTTAAATTATGGAAATAGCTCAAGTGCCCAGCAAAAGATGAGTGGATAAAGAAAATGTGGTATATATTCACAATGAAGTTGTAGTTAGCCACAAAGAAGAATGAAATTATTTCATCTTCTGGTAAATGGATGGATCTGGAGAACATCATGGTAAATGAAATAAGATAGACTGAGAAAATTGAGGGTTGAATGTTCTCATTCATGTGCAGAAGCTAGAGAGAAATAAGGAATAAAACAAGGGGGGATCTCATGAAAATTAAAGAAAGAACAATGAAGTAGAGGAAGGTGATTGAGGGGGCAGGAGGAGGGGTTGGTAAAGGGAGGAATAGAGGGATGAAATTGAGCAAATTATGCTATGTGCATATATGAATATCACAATGAATTCTACTTTCTTGTATAACTATAATGAACCAATTAAAAAATAATAGAAGGAAGACCAGTAGTGTAGAGGAAGGGGATCAGGGATTTGGAGGAGGAAAGGCATAGGGAAAGTACTGGAGATTGAAGTGGAGCAAATTATATGTATTTATGAATATGGTAAAATGGACCACACTATTATGTATAACTATAATATAATAATAAAAATGGAAAAGCCAAATGGTGTATTCAGGACTTAGTAGCAACTTTAATTTGGCTAGAATATCCATTGAGTTACAGGGAATAGTGAGATGTAAACTTTGAAACCATACAAAAAGCTCATATTCGCCTAGTTGCCAATTTTTTATTTTAAATTTATTTATTTATTCATTCTAATTTGTTATACACCACAGCCATATGCATTTTAATTCATAGTACACATATAGAGCACATTTTTTATGTCTCTGGTTGTACACAAAGTAGAGTCACACCAGTCATATCTTCATACATGTACTTAGGGTAATGATGTCAATCTCAATCCACCATCTTTCCTACCCCCATACTCCCTTCCTTCCCCTTCCTCCCCTTTGCCCTATCTAAAGTTCCATCATTCCTCCTATGTTCTGCCTCCCATCCACATTAAGGATCAGCATCCAGTTTATCAGAGAAAACATTCTGCCTTTAGTTTTGGGGGATTGGCTTACTCTGCATAATATTCTCCAACTCCATCCATTTAACTGCAAATACTATGATTTTATTCTCTTTGACTGCTGAGTAATATTCCATTGTGCATATATACCACAGTTTCTTTATCCATTCATCTACTGAAGGGCATCTAGGTTGGTTCCACAATTTAGCTTTTGTGAATTGTGCTGCTATAAACATCAATGTGGTCATGTCTCTGTAATATGTTGGTTTTAAGTCCTTTGGGTATAAACCGAGGAGTGGGTAACTGGGTCAAATAGTGGTTTCATTCCAAGTTTTCCAAGGAATCACCATACTGCAAATTTTTGGCACACACATATCAGACAGAACACTAATCTCTAGGATATATAAAGAACTTAAAAAACTTAACACACACACAAAACCCAAATAACCCAATCAATAAATGAGCCAAGGAACCGAACAGTCACTTCTCAGAAGATGATATACAATCAGTCAACAAATATATGAAAAAATGTTCAACATCTCTAGCAATTAGAGAAATGCACCTCAAAACAACACTAAGATTTCATCTTACTCCCCTCAGAATGGCAGTTATTAAGAGTACAAACAACAGGGGCTAAGATTGTGGCTCAGCAGTAGAGCGCTCGCCTAGCACGGGCGGGACCTGGGTTCAATCCTCAGCATCACATAAAAAAAAAAATAAAGGCATTGTGTTGTGTCCATCTACACCTAAAAAATTAAATATTGTTTAAAAAAGAATACAAACAACAATAAGTGTTGACGAGGATATGGGGGGAAAAGGCACACTCATATATTGCTGGTAGGACTGCAAATTGGTGCCACCAATCTGGAAAGCAGTATGGAGATTTCTTGGAAAAGTAGTTACCATTTTAAACTGACATAATTTTTTAAACAGATTAGTGAGACATATTGATATGACAACAGTAACTATAAAAGCCCAGGGAGAATAGTATAAGCAGAATATGATTTTTAAAACTGCTATAATATCTGTGCACAAAGTCATGTAGGCTTGTACCAGTTTTTTAAAAGTAAAAAAGGCAATGATGAAAGAGAGATGAAAGGAAATTCATAGACTGGAATGACAGCACTTAGCAAATAATTATTCATTGAGTTATAGGGAATAGTGGGAGATAAAGTTTGAAACCATACTAACCAAATTGCTAAGGGCTGAGTTAAATTGCTCATAGTAATTACTATGTATTACTAGCTTCCAGCAAACTTTTGTAATGCTCTCTGTTATTCCGTGGAGGTTTTTTGCATATATCTTTAAGTTTATTCCTGATATTTGGAGTTTATGAAAGATAATGTAAATGGTGCTGGGGATATAGATCAATGGGAGAAGATTGGATGGCATGCAATAGGCCTTGGGTTTCGTCCCAAACACCATAAAAAAGAAATATAAGATAATGCACATGGCATCATCCTTTTAAAATTTCATTATGTAATTGTTCCCTAAAATTGACATTTGTGTATTGACTTTTATCCAGTGACCTTGCTAAGTTCATGAAATACATAATCATTGTCTATGAAAAATGACAGTTGTGTTTATTTATAACCTTACTAATTTTATTTCTTTTAAAATTTTACCTTATTTCACTGATTAGAATCTCTAGTACATTGTAATGTTGGAGCTCAAATCACAATACTCCAAATGTGGGGCTTTGACATTCTGAATACTTTTAACTGAAGGAAGTTGGAAGACTTTAGAAATAGCCTCAGAAACAGTCTCTTGGACTTCATGCCTTCCTGTCTTTCACTGTTTTTCTATTATGAATAATGCTACTATGAATACTTGTGTACAGGTTTTTGTGTAAACATATTTTCAATATCAAAACAGCACCATGTTATGCTCCTTGCAACACTATTTGACACTTTTAGTTTCTCTACATGCTTATGACATGTCTGTCATTTGGATTATAACCATCCACATATGTTTAAGGAAGTATCTCATGGTTTTGATTTGTATTCTTAGAATGACTAATAATATTGAACTTCTTTTCAGGTACTTATTGGTCATCTGTCTATCATATCTGGAGAAATATTCACTCTAGTTCTTTGGCTATTTTTAAATTGGATTATTTTTCTCTTTTAGCTTTTGGCTATACATTCTTTATATATTCTGGGTATAAGTTGTTTTCAGATATATGATTTGCAAATATTTTCTTCCATTCTCTTAGATGTATTTTCACTTTCTGGATAGAATACTGTTTTTTTCAGTGCTGGGAATCAAATTCAGGGCTTTGTGCATGCTATATAAGCATGCTACCATTGAGGTATGACCCTAACCCTTTAGAATCCTTTGAGGCAAAACAAAGTTATTTTAATGAAATCCAATTAATCTGTTTCTGTTCTTGGTGCTACTGGTGTTTGTGTTTTTGGTTTCAAATCAAAGAAACCATGGTGTAATCTAAGGTCATGGAGATTTGGACTTGTTTTCTTAGAGTTTTTTATTTTCTCTCTTCTAATTTAACCTTTGAGTTTACCTTTCTATACAGTATGAGATAGGAGTCAAATTTTATTCATTTGTTTATGATACTCAATTGTCCCAATAGTATATGTAGAAAAGCCAGTTCTTCCCCCATTGAATTGTCTTGGCAACATTGTCAAAGATCAATTACCAATATATGTAGAGGTTTATTTCTGGACTCTATTCTGTGGATCTGTATGTCTGTCCTTCTGACAGTAGTACCATATGGTCCAGAAACAACAGATTCATAGTAAATTTTAAAATTAGAAGGTCTTAGTCCTATACCTTTTTCTTTTAAAAGTTTAGCTATATGGGATCCTTTGTATTTCTATTTGCATTTGAGGATCAGTTTATCAATTATTATGAAAAGGCCATTGGGATTTTTACAGGGATTCCATTGAATAAGTAGGTCAATTTGAGGAGTGTTATCTTCTTAATAATATTAAATCTTGTAATCCACAAACATAGGATATTTTTTCATTTTATAGGTTTTTTAAATTTCTTTCAGTGATGTTTCATTCTTTTCAGTGTACAAGACTTGCACTCTTGTTAAATTTATTATTAAACATCTTATTATTTTGAATGTTATTATAGATGAAATTGTTTTCTTTATTTCACTTTTTAATTGTTCCTGGCTGGTATATACAAACAACATTGATTTTTATATATGGATATTAAATTCTGCAATCATGGTGTACTTATTGACTCTGATTTTTTTGTGTATGTATGTAGATTAAGAGTTTTCTATATACAAGATCGTATTGTGTGTTAATAGAGATAGTTTAACTTTTTCCTTTCTAATCTGGATGCCTTTATTTATTTTTCTTGGATAACCATCCTGGATAGAATCTCTGGTAATGATTTGAATAGAAATGGTGAGAAGGAACGTTTTTATGTTTGTTCCTGATCTTAATGGGGAAAATTTTATCCCTTCACCTTTAAGTACCATGTTGGCTATGGGGTTTTTTTGTAGATGACATGTAAATATATATAAAGTCAGTCTCTCTCTCTCTCTCTCTCTCTCTCTCTCTCTATATATATATATATATATATATATATATATATATATATACACACAAACATATATATATATACATATATATAAAATATAAAATATGACATATACATTTTTATCACTTTATATATAAAGTCAGTTTTTTTAACTGTGTGGTTCAAAACTTTAATATCCTTACTGATTTGAGTTTGCTGGCCCTACCCACTGATAGAAACATGCTGAAAACTTCAGCTATTGTTTTTGAATTGTTTATTACTTCCTATTGGTCTGTCAGTATTTGCTTTATACAGTTTGGGCTATATTATTAAGTGTCTGCCAACTTCCTATTGTTATATCTTATTGAATTGATCTTGTCAAAACTAAACATTACTATAGTAATATTTCAGTATAAATTTTACCATCATTTTCCTTTAAAATTTTTGATCCACTTATATTTTAGTCATGTTTCATATAAGGAAGAAAGTGTTTTTTGTCTGTGCTATTTAAATTTAGTCTCACAATCTTAGTCTTTTACTTTGAATATTTGGGTCAATTTGTTTAGCTACTTATATATTTGTACTTAAATATACTGTTTACTACTTTTTTGCTTTTCCATTTGAGTCCTTGATCTTGAAATTTTTCCTCTTTTTTGTCATGGTATTAATCAAATATTTTAAAATATTCCATTTCACTGTTAGTTTTGCATTATTTTATTATTTTAAAATTTACCCTATATATTGCAAATGCATCATTGACTTATTTAATTTTAAAATAAGATCTTTTATTACATTTGGAGCAATGTAAGGCTCTTAGAAAATTGTAACTCCATTTACCTCCATTCTTTTTTTGGCCTATAGTTGTTATATATATATTCTAATTTCATATATATATATATATATATATATATATATATATATATATATATGCATGTGTGTGTATGTATGTATTAAAATCAATACACTAATAGTATTATTTTATTTATTTATTTATTTTATTTATTTATGTTTATTTATTTATTTTGTGCCTTCTTGAATTACCATGCTTTTTGTGGTTTTTCAAATTGACCCCATGCAGGATGGTAGGCATGATGTCAGCTGCATGTAAAATGTATTTTCCTTCTCTCTGAGTTTTTAGCCCTTTAACATCTGGTTCTTGGATACCTCCAAACAATTGTTTATGTATTGGAATAGCATTTGCTTGTTCTCATTGAGAGATTATTCTGAGATCAGCTAATCCTCATGGCTGATAACTTAAATGATCCCTTTATGAGTTCTATTTTAAATGTTTTACTTTAGTTATTGTAGAAAGATTGGGGAGGCATTATATGATACTAAACTTCTGGGAGCAGGTAATAGATAGTATTGTAGATTTCAGCATTATCAACATACATAAAATTTTTGAAAGCTTAGGGTATCAAGGAAATGAGAATTTTAGAATGGTTATTCAAAAAAGGAAAGGAAAGTAGTAAAGGAGAAAAAGTTGTCACTAAAACAGGAAGATAACTGAAGATGTGCAATTTTGCAAAGAAAGACTCAAGAAGGATAGCCAATTCAATCAAATTTCACAGAATTTAAGTATAAGGAAGAGCCAGAAAGAACCATTGGGCTTCATATTTAGGAGGACAATTTTAACAATTGAGTAGATTTTGAAAGGGGATAGAAATACTACTTAGATTGTGAGGTAAATAATAAGATCAAAGATACTACTCTTTCTAAGGAATTTAACAGTGAAAGAAGAGAGAAGGGTCATAAGTTTAGTGGAGTAGCAAATCTCAGGAAATGTTTTTAGAGAAGTTTTTTGTTGTTGTTTTGGTACTGGAGATTGAACTCAGGGGAGCTTAACTACTGAGCCACATCCTCAGCCACATGATAGATATAGGCGCTCTAAATTGCTTAGGGCTGTGCTAAATTGCTAAGGCTGGCTTTGAACTCACTCCTCTTGTGTCAGCCTCCCCAGTTGCTGTGATTATAGGATTGTGCTGCCCTACCAGGCTCTAGAGAAGTTTTGAGTACACAAGGGCTTGGTATTAAAAAGATATCAAGGATCAAGTAAAGGAAAGATTAAAGATGCAAGTGAGGACAAGGGTATCTATGATAAGAATATTTAAAACATGGAATTGAGAATACATGCAAATTGGTAAGCCTATGAAAGAAGACTATGGAATATTTCATCTTTTGAGAGAAGGGAAGGAAAAAATGCTTCTATTTTTTTTTCAATTCAAGAAGAAAGTCAGAATATATGCTGAGAGGGATGAGAATCAAGACTTGAAAATAATAGGGTTCAAGATGGAGTGACTATGAAGGCTGTTAGAATGATAGGGTTCAAGAGATAATATGGCAAACATGTTAAGCCTCCATTTGGATAATCCTCTTAGCTGATCCTAACAATAAACTCATCAGTTACAGAGATTGAAAACTCCTCAAATAACAGATATATAAATGGAAGGAAGACAATATGAAACAAGGTGTGTTTCAGAAGACAGTTTTCAAGTAAAGGTGGAAGAAAATAGCATGGAATAATTTTTTTTCTCTCTTTGGTATGAAAGTTGAGTTAGCTTGTCAGGGAGATATTTGCTTGGGGGAAGTGATGTTTTAGTTAAGGAATATTGTAGAAAAATACACAGATACATAGCAATTTGATCCAAGGAGGCACAGGAAGAAGGAATGAATGAGAGTCTTACAAAAGGTAAATGAAACTGAGGATGAAATGGATAAAGTGGAAAGTAGAAAGAACAGTATTATTTGGTAGAAAAAAGGAGAGGAAATAGGAAGTTAGGTCATAAGCCAGAGGAAGGTGTAAGGGACAATCTGTAATTGTGGTCCACTTTACTTTTTGAATATAACCCTTGCTGCTTATTTTAAAAGGGACATGTTTTTCTTTTCCACTTCTCTTCTTTCCCTCCCTAATCCAGAGGCAAAGAATAAGATTACCTTGAGTTATTTATTCTCCACAGGAAGGAGATGTCACCAGAAGAACTAAGAAGTGACTATCTCCCAAATTAACAAGTGAATTTTGACTCACCATCAGGGCTCACCTGGTACCCCCTGTCAGGGCACACCTGGAATGCAGCCTTTGAATCTTTTCTTTAAAAGCCCCCTGTTTTCGCTGATGGGCAGAACTACAGCTTTTGGGATTGGAGTCCCCTGTGTTTCTCCTTTGCTAGCAAAACAAGAAACCCTCTTTTTCCTTTTTCTCAAAACTGTGGCCTCATTGTTAAATTGGCATGAATTGGTATTGGGGACAAGGACTGAGCTTTTTGTAATAAAGCCAGTATTGAAGAGGCTATAATATTGTAATTGATATTTTTTTCACTTGGCCCAACATGGTCATATTAATATTCCAATGAAAACTTTTAGTTATTTCTATGTTTGTTAAATCAAGGTGTTGGGTTTCTACCACCTCTAAGAAGAGTTGATATTGTGTCTTATAAGCAAATACCTTAGGGCAGTAGAACTTTTAATTTCAGGGAGATAACACAAATAACCTTTAATTTCAACTTACCTATGTATCTTTCTAATATTTTCCAATATGATCCATTCAACAATACTCTGTTGGGGCTCAGAAAATCACATGCCAAAGTCTGGTGCTTTGACATACTTACTGTAACAGTGATCAACTTTATGCTTTGAATGTAGCCCTTATTGCTCTGCCATTGCAATTGATTTTTGGTTCCAATTAGTTATACATGACAGTATAATGCCCTTTGATACATCATATATAGATGGAGTATAATTTCTCATTTTTCTGGTGGTATGTAATATAGAATCCCACCAGTTGTATAGTTATATATATATGTACATAGGGTAATAATATCTGTATTATTCTATCCTTTTTACCCTCATACTCCCTCTCCTCCCCTCACTCCCCTCTACCTAAGCTAAAGTAACTCTGTTCTTAACCTAGCCCCCTCTTGTGAATTAGCATTCTTGTATCAGAGAAAACATTCTGCCTTTGGTTTTGGGGGGTTTGGCTTATTTGCTTAGCATGATATTCTCTGATTTTTAAAATGAACATGTTTCTTTTTCTTCCTCTCTCCCTGCTTCTCCCTAATCTCTCTCCCTCCCTAATCTCAGGGGAAACAGGATTACCTTTTTTCCCCCATCCTAGACTGAGTTAATCTGTCCTTGAGTTAATTTGTCTACCATGGGAATGAAATAATCCAGACTTTGGGGATGGTACCAGAAAATCTCAGAAATGACTGTCTCTCAAATTAACAAGTGAATTACAACTCCAACAGAGAACCTGTGGAATTGAAAGGGTAAAGTTTCTAAGCTTCAAGGCCTGAGTTAAAAAGTGAAGGACCAGGTATTGTTAAATTCCTCTGCTACCCCCAAAACCTGAAATTCCTGTAGCTGTTAGGACAATACCCGAACTGCCCAGTAAATATTCCTCCTGATCCTCTGGTTGTTTAATAACTTAGGACCCTGTGTAGCCCGGCACGTGGGCATCCAGGGCCCAAAACCAATCAGTTTAAATGTGTACCCCACTTAGGAGTGACCAATCACCCCCACCCAACCTGTTCCCGCCAATGAATGTACTAATCATGTCTAAGAGTTGCTGTTCAATTTTCCCTTGCCTCATGCTGATTTGTTCTGATGTATGCAAAAGCCCCCGCCCTCCCCAAAAAGTGTACTTAAGCACTGCTCAACCCCTGCCCAGGGCTCTGGGCTGCTCTCCTTTCTTGAGTGGGCATGGAGCCCCAGCATGCTGGATCAATAAATCCCCTTCTGCCAATTGTATGAGTGGTTTCTTGGTGGTCTCTTTCTCCGATGCTTCCTGGACCCTTACAGAATGTGGTCTTTGAATCACCTCTGTTCTTGCTGATGGGCAGAATCACAGCCTTTGGGGCAGGAGTCCCCTGTGTTTCTCCTTTACTAGCAAAGCAATAAAGCTTCTTTTTTTTCCTTTTTTACTAAAAAATGTCCTCCTTATTGGATTGCCAGTGGGGACAAGGATTGAGCTTTCAGCAACAATACTGAGAACTTTGAACTATAAAAAAGCAGTTTGAGAACCAAGGTCTTTTTGACCCCTGGCCCCATAACACACATACATTTTTCACCCCTCTTTCTTTCTCAAAGTGAAGAAAGAGACTTTCTCTGAAGTTCCTCTGTACCTAAAGTCCAAATCCTCCAGAAGATTAACTCACAGTACAGAAGACTAGAGTTGACACCACACTAGAACATAGACAAACTTGACTCAGCCTATTGTCTGTTCCTTAGACACATTCCCTGTTGTAAAAATAATTTGTTCTTCCTCTAATTTGCCTACATCACTTTTCTCCTATAATGAGAGTATATACTCTTCTAAAAGTCTTTGGGTTATTGGGTACTCACTTTCCTGGAATACTCCCATGCATGTGGTGAGCATATATGCCTTTTCTGTCATTAATCTGCCTATTGTCAGTTTATTTCAACATTGTCTCAATTATTGAACTTTCAGATGGCAAAGGGGAAGTTCCTTTCACCTCTACAACTATCTAGTTAGATATTTTAGTTTATTCTTGCAGTTGGTTTTGATTGCCATGAGCTCACAACTTTTGAATTTCACTATTTCAGGAATTCTAGTTTCTCAAGAGGTCATCTCTACTTCAGAGTTTGCTCTTTACAAGATCCAAAGACTTACGATTTATGTTTTTAAAGTCACACCTGACTGATATTTCTTATTCTAAATCCAGTCTTTTCTTTAGGATATTAGTTTTGTTCATCTTCTAGGAGGCTGATTTGCAGTTGCTATATGCATTTTTAAGGGAACAATTTCCACAGTGTTTTATTTCTACACTTCTCATCTGTTGTATTCTTCTTCAAATGGATGTAACAACTCTCTCTTTTGCTAAACATATGGTTCAGTGCCTAGTATTCACTGGCTCAATCTTAGACCTGATTTATTAGTGTAGTCTCCAGTTCCCCAGTTCCCTGTTTTTGTTTCTCAGTTTTTTCAGTTACTTTCTTTAGAGTGCAAATACCACTCATGCTGAGACTCTTCTGATTTAGACTAAACCCATAGTACACACATTTGGAAACCTATGGCTGCTTGGGGGGCCATATGGCAATTTAAGAGAATCCTTGTTATTGCTGCCAAGTCCCTGACTGTTAGGGAAATACAACTCTATTGTTTCCAAAACCCTGGGAGGGGGGAGCTAATTTTTCCTCCTTCTTTTGCAAAACAGCAGGAACTGTAAATAACAATCCTCTAGATAACACAAATAGGTAAACATTTACAGGGTTTGTTATCTAAAGTGATAAAAATCCTTCTTTCTTATTGTGTTGTTGCTCTGCTACTTACAGAGTTTCAGGACTTCTGCTGCTGATAGGTAGACAGCCAGAGGAGAAATTATATGCAAGAGAAAATAGTATGTTTGCACTTAAGAAATATGGAGTAAATCTGTTGATTTTTATTGTATTTTGAATCTGGAAAAACATTTTACTCCAGAAAGATCTTCCATTCTGACAAAAGATTTAGAACACAGCTCTGTTTTATTTTTATTACCATTTGCTATAGGACAACCATTTTGAATTCTCATATAATTTTGAATGACTTTGCGATCTTTATTGATTTTTTTTCTCAGTCCTGGGAATTGAACCCACAGGCATTCTTAGGCCTTTTTAAAATATATTGTTTATTTTGAGGCAGGGTCTCACTATATTGCCAAGGCAGGCCTCAAACTTCCATCCCCCTGACTCAGTTTCCCAAGTAGCTGGAATTATAGGGGTGCATTATCACACCTGGATAAATTCTTATATAATTTAAAAATCTTCTAGTGAGTTGACAGTTCTTAGATATAATAGACATTAAGAGAAAATCCTGAGTTTTTCTCTTTAAATGTGAAGAGTAGTGTATCTAATGGATTTTTATTGGAAAATAATGTTCTGATAGTGACAAATATGAAACAAGTAGTAGTTTCTTGGCCTGATTATTACAGAATCACTATAAATGTGGTTTCTATGCATCTAAAGATATATATATATCTTCTAACAAACCACATGCTTTGGTGTTCATACCAGCATGAATTTTCTTCCCTGTAGTGAACCTTGTTAATGAACAGGCTTTCAGGATCAGTCTTTCTATTTTTTTTTTCTAAATGATTTCTGTATTCAAGTGGTCTGCTGTATGCTCAAGGACAAAATGTATTGCCTTCCCTCCTTGAATGAATGCTCCATCTATTGCCATCTGATTGTTAGCTGGGGTTGGAAATCTGGGAATCACGTTGTGTTTCTCAGCTCATGTGTTCTAACAGAAGATTTCAAGGAAGACACAAAATATAGTGATTTCAAGGAAGACACAAAAAGTATAGTAAAGTTTGTTGGAATAGAAAGGAAAATTCCCTCAAGGGAGATGGTGGGTTTCAAAGAGGAGAATGATATCCTACCCCCTTGTTCTGTAATTTTATTGAGGTCCCAGGCATGTTTCTAGAATCCCATCCATGTATATCACCTCTTAACTCTTAGCTGACAGTTGGATTGTATCAGATTTTTAAGCCCCTACTTTGCATGATTTTATCCACATGTACCCAAACAAAACCCACAGGGGGTGTGGAATTTTTCTATTAAGATGACATTTAAATGACATGCTAAAGCTCTAAACACAACTCTTGGTCACTTTGGTCCATGCTGACTAATTCTAATTGGAACTTGTTTTTACAGATTTCATGATCACTAGGCTTTGCTTTTAATTATCATGTCTTCCTGAGTTGTGGAAACTTTGGGCTGCATAAAGGTCATGAAAGTCCCATTTTAGGGCAACTTGTGTTCTTATTGACTGAGAGGAGTTTTTGGATATGCATTCCTCACCCCTGACAGAATAACTCTGAAGATAACAGGTTGTTTGTCAAGGACTATAACATATCCTATTGACTTAAGCCAGTTTAGAGCCAAAATGACCTTGAGTAAATTGTTTATTGAAACGAAACGTGTGGGGGCCAGGGTTGTAGCTCAGTGGTAGCACACCTTCCTGGTACATGTGAGGCACTAGGTTTGATTCTCAGCACCACAAAAAATAAATAAATGTTAGAAAAAAAAATAAAACATGTGGAGGGCCAGCATACAGGCCCAAGTTATAAAATTATCTCTAACTTCATATTCCTACCTCTCATGTCTATTTGCTACCTGTCATAATTTATGTTTCGCTGCATATTATAACATTATAACAGATGTGTATATAAGTGCTGAAAAGCAGTAATGATTAGTTTTGATTTTAGGAAATCAGGAAAAATCACAGAATAAGTGAAATGAATGATTTCAAGAGAGAATTCTAAAATTGGGAGTGAGGACAGAATTTCAAGCAGAGGAAAATACATGAAAAAAAAGCATAGGAATTATTTAAACTGTCTAAATTGGTATCTGGTTCTAAATGCTGTGGAAAGTTCAGGCTAAGTTACATAGAACAGGTTGTTAATACAAGTACTATAAAATAGTATAGTAGTTATATTTTGATATCACTGGGTTTCAAAAAGAGTAGACCTCAGTTCAAATGTTAGTTCCCAGTTAAATAATCCATAAGATGTGTTTCAAATATTTATCATGGAAATACATTTGGGATAGCTAGGCCTTTTTGTCTCTTTGCTTTCTCTTGCCTTTGTGTTCAGGAAAGCTAATGATATAATTTACCATTTTATCTTAAGATATAATACCACAGCTAATTCCTTAAGCATATCTCATTTTGTATGTCATATTCATTATCAGCTTACCTGGATGTTAACCAAGGTGCAATAATTCTAACAGCTTCTGTTAGAGATTCCTCAATAGTTTGGCTTTAGCATCCTTTCCCACTTTGATAGTGATAGTTCAGAATAGCAACTTTATCACCAACTCAAGATGAGAAGGGACTTGTGGTAGCCAGCTGTCAAAATGGCTATCAATGATCTTTCAATGGTCTTTGCTTTCTGGTATTTATAATCTTATATAAATTCCCTCCACTATGGTATGAAGTTTATTTGGAGTAACAAATGGAGTGCAGCAGGAATGATGGTATGTCACTTCCATGATTTGGTTATAAAAACCCATGACTTCCATCTTGGATTATTTCTCTTGCTCTCTCAGATCACTTGCTCTTAAGGAAGCCAGTGGCAATATTGTGAGGATAAGTAGTCAGGTATGGAGATGACCATGTGACAAGCAAATGAGGTCTCTAGCCAATGGCCAGTGATGAACTGAGTCCTGCCAGCAACCATATGAGTAAGCTTAAAAGTAGATTCTCAAGTCTTGAGATGACTGCAAGCTCATGAGAGACCCCCAAGAAATGACTGCTTAGTTAAATTGTTCCTGGATTCTTAATCCATAATAAATTTTTATTGTTTTAAATATCTAAATGTTTGTGAGGCATGGTGGCACAAATCTGTAATCACAGTGACCTGGGAGGCTGAGGCAGGAGGATTGCAAGTCTGAAGCCAACAAGTTGTATCCTATCTTAAAATAAAAAAAAATAAGTGTTGGGTAATAATAATAATAGTCTCAGTGGTAGGGCACCCCTGGGTTTAGACTACAGTGCTGCAAAAATAAAATAAAATTTGGGGTAATTTGTTATGTGGCAATAGATGACTAACACAAGATACTTCTGAGTGGAAACTTGTAACAATGGTCCCTTCATTTTCTGATTGTAGCCCTCATTGTTCTGAGGCTTATTTTTTAAAAAGGACTTTTTTTTAAAAAAACTTCTCTCTCATCTCCCTTGTCCCCCTCCCTACTAAGATTAGGGAGACAGTGTTATCTTTTTCTTTCCCTAGTTAATTGCCCTTGAACACAGCCACTATAGGAAGGAGATGCCTGCTGAGGATCTGGGAAATGAATATCTCCCAAATTAACAAAAGTGAATCCTAACACACCATCAGGGCACCTTGGGACCCCCTACCAGAGCATACCTGGAATATAACCCTTGAAGTATTTCTTTAAAACTCCCCTTTCCCTCCTGTTGGGGAGAATCATAGCCTTTGGGACAGGAGTCCCCTGTGTTTCTCCTTTGCCATGAAAGCAATAAACCTACTTTTTCCTTTTTCTCAAAACCATGTCCTCATTATTGGATTGGCATCTGGGAAAAGGATAAGCTTTTGGTTACAAAATTTCCCTGGTGCAGAAACCACAGAGTGGACTCAACATTTCTTTGAATCAGATCCTATGTCACTTCAATAATGAGGTATGGCCTCTGAACACCCATTTTAGAACTATGTCCAGATGGGATAACTATACAACAGAAGTAGAAGAGAGAAGCTTTATTTATTTGACCTATCATGGTTGGAATCACACTTTTTCCTAAAATATTTAGCATCTGTGTTCTGATACTTGATCCTTGTGTCTGTCAGCTTCATATCATTATAATAAAATACTGGAGACAGGCTATATATGAAGTAAAGAGAGGTTTATTCTGGCTCAAGATGCTGGCAGTTCCAGTCCAAGATCAGGTAGTACTGCTGCTTTGAGTCTCTGGAGAGGGCACAGGATGACAGTGGTGGGAAGTGTGTGTCAAAGCAAATTGCTTTCATCTTTAGCCAGGAATTAGCAAGAGATCAAGAATCAAGCAACTGGGATCCCACAAAACCCAATGATCTAAGGACCTCTCATTAGCCCCCACTTCTCAAAGATTCCACCATCTCCCAATAGTGACTCCCTGGGGACCAAGATTTTAACACAGAGACCTTTGGAAAACTTATCTAAACCATAGCAATCCTTTTATTAAAAAGCAGTCAGTCTCTTATTTATCCTGTAGGGTGGAAGAATATGCCATCCCCAAATATGCTGCTCTGGCATAAAGATTATTTTGAGCTGAAGACAAACAAGAAGTAGGGTATGAAAAAAAATCTGCCCTTCCTCTCTTTGCCTAACAGCAGGACATAAATTTCAAAGGTAGTGCCTCCTTTTGTTGTGAAGTAGAAAAGTTAATCACACAACTTTAGAACTTTACCTGCCTGGAGATAGCACCTGAGGAATCTATATAAAAAATTCTACCAACTACCCTTTGCCCATTATTAGTTTCCCATATATTTGCCTTGTCACAGTTTGCCACTTTAGGGACTCAAAGTTGTTTTCCTTTGTCTTGTCACTTCTCTAAAAATGTATTCTTTGTTTAGATGCTGTTTAAACACAAGTTCTAACCAAACCTTTGAGTTACTCATCTCTGGGTACTCCCATGTGTTACAGTTTCAATGTACATGCTAATAAACTTCTGTTTATTTTTCTCTTGTTAATTTGTCTTTTGTCAGTCCAATTTAAAGAGCCCCAGGCAGAGAACCTATGCAGTAAGAGAAATTTTCCTCCCCTGCATTTAATAGGTGATTCAGATCCTAATTTTTGCTTTTAGCAAAACTATAAAAAGCAAAAGGCAATCTTCATAGTGGGAAATGAGGAAACAAATCATATATTAGGCTAAGATTGATCCCTTAACAGCTGCATAGCAATTATGAGAGGAGGATTAGGCTTGTGAATGAATACCCTCTATGGGGCACAAATGGACCAAACATGTTGTTCAGTCACTCTGAGCCTTGGTATCTGCTTTTCTAAGATTAGGTAAACAATATTTGACAGGGAGTTTGTAATGATTAAATGTGATACTGTTTGTGAAAGCATTTGCATCTATTAAATAACACTTAAGAACTATTTTCTTTTTTATTGGTTGTTCAAAAGATTACAAAGCTCTTGACATATCATATTTCATACATGAGATTCAAGTGGGTTATGAACTCCCATTTTTACCCCAAATACAGATTGCAGAATCACATCGGTTACACCTCCACATTTTTACATAATGCCCTATTAGTAACTGTTGTATTCTGCTACCTTTCCTATCCTCTACTATCCCCCCTCCCCTCCCCTCCCCTCCCCTCCCATCTTCTCTCTCTACCCCATCTACTGTAATTCATTTCTCTCCTTGTTTTTTTCCCATTCCCCTCACAACCTCTTATATATAATTTTGTATAACAATGAGGGTCTCCTTCCATTTCCATGCAATTTCCATTTTCTCTCCCTCTCCCTCCCACCTCATGTCTCTGTTTAATGTTAATCTTTTCCTCCAGCTCTTCCTCCCTGCTCTGTTCTTAGTTGCTCTCATTATATCAAAGAAGACATTTGGCATTTGTTTTTTAGGGATTGGCTAGCTTCACTTAGCATAATCTGCTCTAATGCCATCCATTTCCCTGCAAATTCCATGATTTTGTCATTTTTTAGTGCTGCGTAGTACTCTATTGTGTATAAATGCCACATTTTTTTTTATCCATTCATCTATTGAAGGGCATCTGGGTTTTCTCGTGTCCAGTGCCATGTCTTTAGGGGACATGCCCATTGTGAAAGATAATGCCCTACTCCATTGAACATTTATTACCTGAGCACCTACTAGGTTCTGCGAAGCACAGTGTATGGTGGGGATTATACAAATGGTATGGAAAGAACACATCTTCTACCTATCTCAGATTCTGAACCTGAGGCTCTGAAATTTGAATTAGCCAAAGAAAGATTAACAAGAGAAAAACATGTTTTAATATGTGCATCACATTTACATGTGGGAGTATTCAGATGAATAACTCAAAAAATGGTGGTGATACTTTGCTTTATATATCCTCTTAAGATAAAAAAAAGAAAAGGGGTTTGAGGTCTTGGGCTGGTGGCTGTAAATTATGGAAAGGTGACCTCTAAGAGTATAATAAGCAGGGGTTGATAAATATGTTTATGCAGACTTAAATCCGTTTTTTCCCCAGATAAGGGTTGCTAAAAGTGCCCCCCCTTCTTGGTATTGGAGAAGGAAACATCTTGACAAATGGAGATTTTCTTTATAAATGTAAATTTCTTTTTTAAAAGGAAAAATGTGCCCTGTTTTTAGAGCTTTGTCTATATCTGCTGGTTCTCAATGGCCTTCAGCTCAAAATAGCCCATATGCCAAAGAGATATATTGGGAGTTAGCATATACTGATATCCTTCATAATGAACAAAAAGAACCTGGTCTTTATTGTCAAGGCACTTAACATTGCTAGTAATTAAATAATATACCAAATGGAAGTAAAAATTCAGTTGTATCTAGTGATTAGATAGAGGTACTATGAAAGCACCCTAAGGGGAGACTTGACCTAGTGAGGGAAATAAAAGGATGTTTCTCCAGGAAGGCACACTTGAACTAAGATCCAAAGTAGGAGTAGGTGTTAAAGAGGGGTGGGAAGTGCCTCACAGATTAAGGGAACAAAGAGTACAAAGATCAACTGGCAAAGGCAATATGGTGAACAATTGGAACTAAAAAGCCAAGGAAGCTGGGCTGATGGCTCATGCCTTTAATCCTAGCTACTTTGTAGAACAAGGCAGGAGGATCACAAGTTGAAGACCAGACTTAGCAACTTAAACATGGATGATGGTGGTGGTGGTGGTGATGATGGTGGTGGCGGCAGTGTCATCAGTGGCTGGGGATGTAACTGGTAGAGCACCCCTGGGTTCAATCTCCAGTACCACACATACACATAGCTAGTGAAGCTAGAGAGCAAATAAAATAAGGGGAGCATGGTAGATGATGTAAACCCTTTTCTTAGTTCATATGCCCAGTAAAGTCTGTAATGGACTCAATGGAATATCTTTACCGTGGCTACCACATAGGGTAATATTTTGTCATAGTCTTTTCAGGCTTCTATAACAAACTACTATAGATTGAATCACTTATAAACAACCAAAATTTCTTTCTAACAGTTCTAGAGACCGGAAAGTCTAAGATCAAGGTGCCAACAGATTTGATATCTATTGAGGGTCTGCTTCATGGTTCATTAGACAATCATCTTCTTGTAGTAACATTACATGGCAGAAGGGTTGAGGGAACTCTCTGGGGTATCTTTTTATAAGAGCACTAGTCCCATTCATAAGGGCTCAACCTTCATGACTTAACACCTACTTATGCCCCATCTTTCAATACCATTGTTTTGGAGGTTAAGATTTCAATAATAAATCTTGGGAGGATATAAACTATTCAGTATATAGGATCTTGTTTTAGTTATTCCTCACTGTATAAGAAAAGCACAGCTAACAATGCTTGGAGAATTTCTTGAAAGATTTAAAAATTACACATTCCCTCAGTGGTTTTTGACCCCCCTTTTTTTCAAGTTATAGGCATTTCATTCATATATATATAATGTTATTCTAATTAGTTATATGTGACAGTATAATGAAGTTTTTGAAACATCATACATAAATGGAAAATAACTTCTCATTCATCTGGTTGTACAGTTACACAGGTCATGTAATCATATAAGCACATAGGTAATAATGTCCAATATATTCTACTATCATTCTTACCCCTATGCCCCCTCCCCTCCATTCATTTCCCTGTTTAGTCCAAAATATCATTATTCTCCCCCGACCCTTAGTATGAAATAGCATCCCCATATCAGAGAAAACATTCAGCCTTTGGTTCTTTGGGATTGGCTTATTTTGCTTCGCATAATATTCTTCAACTCTACCCATTTACTGGCAAATGCCATAATTTTATTCTTCTTTAAGGCTGAGTAACATTCCATTATGTATATATACACCACAGTTTCTATATCCATTCATCTGTTGAAGGGTACCTAGGTTAATTCCATAGTTTAGCTATTGTGAATTGAGCTGCTATACACATTGATGTGGCTGTATCACTGTAGTATGCTGATTTTAGGTCCTTTGTGTATAAACCGAAGAGTGGGATAACTGGGTCAAATGTTGGTTCCATTACAAATTGTCTGAGGAATCTCTATACTGCTTTCCATAGTGGTTGCACCAATTTACAGTCCCACCAGCATATGGGTGTGCATTTTTCCCCATATCCTCACCAACGTTCATTGTTGCTTATATTCTTGATGATTGCCATTCTGACTGGACTGAGATGGAATCTCAGTGTAGTTTTGGTTTGCATTTCACTAATTTCTAGAGATGTTAAACATTTTCCATATATTTGTTGAATGATTGTATTTCTTTTTCTGAGAAGTGTCTGTTGAAATATTTTACCCATTTGTTTATTTATGTTGTTGTTGTTTTGGGGGGTTAAGTTTTTTGAGTTCTTTATGTATCCTGAAGATTAATTTTCTATCAGGTGTGGTAAAGATTTTTTCCCAGTCTGTAGGCTGTCTCTTCATGTTATTGATTGTTTCCTTTGCTGTGAAGAAGCTTTTTTGCTTGATTCTTGATTTTACTTTTTGCTCTTTAGGTATCTTGTTATGGAAGTCAGTTTCTAAGCTAACATGGAGGAGATTTGGGACAAGTTTTTCTTCTGTTAGGTGCAGAGTCTCTGTTCTAGTGCCTAAGTCTTTGATAGACTTTGAGTTGATTTTTGTGCAGGGTGGGAAATAAGGTTTTAATTTCATTTTGCTACGTATGGATTTACAGTTTTCCCATCACTATTGTATTAAGAATCCCCAAGGCCACCAGCAGGTTCTGTGATTCACCAGGAGGACTCACAGGACTCAGTATTCCGTTGTACTCATGGCAATGATTTATTTTAGTGAAAGGATACAAAACAAAATCAGCAAAAGCAAAAGGGACATAGGACAAAGCCTTGAGGAACAGCTGTGCGTTGCTAAGAGTTGTCTCCCTGTCAAATCACACAGGACATGCATAACTCCTCCAGCATCAAATCATGACAAATTGTATGAAATGTTGTGTATAAGGGAATTTCATTAGAGACTTAGTGGCCTAGGTTTTTATTGGGAACATGTCACTTAGTATTGTGTGCTTAGCATGAACCCAAATTCCAGACTCCCAGAAACTAAGTAGGTATGTGGCATTATTTTATTCAGCTTTTGCATTGTGGTGACTAAAAGACCTGAAAAGAACAATTAAGAGGAGGAAAAGTTTTTTTTTTTTTTCTGCTCACTGTTTCAGATGTTCAGTTCATGGTCAACTGACAACATAGCTTGGAGATCAAGATAAAGCAGAACATTATGTCAGAAACACATGGTGGAGGAATGCAGCTCAAGACATGGCAATAAGGAAGCAGAAAGAGCTCTGCTCACCCAGAGCAAAATACAGACTCCAAAGTCACACATCCAGTGACCTACTTCTTCCAGTCACACCCTACTTGCCTACAGTCATCACCCAGTTAATTCATTTGTCAATTTACTTCACTTCTGAAAATTCTTGCATTGTTTCACATATGAACTTTTGGGGGGGCACCTCATATCTAAACCATAGCAGATATAAACTATATTGCTATTATAGCTTAGATACCATGAAGACTATAGTTAGGGAATGATAGGAACCTTCCAAAAATCCATGATTTAAACTGTGATGTCCTGTTTATTAATTGTATTTTAATCATTTTGATATCATATCTAAGAAAGCATTACTGACAATGTAAAGATTTTATCCCATATTTTTATCCCATAGTTTTATTGTTTTAGCACTGACATTTATATTTACTATCTTTTCTGTATATATACATAAAAATTTTTGTTCTGGGAATGGTGGTGCACACTTGTAATCCCAGTGGCTGGGAAGGCTGGGCAAGAGGATTATGAGTTCAAAGCCAGCTTTAGCAACTTAGCGAAGCCCTAAACAACTTATGAAGACCTATCTCAAAAAAGAGGGAGGGTGCTGGGGATGTAGCTCGGTGGTTAAACATCCCAGATTCAATCCCCAGTACAATATATATATATATATATATATATATATATATATATATATATATATATATATATATATTGTTTATGGTATGAGTTAGGTGTCCAAGCTGATCTCCTTGTATGTTGATATTTCATTGTTCCAGGATTATTTGTTTTAAGATTTTTTGAAAATCAATTGATCATAAATATAAGGATTTATTTCTGACTCTCAAATCTATTCCATTGATCTTTGTGCCCATCTTTATCCTAGTACTACATTCTCTAGATAACTGTAGCTTTACAGTAAGTTTTGAAATCAGAAAGTACCCCAATTTTGTCCTTATTTTTCACAATTGTTTTGGATAGTATGAGTATTTTTCTTTTTTATGTGTATTTTAGGATTAGTGTGTAAATTTCTGAAAGAAGGAACTTATTGGAATTTTTATTGGAATATCATTGAATCTATAAATAAATCTGGGTAAAATTGTATTCCTAACTATATTGAATCTTCCCGCCTATGAAATGTAATATTTCTCTGTTTACTTAAATATTTTAAATTTCCCTCAGCAGTGTTTCATAATTTTTGGTATTCAATCTTGTACTTCTTAAATTAAATTTATTCCTAAAATAACAATCACATCAAATGTATGCTTTTGATGTGATTGTGAAAAGAATTGTTTTTTTTAATTTTGTTTTCAGATTCATTATTGTTTCTACATAGAAATGCACTTATCTGTATATTAATCATGTATTCTACAATCTCACCTATCAATTGTGATAGTTTCCTCTGTGGATTTATTAGGATTTTCTATATCCAGGATCATGTTATTTGCAAGTACAATTTTTCTTCTTCCTTTTTAGTCTAGATGGTTTTCTGCTTTTCCTTATTACATTGGCTAGAAACTCCAGTACTAAAAGCAGTAGTGAGAATGGGCACTCTTCTCTTCCTTCCTTTCTTGGGGGAAGTTCTTCATTCTTTCATCATTGAGAATGATATTTGTGTAGGTTTTTTTTTAGACAATCTTTATCAACATATGAAATTTTTCTTTCATTCCAAGTTTGTAGAGAATTTTTGTGATTGTGTATGACAGTTGGATTTTATCACTTTCTCTTTGTTTATTGAGTTGATCATATAATTACTGTCTCTTAGGCTAATAATATGTGTTATTGATATTCGGATATTGAACTGACAGGGCTCAGAACATGATACCCCAAAGTGGCATGCTGAGTACTTTGAACAAGAAGGGACTACAAAGGTCTCAGAAGCAAGGTCATTCTGGCTTTCTCCAACCCTCCTGTCTCTTGCCCCTTTTTCTCCCTAAAGAAACCATAGAAACTAGAATTCCCCTTCCCCAGTGTGCATCATAGAAACTTGAAAACCTCCCCCTCAATGTACTCCCTTTCTTCTCCCTTCAACACCCTCATTCCAGAGGGGTCCTGCTTGATAGCTAGGGATGAAGGCATGCTACACAGTGTCACAAGACAAAATTCAAATTAAAATGCCATAGACACGAACCAGTTTTCTTAAATTGATCCAATAGGTTTTCTTTCTTTTTTAAAAAATTTTTTCACAATAACTTCATTCTATGTATTCTTTATTTTTGTGTGGTGTTGAGGATCACACCCAGGGATTCTCATGTGCTAGGCAAGTGTTCTACCACTGAGCTACAACCCCAGACCCCAATAGGTATTTTGAGTAAACTTTTCAGTTTGTTCTGTGACTTTGGTTAATTTTTTGAATTTATAAAGTGTTTTTTTATTGTTTTGTCAGTATTTTCTTTGCTTTTATGGAGCACCAGATTTACCAAGGCCATTTATTCTTCCACTTAGGAAGTTTACTTGATTTCTCATAAATTTAAAAAAAAAATTTGTAGGGTTGGGGTTGTGACTCAGAGGTAGAGCACTTGCCTAGCATGCATGAGGCCCTGGGTTTGATTCTCAGTACCACATAAAGATAAAATAAAGGTGTTGTGTCCACCCACAGCTTAAATAAATAAATAAATAAATAAATAAATAAATAACGTTTTTATGGTTGTAGATACAAAGAATGCCTTTATTTTTTATTTTGTTTTATTTTTTATCTGATGCTGAGGATCGAACCCAGTGCTTCATACATGCTAGGCAAACATGCTGCCACTGAGCTATAGCCTTAGCCCATCATACATTTTTAAATAAGTGTAAGTTGGTGTTACTTTTCCAGAAGGAAGATTATGAATGTGAGTATGAATTATTTAAAATTTTATTCCTTTTAGCTTAGTCATTTTTTGAATAGTGATAAGACTCAGAATTCAACAATTATGATTTATTTTATTCATAATAGAGAAAATATTGACATATATATCCAGCCAATAGAAATTTGGTTAAATTAAATTGATGAATTATACATGATTTTATGTGGCTGCATAATATTTCACATATAAACAAAAAAAATTCACATGTAAGTATATCATATAAGAATATTTAGTGGGGTGGGGGGGATATCCAAAGCATATTAATGAATGAACAATATGAGTCTAATTTTATATCATATAATTTTTATTACAAATTACATAAGAATACAAAATATATTTTCATAACATATTAATAGATATTTTGTAACATAAATGTGTATACACATACATACAGCACATAGTCCTCCTTTATGTATGTGTTTCACATGGTTGATTCAATTAACTTGAAGGTCTAAAATATTTTTAAAAAATTGTGTCCAAATTGAATGTATACAGACTTTTTTCTTGTCACTTTCCCCTAAAAATACAGCATAATATATACTTATATGGCATTTATATTATATTAGGTATAATGTCATCTAGGGATGATTTAAATTCCACAGGAGGATATGCATAGGTCATATGCAAATATTGTGGCATTTTATGTAAGATACTTGAGCATCTCTGGATTTTGGTATCTGCAGGTCATCCTGCAACCAATCCCCTGCAGATACTGAGGAAGGACTATATATCATTATAGTATATAGTATATTACAATGGATGGAGTGGAGAATATCATGCTAAGCGAAGTAAGCCAATCCCCCAAAACCAAAGGTTATGTTTTCTCTGATAATTGGATGCTGAGCTATAATGGGGAAAGAGAGCATGGGTAAAATGGAGGGGGGAGGGGAAGGAGCAGGGGGTAGGAGAGATGGTAGAATGAGAAGGACATATTATTCTACGTACATGCATGATTTACAAATGGTATGACTCTTCATTGTGTACAATCAGAGAAATGAAATGCTGTGCTCTATTTGTGTGCAATGAGATGAAATGCATTCTAGTGTCATGTATAACTAATTAGAACAACAAAACAGTGGTTCTCTCTCCATATACCAATATATAATTAGGAAGAATAAATTCTAGTGTTCTATTACACAATAGGGTGACAATATTTCACAATAACCTATTATATGTCTGATGAAGAATTAGAGAAAAGGATATCCAAATATAAGGAAATGATGAGGAGACAGAAATCCTAATTATATACTGTATTATTTTAAATATATATAATTGATATGTGTTAATTAATAAGTAAATGATTATCTCTTTGGAGACTTTTGTTTTCTTTTTGGAACTTTCGTGTATTTTAGACTTTTTTGGTGATCACATTACTTTTGCAACCCAAGAAAAATAATACAAGTTTTAAACCATTAATAAACTTTTTGAATGTTGTAGTTAGATGTGTTGGTATGATGTGGCTTGTTACATGAGTGTTCTATGAACAACTTTAATAGTATTATTCATAACAAATTGGCCTTTGAAATCTATTTGACACTCATATAAAGGATCAAGTTTCCCTTCTTTTTTCCACTGTAAGAAGGCTTAGAATCAAATTTGTTGACTATCCGTAATGATAACAACTAGAGAGGTTTTTGTGGTATGAATTTGTTGTCTTTTTCTCAGCTCCATTTTATAATCCTTCTCATTTTTTTCCTTCACTTTTATATCCAACTTATTGTATTTTCTAGTATTTAATATATCCTTCTAAACCATCTTCAAACCCTTTTAGAACAACAGAACAATTGGGGCATGAATTTATCTGTATATACATACACATACATTTAAAATAAGTATATCATAACTCAATTTTTGAGATTTTAAAATATTCTCTAGGAGAACATTCTCATAAGGTGTGTTAGTTGCACAATTTGTAGGCAGTTTTAGCACACAAAATTTATTTATCTTATCATGTTTCTCTGCAGGTGCATTTTTTCCTTTAGTCCTTATCTATCACAGCCATTATTTTAATCCCTGTATTACATAGTTCTGCTGTGTTGGTATCTGGTCCACAAGAGCAATATATCCTCCTAGAAAAGCATTGGGATTGTAGTTAGAATTTTAGAGTTTGGGTCCAGGCTCTGCAATTACGGGCCATGTGGCCTCAGGTAAGTCTTTGAAACAATCTGAACTACTTAGTTAGTGAAGTAGAATGGTCATACTCTTTTTTTATAAATAGTTAATACAGTTTTTATTATCAATTAAGATCAGAAGTATAAAAACTTTCATCAGATCCATGTATGTTTATAAAGTTTTGGACAAAGATGTCCAGGCTAACAAAGTCTGAATTTGCCAGGCTGATCACCTTAACTGAGAATTGTGTTTTCCTAAAGAGGGTGACTTTTCTAATTTGTACAAAGTCTTCATAGGTACTAATTATATCTCTAAAAGGTCACTTTCATAAATTGAAAAGGTATGATCCAAATGCATTTCTCTGTATGAACAATTTTGAAAACTGTGGTCCTGAAAATGTTGGTGGGATTACTCACTTTTTTCCTTCCTGGGAAGACACTGATTGTTTAACTGAAAGCGAATGCTTATAAGAACCCAGTCTTTACTGGAAATACATGCATATTTGATGTAACACTAATCATTTTTTAACATTGGGGATTTGCAAGAAGGAATGATCTAGCAGTTTCATCAAAACTAGTATATCTGGCAATGTTTTACTCTCATTTTGTTCCTCCCTTGCCACAATGTGTGAGATCAGCACAGAAAGTCTATACTTCAACATGTGAGGGCCAACTTATTATTAGTCTGGTGCTGTGGATGCTGAGATGTGCTGTCCAAATTTCTACTTCAGGTCTGAAGCACTTACTTCCCACTGGTATTGATTACTACCAGTTTAGAGCTGCATCCATCCTCAGGAATTGTCCTTGATAGAAATGGCTGCCTCTTTCAAGGTCACATGCCCTTCTCAGGGGCAGTCAGCATTGAATGACTGAGTGTTGCAGGATATAAGGTCAGTCCCCTTACCCTAATTTGGGACATTCCTGAAGAGCCACCCGAGCTTCAGAGTTTTCTATGAAGGTGATTGGTCTCTTTTACAAGTATATTATGTTTCGGCTTCCCCCATATTCTCTCACATGTTCTGCTCACAAAACCACTCTCCTGAAAACTGCCTGAATCCATTTCCAGAGAACAGAACCAGGACACCAGCAAAAGTTTTAAAAGTCCCTGAGAAGAATCATTAGGCATTAGCTATACGTCAGTAGCTATTCTTTTCTTCTTTCTTACCAAATGAACTCCAGTTTTATTAGTCTGTCAGGGGCCCTGGCTTAAAAATTTATTTCCCAAAATGCATTGCAGTTAAAGGTGCACATTAAACACAACTCTGGCCAATGTTACATAAACAGAAGTCACTGATTTTTAAATGGACTGAGTGAGTTGATGCATGTCCTTCTACCCATCAGCCTCTCTTCTTCCTTCTTGAAGAACAATATTTTTAATGCTGGAAGGAAAGATAAGGGAAAGACCAATAGATTTTGAAACCTCAGCTGTAATATCCTTAAGCTCCTGAACCCATGTTAGCCACCACTAAACATAGGTCTGTCATGTTGAGAAAAATAAACCATATCTTATTTATATCATTGTTTTGCCTATCTGATATAGTTAGGGAAAAATACTTTTAGTCCCTGGATTTAAATGAAACTGATGTTGAAATTTAGACTCTTAAATTAGATGTTCTGTCCTTGAGTCTTAGTTTGTTGACTTTCAGTGAATCCCTTACATGCACTTAGTCTCAGCTTTCTTATTTTTAAATTAGGGAGATATTACCTATGACAGCTTATTTTTTCACAATATATTTATTTTGTTCATTTATTTTGACATGGTTCTGAGGATTTAACTCAGTGCCTCACATGTGCGAGGCAAACACTCTGCCACTGAGCCACAACCCCAGCCCCAGCTGATTCTTAATAAGGAAATATGGGAGAATAGATGTAGAAGTATTTAGTCCAGTGCTCTATATAAATATTCTGTTAATATCAGTTTACTTCTTTTACACATAACCTATCATTCCTCATGACTACCAGCTGTATCATTGAAAATTAGGGTGTATCAGAGGTCCTATGGGCATGCTAAATCTGAGCAGTTCTAATAGGGGCCTCTCTGATTCTTTTTTCTTATTGTTGTTTTTAGGTACCACCTAGGATTGGGGTTAACTCTTTACTTATCATTTCATGAAGTCATGCTACATTGTGATACTATAAAATAGAAGGCATGTGAGAAAGTTTTAAGTTGGGTTCCCTGGGAAGGAAATTATGAGACAGTATTTAGCATCTGAGTTACTATTGTTTGAATCTGATTTGTCCCCCAAAGCTCATGTACTGGAAGCTTGGTGCCTAGTATGTGATGTTGAAAGGTGGTAGAAACTTTAAGAGATGGGGCCTAATTCAAGATTGTGGGGTATCACTCTCAGAAGTGATTAGTGATGTTCTTGTGGGGTAAATTAGCTCTTGTGAGAGTGGAGTTGTTCATAAAAATGAGACCAACCCATATACATGGTCCCTTCTGCACACACAGTTCCTTCTCAGTTTCTTCACCATGTTGTCACTCAAAGAGGCTTCTCCAGAGACCAAACAGATGGGCCTGCCCTATCTTGAATTTTCAGCCTCGAAAACTGTGAGCTAAATAAATCTCTTTTCTTTATACATTACCTTGTTTCAGGTATTTTGTTACAGCAACAGAAAATGGACTGAAACATAGTGTTTATTTAGGAATATCCTTAGATTCAATCCCTGCTGAAAGGAGGAGAAGGAGGCAAGATTGGGCAAGGAAGAAACTGAGCTGTGATACAGGCCCAACAACACTGTACTTCTGAGACACAATTGATTGATTGATCTGATGGGAGAATGCTAGGGCAGGAAAGCCCTGATGACTTTTCCCCAAAATTGGGCTGAGATGGCCAAGCATTTATACTCCCACAGGAACAGAAATTATGTGTAGGCTACCTAGAAAGGAGGCATAACCTTTGAAAGATTGATCTCTGCAGCTGATACAGTCCCCAAAGAGGCTAACAGCTGGCAGCTGACTTTGTAGGACAGTCTCAACAGCTGGAGCAACATCCTTCACTGAAGGAAGATGTTGTCAGAGGCTCATCCCAGTGTCTAAGACAGATGGGAAGAAGAGACAAAGTAAAAGGAAATGATAGTGCTGAAACTTAAATAAAAACTAATGAAATATTTTCTTACCACAGGCTAATGCTGGTCTAGTTCCTGGCTAGAGGAGTTTTTGATACTATACTTTAAACATAAATGACTATAAATTTTCTATGTTCATATATGAATACAAAACCACTGAAATGTTTCATCATGTACATCCACAAGACTGGAATCCTAATTAGGATAAATTATACTCCATGTTTGTATAAATATGTCAAAATATACTGTACTGTCATGTATATCTAAAAAGAACAATTTTTTAAAAAATTTAAAAGTTTATGAAGTTCTTTATGTTTGTCTTGCATTTTTCATTAATTTTGAAATCCAGTATATTTCTCACATTTTGAACAAGTGTCTCAGAAGTACAGGCAATTCATTTAACTCTCATTTCAGCCATAGTTAAATATGTGAACTACTAAAATTGAAAAGGTGTATACACATTAACATGGCTGTGGAAAGAGTCTTTGGAGACGGATGCATGTAAAATGGGTGTTTAACATTTCTTCCTGGTTTTGGTTCACTTCAATTTTTAAAAAATTAATTATTATCTCTTTAAATATTGAATTAAATTAGATTTCAGTTGGCTTTCGCTGCCCATAAAACACATGCTATTGTGTATAAATTCTCATCTCAATTTCTGATAGGCTTTGTCATGTTATTTTAGTCTGTGGTGAATTCCTTGATGTGTTTTTTTTTTGCCTTGGTAGTTTTAAAATATGAACATAACTAAAGCTATCATTCTGAATAAAAATATTGTGTGGTGTTAAAAAAACCAGAAATGACTATAAATTAAGCTTGCTTTACACCACTTCTTGAACAACTCACAAAGTTGGCCTTGTTTCCTTGAAATGGAAGAACTGGATTATGCCCATGGCATTCAATTGTAAAATATCTGGAATACCATATTTAAGAGTTATCAGTGTTTTGAATGAAATGTACTGTCAGTTCAGCAAAAATTAATGATTGCTTTGATTATTCTAAAATTAGTTCATATATAATCAATGCATATGGTATGTAATCACTGAAAAAGAAATTTACATACATTATCCCACATAATTCATACAACTGTGTTAGAAGGCTGGAGTTGACACCTTTATTTCCTACATTTCCTATGAGTTTATAGAATTCTTTCCCAAATTCCTCAGTTCCTTTGAGGAAATATAAAAGTAAACAGGCATACAAAATAAACTAGGGGAGAAGGGAGATTTATGTTTCACAATTTATAGAGTTGAAGTCATGATTATTTTTCCAAATGGTATTTCCAAAAATCTCAAGATTTTCCTTTTCTGGGATATTGCTGAGGCTTATTAAGATGGATAAGGATTAGAGAGGCCACTTATCTCATCTTACCCTTTACCTTTTTGTCACCAAACTCATGCTTTTATTTAACCCTGTGTGTGTGTGTGTGTGTGTGTGTACGTGTGCACATGTGCACAGCTGCATACACATTTATATGTGTGAGAAAGAAATTTCCCAGATGAAAATTTTGAATCTTATATGCATTAAGTAATTTTCTCAAGGTCAATCAGTGGTAGAATATAGATTTGAACTTAGGCATTTTTGCTGAGTTCAATATTTTTATATTGTGTTACTCACCTCATATGAGCCCCCACCATATGTCCTTTGCTGCTCCTTTATATCTTAGTCAGAATCTGTTTTTAGACATCATTGGGTGTATCACTACATAATCAATGTCCTCTATAAATAATAATCCTGAAAATATGTTCCAGAATTCTAAATTATGGAGTGTTTATCCTCTTTAAATCAACACACACTAACCTGATTCTTACCTTAGGTACTGGGTTGTGAATATAGAGGCTAAAATGAGATCAGTGTTGAATCATTAATTAAGCCTCCATTTTTGAGATATGGCTTTGGACTGCAGCAGATATATTACTTGAGTGCTTTCCATTTATCTGATCCTCTGTTGCTGTCTCTCCCTCTCTACCTCTTCCTATTTCTCTTTAAACCTAATTTTCTTTCTTTTTCTCTTTTAGTCTCCATCCTTGTCTCTCCCCCTCTCTGTCCATGTTTGTTTTTAATTTTCTTCTGTTTGCATATTTCTTTTCAATTTTATCTCTCATCTCCTTATATGTCTCTCTGTTTCTATGTCTTGTGTTCTTTTCTTTTCTCTTGATAATGTACAAAGGCTCACTAGGAACTATTTTGCTTCTTGAGAGATCGTTAGTTTTTCTAAATTAAGTCATTTTGTTAAAAAAATTTTCCTCATCCTTTCATCTTCAGCCTGTGGATGTCTTTGCTTATGAGGTGAGTCTCTTGTAGACAGCCTATTGTTGGATCTTGCTTTTTAATCTATTCTGCCAATCTTTGTCTTTTGATTAATGAGTTTAGGCCATTAACATTCAAGGTTATTATTGAGATATGATTTCTATTCCTTGTCATTTTGATTTATTTCTAGCTTTTAGTTTGACTTAGTTTCTCCTTTGGTTGAATATTCCTTTAGTGTGGATCATCCATTTGCTGGTTTTCACTGTTTTGTTTTTTTTTTTTTAGTTCATGCTCATGGAATATTCTGTTGAGCATGTTCTGTAGTGTAGGCTTTGTAGTTGTGAATTCTTTTAATTTTTGTTTATCATAGGGTGTTTTAATTTCATCTTCAAATCTGAAACATAATTTTGCTGGATATAAAATTCTTGGTTGGCATCTATTTTCTTTCAGAGCTAGAAATATATTATTTCAGGACCTCCTAACTTTGAGGGTCTGGGTTGAGAAATCAGTTGAGATCCAAATTGGTTTCCCCCTATATGTAATTTGATTTTTTTCTCTCACAGACTTTGAGATTTTATCTGTATTCTCTGTGTTAGTCATTCTCATTATAACATGTCTTGGTTTGGGTCTGCTGTAATTTTATACATTTGGTGCCCTGTAAGCCTCTTGTATTTGATTTTTCATTCCATTCTTTAGTTTTGGGAAATTTTCTGCTATTATATCATTGAAAAGATTGTGCATTCCTTTGGTTTGTATCTCTAGTCCTTCATCTATTCCAATAACTCTTAAATTTGGTATTTTCATGTTATCCCATAATTCTTGGATGTTCTGTTTATGATTTCTTACCATTTTCTCTACATGGTCAACTCTCCTTTATAGATTAAATATTTTGTCTTCATTGACTGAGTTTCTGTCTTCCAAGTGGTCTAGTCTGTTGGTGATGCTTTCTATTGAATTCATAATTTGGTTTATCGATTTCTTCATTTTGAGGATTTCTGCTTTTTTTCTATAATGTCTAACTCTTTATTGAAGTGACCTTTCACTTCCTCTATTTTTTCTTTGATTTTACTCCTTATACTATCCTTTACTTCACAGATCAGTTGAAATATGTACATTCTAAACTCCTTCTTGGGCATTTCTTCTATTGTGTTGTCAGTGGCTTCTGTTGTTGAGGCATCTTGGTTTGTTTGGGCCACATTGTTCCCTTGTTTTTTCATGTTGTTCATGTGTTTTCCCATCTAGAAGTATGGACCTAAGGCAGCACAAATTTTACCCTGTAGATCTATAGTGTCCCTGAAGATTTCCAGTGCCTTGCAATTAATGGTGAGACCAATATAAAAACAACCAGTGTATACAATATATAGCCTTAAAGCTAATAGCTCCCACTATGGTGACTACTGCTTTCTCACAATAAAACAAAATGGTGGATTCAATGACTATCTATAGTATACACAGAAAATTTGTTAAAACGGATTACAATTTCAAATAGTGGACAACAGAACACAGGTAGTGTAGTATGTGATGTTTGTAAGGGAAGGAGAGAGAAGCTAGAAGCAAAGATTCACAGGTAGAGTGGAAGAGGGTCCAACAGAGATTGGCTGTTGGTTGGAGAAAAGTTGGAAAGAAAATCCAAGAAAATTGTTAGACAAGAGCGAGGAAGTATACAAAGAGAATAAATTAAAGACATATGAATACAACAAAAATGCAAAATGAAAAACACTATTCAGATATTATTGTCCTAGACACACTGATGCATAAAAAACAGCCTGTTCCAAGTATGGTAGAGATATTAGTGAATTAAAAAATTAAATAAAATAAATCTTGCTGGAAAGTCAAATTGTCTCTGACAGTGTTGATGTCTCTGACATCATTTTCTCTGTCTCTGATGTCTCTCAGGATCTCTGGCGATCAGCCTTTGCAAATCCAGTCACTATCCCACCAATATGGGCTTCAGATACCTCAGGCTCAGTTATGCTGCAGTCCCAAGATCTCAATGCTGCTCCTACTTGCAGAGAGACCACCAGGGATACACTCATGCAGAGGAGCAACCCTGAAATGCAGCAGCAAGACAAGGGCCACCAGCACTCCTAGCAGGAGGACACCAGGTGCCTGCAAACCCACAAGCACCCCCACACTGGACCTGCAGGTCCCAGCCAGTGTCCCCAGACACAGGATCTTGTGGTGGTAAACCTGCTGGCATCAGTGCCCCAGGCCCTGGCTGGTGTCCCAAAATGGATGCAGGAAGTCTCCCCTGCAACAATCCTCTAGGCGGTGGTAGCAGCAGTATTGGCGGTGGTTATTGGCAGCAGGCATGGGGTCAGCAGCAGTGGGGGCTGCAGTGGTGGTTGTAACTGCAGCTGTGGGGGCAGCATCACCAGCGATCTCCAGGGGTCAGCAATGGTGTAGGCATCAGTTGCATCTGGGCCAGCGGTGTTTTCTGTGGCAGCAATAGATAGTTGCAGCTGCAAGGGCAGGAGCACCTGGAAAGAAGACTTCCAGGCTACCTCAGGGTGGTGGTAGCAGCAGCATAAGAGGCAGCAGCAATGACAGTATGAGTGCAGGCAGCAGCTCAAATTTCACAGATTTTTTTACTATGATTTTATTATCGTTATTACTGTAGAAGTAAATTGTTCTTGTTTTTTAGGGTTTAAGCTTAACATATTTATTTTAGATCTTTCCTCTTTTCTAATATATACATTTATCCTATGAATTTTCCCCTGACTTTTGCTTTCACTAGAGCTTACATAATTGGATGCATTTTTTGTTTTAATTCTAAATGTTTTGTATTATAATCTTAAGACTTTTTAAAATTTCAATTCTTTGTAATTTTTTGAAACATTTTTGGAACTAGGGATTGAACTAAGGGCCCAGCATATGCTATACATTTGCTCTACCATTGAACTACAGCTACATTCCTGGCCCTTTTTACTTTTTATTTTTAAATTTTGGAACAGGGTCTAACTAAGTCACCCAGGCTGGCTTCGAACTTAGGATACCCCTGCCATAGCCTGCTGAGTAGCTGGGATTACAGGTATTCGCCATCACACTTGGCAAGACTTCTTCTTTGACCCATCTCTTATTACAAGTGCATTATCTAATCCTCAAATATGTTTGGACTTTCTAGATGTATTTCTGTTATTGATTCCTATTTTAAATTCCCCCATGGTCACAAACATATTCTGTATGATTTCTCTTTTTGTAAATTTGTTAAGATAGAGCTTAGTCTAGAATGTGATCTATCTTGGTAAATGTTCCAAGCCAACTTGAGAAGAATGTATATTATTCTGGTGTTGGATAGTATATTCTATTAATGTCAATTAGATCAAATTGATAGATAGTAGTAGTAGTAGAGTCAACTGTATTCTAATTGATTTTCTGCCTCCTTGAACTATCACTTACTGACAAGGCTATTGAAGTCTCCAACTATAATACTGGATTTATTTACTTCTTTCATTTGTCAGTTTTGGCTTCATGTATTTTGGCACTCTGTTGTTGGGTTCATACATGTTTAAGATTGTTATATCTTCATTAAGGAATCAATCTTTTTTTTTTTTTTTTTTTTTTTTTTTTTTTTTACGGTGTATTGCCTCTGCTTACCCTGGTAAGTTTCCTTAAGTGTGAAGTCTGCTTTGCCTGAAGTTATTGCTACTCCTGCTTTCTTGTCATTAGCATTAACATAGCACATTTTCTTCTTCTTTGTTTTTAAACTATTTATTTTAATAGTTAAAGTGGATTTCTTATAGACAATAAGTAGTTTTCTGCATCCATTCTGAAAATATATCTTTTAATTGGTGTGTTTAGACCATACCATTTAATGTAGTTTCTCATCTATTTTTTAATGTCAATCATATTTGTAATTGTTCTGGTGTCATTACTTGAAGTCCCCCCCCCTGATTTATAAAGCAGTTTATATACTTGTATTTCCTCTTAAAATATCAATCATATTTTAAAATAGTTAATGATTACCTGCAGTTGGCAATATACATTTTAAACGAATCTGAGTGTACCTTTGTAGGATACTATATTGCCTCACATTGGGTGCATGGACCTTATAACAGATACCCCTGATTCCTGTCTTATCTTCCAGTATAACAATGCTATCTTTCATTTTACTCATCTACATTTTGCAATCACCAAATACATTGCTGTTATAATTACTTTAGGCATGCAGTTATGTTTTAAGTCAATTAAACAGTAAGTAAACGCTTTTATTTTACCTTTGTTTCTTTTTAAAATTCTTCCTTTCCTTACATTAATCCAAGATTATAATTTATATACTTTTACTTCTGCCTGAAGACAGTCTTTTCCCCTTTTTTTGTGGGACAGGTCTACATGATAAATTCCCTCAGATTTTGTTATTTGTGAAAGACTTTGTTTCTCAGTCATTTTAATAGCATAATTTTGCTGGAAATATAATTCTAGGTTGATGGTTTATATTCTTTGAAGAGTTTAAATATTTCATTTCACTGTCTTCTGTTTTATGTGGTTACTGAAAAGATGTCCATTATAATTTGTATCTTTATTCCTCTGTAGAAATTTTTTTTGCTTTATTTTTTCCCAAATTTTCTTTGTCATGGATTTTGTGTGATTTGAATATGATATGCTTACATACAGGTTTTTCTTGTATTTATTCTATTTGGTGCTGTCTGAGTTTCCTAGATCTGAAGTTTGATGTCTGTCATTAAATTTGGAAGTTCTCAGCCATTATTACTTCAAATAGTTTATCTGTCCTTTTCTCCCTACTGCTGGAGTTACAATTACTCATATAGTACAACCTTTGATATTTTCATGTTTTTCAGATGTTTTACTTTTCCCCATTCTTTTTCACCCTTTGCATTTTGAGATGTTTGTATTCATCATGACTCCATCTCTTTTATACTGTTTTTGATTTCCAGCCTTTTGTGATGATGATGATTATGCTTGATATTGGAATCAAGGATATTCTACCACTGAACTACATCCTTAGCCCTTAGCCCTTATTTTTTTTTTTTTTAAATTTTGAGATAGGGTCTCAGTAAGTTGCCAAGGCTAGCCTTAAACATTCAATCCTCATCCTTCAGCCTCCTGAGTAGCTGGGTTTATAGGTGTGTGCCTCCATGCCTGGCTAAGCATTTTCATTTGATTTTTTCTTAGAGTTTCCATCTCTTTGCTTCCATTACTCATCTGTTCTTGCATGTTGTTAACTTTTTCATTAGAGACTTTTTTAAATTAATCATTGTTTTGTAAATTCCTCATCTGATAATTCCAACACCTGTCATATCTACGTCTGTTTTGATACTTACTCGTGTAACTTTAGATTTTTTTTCTTTTTTTATTATTAGTTGTTCAAAACATTACAGAGCTCTTGAAATATCATATTTCATACATTTGATTCAAGTGGGTTATGAACTCCCATTTTTACCCCGTATACAGATTGCAGAATCACATCGGTTACACATCCACATTTTTACATAATGCCATACTAGTGACTGTTGTATTCTGCTACCTTTCCTATCCTCTACTATCCCCCCTCCCCTCCCCTCCCATCTTCTCTCCCTACCCCATCTGCTGTAATTCAATTCTCTCCCTTGTTTATTCCCTTCCCTCTCACATCCTCTTATATGTAATTTTGTATAACAATGAGGGTCTCCTTCCATTTCCATGCAATTTCCCTACTCTCTCCCTTTCCCTCCCACCTTTCATCCCTGTTTAATGTTAGTCTTCTTCTCATGCTCTTCTTCCCTGCTCTGTTCTTAGTTACTCTCCTTATATCAAAGAAGACATTTGGCATTTGTTTTTTAGGGATTGGCTAGCTTCACTTAGCATAATCTGCTCTAATGCCATCCATTTCCCTGCAAATTCCATGATTTTGTCAGTTTTTAGTGCTACGTAATACTCCATTGTGTATAAATGCCACATTTTTTTTTTATCCATTCATCTATTGAAGGGCATCTGGGTTGGTTCCACAGTCTAGCTATTGTGAATTGTGCTGCTATGAACATCGATGTGGCAGTATCCCTGTAGTACGCTCTTTTAAGGTCTTCAGGGAATAGTCCGAGAAGGGCAATAGCTGGGTCAAATGGTGGTTCCATTCCCAGGAATCTCCATACTGCTTTCCAAATTGGCCGCACCAATTTGCAGTCCCAGAAGCAATGTACAAGAGTACCCTTTTCCCCACATCCTCGCCAGCACTTGTTGTTGTTTGACTTCATAATGGCTGCCATTCTTACTGGAGTGAGATGGTATCTTAGGGTGGTTTTTATTTGCATTTCTCTGACTGCTAGAGATGGTGAGCATTTTTTCATGTACTTGTTGATTGATTGTATGTCCTCCTCTGAGAAGTGTCTGTTCAGGTCCTTGGCCCATTTGTTGATTGGGTAATTTGTTATCTTGTTGTCTAATTTTTTGAGTTCTTTGTATATTCTAGATATTAGGGCTCTATCTGAAGTGTGAGGAGTAAACATTTGTTCCCATGATGTAGGCTCCCTGTTTACCTCTCTTAATTATCACTATTTGCGGATGATATGATTCTATATCTTTAGATTTAAAAAAAAAACTATTTATTTTTTAGTTGTAGTTGGACACAATACCTTTATTTTATTTATTTATTTTTATGTGGTGCTGAGGATCAAACTCAGGGCCTTGCATGTGCTAGACAAGCAATCTACCACTGATTGATAATCCCAGCCCCTAGATTGTTTTTTTTCCCTGCTTTTTGAGATTTTTTATGACTTTTTAATATATGTTGCATTTCTTAATAGAAATTGAGGATTTTTGTTACCCTAACCAGGATTTGGGCTTTGTTTACTATTTGCTGTAGTTCTAGGAATGAACCCTCCAGGTTTCAAAAACCCCTATTGTTATTTTTCTCTTCCCTCTTAACTTTGGGCTTTCCTAATTATTTCTTAGAAAAAGTCTGTCTTTCAGTTCTTTTAGCTGTTATCCACTCTTTTTTAAAAAACTGTTGGTGTGGTGGAAAGATATACAATTTAAATATTAGTCTTTTATTGGGATTTTTGCTCTGACTTGTGACCTTCCCAAGCATTTCTTCTTTTGTAGCTCCCCAGTGCCTTAAGTGATACCTGAAGGCTGATAGGGCTAGAATCAGAGGAGTGACTTTCTCTTAAAGTTAAGTGACACGGCTCAGGTAAAATCTTTCTCCACATAGAGTAGAGAAAATGTTGGAAATATTTTATAATGATTACTCCTCTCTTAATTCCTGCCATACTTGTAAGGGAGATCTTTCTTAGATCCCCTGGTATACAATCTTGGAAGTAAAGTTTATGAAATTATGTGGGTCATATAAGACTCTAGCCCCAAGAAATATTTTGTTACCATAGTCTATATTCAGCTTTCAGTAACTCCTCAAAATTACAATTTAAGTGTTCCTTGCAGTTTATGGTTTCAGCAAGTTGTACTTCAGACAGAAGATTTTTGGCTGTCTTTGGATTTGTCTGTGTCTCCCAATTTTATGGCAACACTTTATCCATCTAAGAAAAGTCATTAATTTTCATTTTTTTTCCATCTTTTTCTTATAAGGACTGGAGTGATGATGTCCAGTCATTTTATATGTCAGAGTTGAATCTAGAAGCCCTAACTAATCTTCTAAAAATGAAAATCATCTTGCTTTCTCCATCCAGTATGAAAATCCTTTCCCATCATATTCTCTGTCAGAGGGTTTTCTCAGCAGAGATATTTGCCTTAGGAACACTGATTTGTCCTTTATATCACAGCTGTCTGCTTTTTGGAATGCAAAGTGCTAAGGGATAGTTATGTACAACCTCACTTTGTACCTAAAAATCTGCTACAACTCATAACTAGTCCCTACAATGAAGTCTGCTTCTCTCATGCCTTGCCCTGGTGAAACATTTATATATACTTGCTCACAGAGATTCTACCACGTTTTCTTCCATTTCGGTTTACTTTGGGAGTCCTTCGTAGTATCAGACAAGTTGTATGTATTCTAATTGAGAACCTAATTTAAATTTCTTCTCATGGGGATATGAAGCCCATAAAAAGTAAGTTCTAGGGCATAATTGAGCATCTGTTTTAAATGTATCTAACAGGATATGATGGCCTGCACAAATCACAGTAGATGACAGTGGTATGTATTTCCATATGACCAAAAATCTGGAAGGAGACAATCCAGAGTTAGGCAGGATATTGTTGGGCAACATCTCAAAAAGTTCTTTTTAATTTTTTTGTAATTTTAATTTGTTATATATGACACTGGAGTGCATTACAATTCATATTATACATATAGAGCACAATTATTCATAAAACATAGTTTTTAAAAAATGCCTTTTCAGTTTGTCATACCAAATGTGCTAGACTGTTGAATCCTGGTCTCAATGTGGCTGTCACACTTACAACTAACCTTTTTTTCAGGTAAGAGAAAGAAATGTTCCACAGACAATTTATTTTAAATGTCGACTCCTAATGGAAAAGATGCTGGGAAAATGAGTGCTAAACTTTCATAGTATTTCCAGGAAATGTTAGGGAAGAATGGGTTGAAAATGGCTATGAAGTGATACATGGTAGCAGCCTCTGTTGACCTACTCACCCAAGTTTCAGAAACTATGTACTTTCTCATTTGATCCTCACTGCATCTTAGTGACACAGAAGGGGATGGTGAACATTCGGATTTAGATGAAGAACAGATGTTTTGACTTTCATTGTTTTTTCTTCTTATTTTTTAAGGCCCCTTTCACATTTCTACTCATTAAAACTCCAATATTTTATCCTAAAGAAACTATTCCTGGAGTATGGTGGTGCATGTATGTAATTCCAGTAACTTGGGAGACTGAGGTAGGAATATCAAAAGTTCAAGGTCTGCCTCAGCAACTTAGCAAGACCCTCAACAACTTAGCAAAACACTTTCTCAAAATAAAAAGAATAAAAAGGACTGTTAAAGTCCCTCTATGTTCGAGGTTCAATCTCCAGTACTGAAAGAAAGAATGAAAGAAAAAGAAGTGAAATATTTTCTTGGTTACTCATTTAGTTTATATATATTATGTCAGTTACAGTCCTCTAAAAAGAATATGGCTAGAGTTAGGAGCACAAATGACTTATTGAGAGAAAAGTCTATGAGAAAGAAAAGTGCATGAAGCATAATTGTGAAGAAAAACCTTGTGTTATGAAGAAAACCCTTGTAATATGAAGTAAAACCTTGTATTATGAAGCAGTTCTGACAAGATTTTAGCCAATCCAATAAAGAGCTCCCTTTATGTTCAAAACTCTAGAAAAACTAGGGATAACAGGAACATACCTCAACATTGTAAAAGCAATCTATGCTAAGCCTCAGGCTAGCATCATTCTGAATGGAGAAAAATTGAAGGCATTCCCTCTAAAATCTGGAACAAGACAGGGATGCCCTCTCTCACCACTTCTGTTCAACATAGTTCTCGAAACACTGGCCAGAGCAATTAGACAGACGAAAGAAATTAAAGGCATAAAAATAGGAAAAGAAGAACTTAAGTTATCACTATTTGCAGATGACATGATTCTATACCTAGCAGACCCAAAAGGGTCTACAAAGAAACTATTAGAGCTAATAAATGAATTCAGCAAAGTGGCAGGATATAAAATCAACACGCATAAATCAAAGGCATTCCTGTATATCAGCGACAAATCCTCTGAAACGGAAATGAGGACAACTACTCCATTCACAATATCCCCCCAAAAAATAAAATACTTGGGAATCAACCTAACAAAAGAGGTGAAAGACTTATACAATGAAAACTACAGAACCCTAAAAAGAGAAATTGAAGAAGACCTTAGAAGATGGAAAAATATACCCTGTTCATGGATAGGCAGAACTAACATCATCAAAATGGCGATATTACCAAAAGTTCACTATAGGTTTAATGCAATGCCAATCAAAATCCCAACAGCATTTATTGTAGAAATAGATAAAAGAATCATGAAATTCATATGGAAAAATAAAAGACCCAGAATAGCAAAAACAATGCTAAGCAGGAAGTGTGAATCAGGTGGTATAGCGATACCAGACTTCAAACTATACTACAGAGCAATAGTAACAAAAACAGCATGGTACTGGTACCAAAACAGGCGGGTGGACTAATGGTACAGAATAGAGGACACAGAAACCAATCCACAAAACTACAACTATCTTATGTTTGATAAAGGGGCTAAAAGCATGCAATGGAGGAAGGATAGCATCGTCAACAAATGGTGCTGGGAAAACTGGAAATCCATATGCAACAAAATGAAACTGAATCCCTTTCTCTCACCATGCACAAAAGTTAACGCAAAATGGATCAAGGAGCTTGATATCAAATCAGAGACACGGCATCTGATAGAAGAAAAAGTTGGCTACGACCTACATACTGTGGGGTCAGGCTCCAAATTCCTCAATAGGACACCCATAGCACAAGAGTTAATATCCAGAATCAACAAATGGGACTTACTCAATCTAAAAAGTTTTTTTCTCAGCAAAAGAAACAATAAGAGAGGTAAATAGGGAGCCTACATCCTGGGAACAAATTTTTACTCCTCACACTTCAGATAGAGCCCTAATATCCAGAGTATACAAAGAACTCAAAAAATTCAACAATAAGAAAACAAATAATCCAATCAACAAATGGGCCAAGGACCTGAACAGACACTTCTCAGAGGAGGACATACATTTAATCAACAAGTACATGAAAAAATGCTCACCATCTCTAGCAGTCAGAGAAATGCAAATAAAAACCACCCTAAGATACCATCTCACTCCAGTAAGATTGGCAGCCATTATGAAGTCAAACAACAACAAGTGCTGGCGAGGATGTGGGGAAAAGGGTACTCTTGTACATTGCCTCTGGGACTGCAAATTGGTGCGGCCAATTTGGAAAGCTGTATGGAGATTCCTGGGAAAGCTGGGAATGTAACCACCATTTGACTCAGCTATTGCCCTTCTCAGAGTATTCCCTGAAGACCTTAAAAGAGCGTACTACAGGGATACTGCCACATCGATGTTCATAGCAGCACAATTCACAATAGCTAGACTGTGGAACCAACCCAGATGCCCTTCAATAGATGAATGGATAAAAAAAAATGTGGCATTTATACACAATGGAGTATTACGCAGCACTAAAAAATGACAAAATCATGGCATTTGCAGGGAAATGGATGGCATTAGAGCAGATTATGCTAAGCGAAGCTAGCCAATCCCTAAAAAACAAATGCCAAATGTCTTATTTGATATAAGGAGAGTAACTAAGAACAGAGTAGGGAAGAAGAGCATGAGAAGAAGACTAACATTAAACAGGGATGAAAGGTGGGAGGGAAAGGGAGAGAGTAGGGAAATTGCATGGAAATGGAAGGAGACCCTCATTGTTATACAAAATTACATACAAGAGGAAGTGAGGGGAAAGGGAAAAATAATACAAGGGGGAGAAATGAATTACAGTAGAGGGGGTAGAGAGAGAAGAGGGAAGGGGAGGGGAGGGGAGGGGGATAGTAGAGGATAGGAAAGGCAGCAGAATACAACAGACACGAGTATGGCAATATGTAAATCAATGGAAGTGTAACTGATGTGATTCTGCAATCTGTATATGTTGTAAAAATGGGAGTTCATAACCCACTTGAATCAAAGTGTGAAATATGATATATCAAGAACTATGTATTGTTTTGAACAACCAACAATAAAAAAAGAAAAAAAAACAAGGGAGGCAGAATGTTATCCAAGAGATGAAAAAATTGCAAATGGTTATGAAATGTTTAAACATAAAAAAAGAGCTCCTGAGAAAATATTTTTCATTAGAGTGCTACATTAGGCAGAAATGACCAGATTCTATTATCCCCATTATGATCAGTCATTTGTTGGAACATGCCTGAGAATAGGGTAAATTTAATTCTAATGTTGCTGTGAATCCTGAAGACCAAACAATAGAAACTGTCAGCTAACTGCTCCTTTCACAGCTAAGTGGCAAGTTCTTTCTAGAAGGGAGATTTTGGTGATGTACCTCCATGACTGCCACCTAATTATTTTCAGTCATTTTAATTTTCAAATTGTTCACAAATATTTGAGTTTCCTACTATGTGTGAATTGGTCTGCTAGACTCTTTGATGATTCAAGCAAGTCTAAGACATTTGCTGGGTTATGAATCTTCTATTCTCTCCCCTTCACTGTCTTAGTCTATTTTATTTTTTCCAAGTTTCAAAGTTTTTATTTATATATAAGAAATTGTGCATTCTAATAATTAAAATCATTTGAACAAAAATGGCAATTTGATTAAACTGCATTTTACAACCTCCAGGACATCTTGGAGCACTTTGAGTTTTACTCCTGTTTCACTTTCCTCCCACCCAGCTTCTTTCTTCCCCAACATGCAAGTTCTTTTCCTTCCCTGTCAGGCAGTCAGGAAGATGAGAGGGGCAGGCTCACAGACTTCATTGTCAGTAGTTCTTAATTCTTTGATGTGAAATTTCAACTTGATTCTAACTTTTCTGTACCTTACAAAGTTAAACAGCTAAAAGAAGTAAAATATGGCAGTGCTTGTGGAATCTCAACCATTTGAGGTTTGTCAGACATGGCTGTGGAGGAGGTAGAGTGAGCTACTTTAGCAAGCACTCTGGTCTGCACAGTGGCCACCTCCCAGTCATTTAGTCCATTTTCTGTTGTTAGTAATACAGATCACAGACTAGGTAAGGTATCATGAAAAGAGGTATATTTTGGCTCATGGTTCTGAACCAAGGTTAAAGGGCCACCTCTGGTGATGGCTGTCTTGCTAGCAGAGTCTCGAATCAGTGAAGGGTATCACATGACAAGAGACAGGAAGTGTGTAAGAGGCCTGGCACAAATGATTTTTATAGTAGGTCTACTCTTGTGATAACCCATTAACCCATTGACCTATAAATTCATTAAACATATGAGTGGATTCATCCATGAGAACAGAACCTTAATTCCAACTTAAATATCTTACCTAGTTCCAGCCCTTTATAACTCATAATGGGGACAATATTTCAACACGACTTTCAGAGGAGACAAATCATAAATCATATTCAAACCTTAACATCCACCTTGCTCTGTGTTGCTGGAGCCTAACCTTTGTGGAATGTAACACAGGGCTTCAGTACACTCTGATTTTCAGTCAGATCTGACCAATAGAGAGCCTTGACAACAGATCGAAAGGCAGAGAATAATAAAGAGGGAACTTCTTCCCTTGAAATCTTGTTTTTTTTTTTTTTTTTTTTTTTTTTTTAGGTCACCAGGGGTTGACTGTGTCCCTTACCCAAGGCATAATTTTCTCTCTGACTGAAGAATGGTAATGAAGGGAAAGACGAATCTGAGAAAACTTATAAAGGCTAGGTAATAAAGGGTACTATACACCATGATAAGGAGCTTGGATGTCATTTTATAGACAGTGCAGAGCTTTTGAAGGGTTCTATTCATGGGAGCAAGGAGGGCCAGATATGCCGTTTATAAGGTTAGTCTGACACTAGCATAAGTTCTAATAACTTCTCTGTATCTCTTCATTCCTTCAAGCATAAAAATAGTGATAGTATAACCTCCCTAACTGTACAGATAGGTTCATGCTCTATACCTTGTAATTTCCCTATACCTTCCCCAGACTTTTATCAGATCCTTTGTAAATCAAACCTCTTCAGCTTATCTTAATTGGAATGCACCATCTGTTTTCATTTGGGACCCTGACTCATGCACTTGCTTTTTTATTTTTATATACATATGCCATTTCTACCTAATTAGTTTTATATAAGCAACTGGAGACAGAAGCTGAAACTTATCTAGGCTCTTAATAAATGTGTTTTATAAAATACAGTTTCTCCTATGAATACTTATTCATTTCTCCACTTATCCATTCATTTGAAGATGTAATTAGGGCTTGCCATGTGCCTTGTGTTATGTTAGTTACTGTATACAAGGATACTGTTTCAGCAAAGAGGAACCTAGAACATAGGATCTAACCATAAAGTACAGTCAAGCAACAAACAGACTGAGATTGAAATATACCCAGTGAACTAAGAATAAGTTATGGAGAATGTGATTATTTTTAACCAATGAATGAAGGAAAGGCTTTGCTTAAAAAGTGACATTTAAAATGAATTTTGTGAGAGTTATTCATCTGGAAGACAGGATGAAAAAAAAACATATGGTCAGTGGCTCAATTTCCATGTAACTGAAGAATGGTAATGAACGGAAAGACAAATCTGAGAAAGCTTATATACGCTTGGTCATAAAGGGTACTATGCACCATGCTAAGGAGCTTGGATATCATTGTATAGACACTGAAGAACTTTTTAAGGGCTCTATTCATGGGATCAAGGAGGGCCAGATATTCCTTTTTTAAAGTTGGTCTGACAGTATCCTGGAGGGTGAATTGGAGAAAAGTGAGACTCAGGTTATTTCAAGCAACTATTATAATAGTTCAGGTAGCAGGAGGAGACCTTGGGCTATGATATCAGGAAATAATAATTATGATAAAGGACAGCGAGATAGGGATTGATTTGGAGATGTTGTTGAGTCATTAGGATAATGGGAAGGTACTATATCACGAAGGAACTATAATTCTTGAATGTCATTTGACTGCCAGGAGCAGCATAAACTCATTTTCAATTGTTTGTAATAGTCTGGAAGTAAATACCCTGCCCTAATGGAGACTGAGCAACAATGTGTTGGTGTGTGTTACCTCTTTAAAATGGGAAGAATGAGTTATCTCTGCTTTGAATTTCCCATGTAGTTATGTAGTAAAACCATTTTTTTAAAAAACAGAATATCCTATGGGGGAAAAACTTTATGGAAATAATATGTAAATAGGCTATTACTTCGTGACTCTGGCTATATCCACTTTCCATCATACATGATTGCAAATTTGTTTCTACCAAGGAATCGCCTTTCCTTTTTTATTATTGGTAGCTTAGATTTTTTTTCCTTTGTATAAAAAGAAAGAGTTATGTAGCCTGGGGAAAAGAAATTGAAAGTAATAGCACTTCCTGTGAAAAAGTACTACATTTAAAAGCTTAGTATTTTAAATAACACTGTGTTGTAAGTTTTGATATCCACTTGAAGATTTTTTTTCCTGTTATTAACTTATTCATGCAGTTCCTGCTGAAGTTAATGATAATCATTGTGTACTTTTTGAGAAAAGAATAAAATTTGCCCTAAAAATAACTCTAGAAAATATCTGAGATTTAGTCCTTCAGAAAACAAAAAGTGAAAATAATTCATTGTGCCCTTTATTTACTTATTTTAGCTCTTTTTCTCATCAAAAATAAATATTGACAAGGGGCAAGTATTTTACTATAAAAAATAAAAATGGAGTGTCAAATATAAAAAAGTGAAAGGATATAACATACAACTTATTTTAAAAATATATAAATGCAAATATGAATATAAAAATGTTCAACTAAAGATATAATGAAAGAAACCAAACAAGTTAAACAAACAATAAAATTGTTTCATCCATAAATTTGCAAATTATAAAATATTAATGCCCAGCTTTAACTAAAGTTGAATGAATTAAGTTGCCTCTTATAGAACTGATATAAATCACTAAGTTGTCACATATTTACTGGAGGGCAAAATGCAAATCTGTATTAAGACACCTAAAAGTATTCATTGTCTTTGAGCCATCAATTTTACTTCCAAAAATATATCCTTGGGAAATTAAGACAAATTTCTACTGGGATTCAGCCAAAGTATATAATGTTTTCAGTGCTATGTGTAGTGGGGGGAGGAGTAGGAAGACTAAATGTTCTACAACAGAAATTTATTTAAATATACTTATCTAAAATCTATAATGCTATGTATATACTACATATATACATATAAATGTACTTAAGTCCATCAAAATCTGTGATGGTACAAACACACACACACACACACACACGCACACTCACACACAACGTATGTTATCAGGCCTAGTCCCCACAGGAACCAGAAAGGTACACTTGAAATAGGATAATTCAAGAAGGATTTAGCTATATGCAGGAGCAAAGGACTAGTAACAGTCCATATGTCATGACTACAGCATTAAAAATATACAAGGAAAAAGAAAGAGAATTTTGTGGATAACTGGTTTCCTTAAGAGGAGCAGTGAATGACCTTTGATTGAGAGAAGTAGCCAGTCTGAGGTACCTTTTCAGGAAAACAACCAAGAGAGTAAATACCTTGTCTCATACCCGTCCCTTCCCTACAGCTAGGTCCCTTCACTGGCCCAAACCAATAGGAACCCATTAGTGTGGTCCAGGTAGATCAGCTCATGGTAAAGAAAGCTAAATCTTCTAGTGAGTGTGGGATTTGGGATAGCAATGAATGAGAAAAGGTTAGAGAATAGTGGAAAAATGGATCTGTAAAGGAGTCAAATAGAAGAAATCTCATATAGACCACTTTTTTTGATTTGAAATATCTACTTATATTTCATCAGTGGGAAGCCTTCATTTTCCTAAGAGAGGAGTACATAACATCATATCAACTACTGTATTATGGAAGGATGATAAAACTCCCTTATAATATCATCTAAAATATAAAAATGAGTCAACATCAGAATTCATGTAATATAGGGGCTGGGGATGTGGCTGAAGCGGTAGCGCGCTCGCCTGGCATGCGTGTGGCCCGGGTTCGATCCTCAGCACCACATACCAACAAAGATGTTGTGTCCGCCGAGAACTAAAAAAAAAAATAAATATTAAAAATTCTCTCTCTCTCTCTCTCTCTCTCTCTCTCTCTCTCTCTCTCTCTCTCTCCTCTCTCACTCTCTCTTAAAAAAAACATTTAAAAAAAAGAATTCATATAATATAATATGGGAAAATGATTGAATTATTACAAAGTGTATCTGTTAGATCCTACTTGAGCTGATCATGAGAGATAAGTTGATTTATCACAGTTATCTTCTTCTATCACACCTTAAATATGTCCTTATCATTTGCTAGCATGCCACATAGATGGTAATCTTTACTGGAGAATGGTGTAGTCTTTAATCATTAAAGAGTTTGGCTCTTTGATTTTTATTACAGTGATATAGGTTTTAACGGATTAGGACTACCAAATTTAGGTAAATTAAGATATGCCCTAAGAAGTACCTTAGCTTTCAGCATAGTCTGTCTCGCCTCTATTGTGTAGGAGTAAACCAATTCCCCACTGAAAATCAGAATGTTTGCCCACTCCAGTGATTGCCCTCTATAGGGCTGTTGGCCGCTGATGTCATTTATTTCATTTGTCCAAATGCTATATTCGCCAATACATTACTACCATGATTTCCTTTAAAATAAGAAAAATATTTTATTTTTATTTATTCTTTTGTTAGTATTCTTTTCTTTGTGTATATCCAACTTTTTGACCTAGGTCATTTTAATTCTCCCCGAAGAACTTAAATATTTCATGCAAGGCAAATCTGCTGATGATAATTACTGTGTTATTTTTATATGAGAATTTTAAAAGTTCTTCACCTTTGAATAATAAAATTCTAGACTAGTGGGTTTTCTTTTTTCTTTCAACTCTTTATATATTCATACTATTCTTTTCTTGCCTAAATGGATTTTCAGGTAGTCTGTTGTAATTCTTGTCCTTGTTCTTTAGGTAATGCATTTTATTTCCCCTGGCTTTTCTCAATATTTTCTCTGTCATTTCTTTTTTCTGTTTTGTTTTGTTTTTGTACAAGGGATTGAACCTAGGTATGCTTAACTACCCAGCCATAGTCCTTTTTAAAAAATTATCTTTTGTTTTGAGACAGTGTCTCACTGAGTTGCTTAGGGCCTACCTAAATTGCTGAGGCCAGCATTAAACTTGAGATGCTCTTGCTTCAGCCTCCTGAGTTGCTAGGATTACAGGTGTATATCATGGCACCTGGCTGTCATTGACTTTTTTTAGTTTGAATATGATATGCCTAAAAGTGAAAGATTGTTTATTTATTTATTCTTTTTTAAAAAATTATTTTTTGGGGCTGGGGATGTGGCTCAAGCGGTACCGCACTTGCCTGGCATGCGTGTGGCCTGGGTTCGATCCTCAGCACCACGTACAAACAAATATGTTGTTTGTACTAAAACAAAAATAAATATTAAAAATTCTCTCTATCTCTCTTTAAAAATATTATTTTTTTATTTTATTAGTTCTAATCAATTATACATGACAGTAGAAAGCTCTTCGATTCATTGTATACAAATGGAGCAGAATTTTTTGCTTCTCTGATTGTACGTGAAATAGTCATACCATTTGTGCAATCATACATGTACCTAGGGTAATGATGTCCATCTCATTCTAACATCTTTCCTATCCCTTGCCCACTCCCCAGCTTTGCCCCATCCAAAGTAACTCCATTCATCTCATATTCCCCACCCCATTATGGATTAGCGTCCAGTTATCAGAGAAAACATTGGGCCCTGATTTTGGGGGGCTGGCTTATTTCATGTAGTATGATGTTCACTAACACCATCCATTTACCTGCAAATGCCATAATTTTATTCTCTTTTAATGCAAAGTAATATCCAATTATGTATATCTATCACATTTTCTTTATCCATTCATCTATTGCAGGACATCTAGGTTGATTCCACAGTTTAGCAATTGTGAATTGTGCTCCTATAGACATCGAACTGCCTGCGTCACTACAGTGTGGTGTTTTCAAGTCCTTTGGGTATATATCTAGGAGTGAGATAGCTGGGTTGTTCCATTCCAAGTTTTCTGAGGAATCTCCATATTGCTTTCCAGAATGGTCGCACCAATTTGCAGTCCCACCAGCAACGTATGAGTGTGACTTTTTCTCCACATCCTCACCAAAAGTCATTGTTGCTTATATTATCGATAACTGCCATTCTAACTGCAGTGAGATAAAATCTTAGAGTAGTTTTGATTTACATTTCTCTAATTACTAGAGATGTTGAACATTTTTTCTTATATTTGTTGATTGATTGTATATCATCTTCTGAGAAGTGTCTGTTTAGCTCCTTAGCGCATACATTGACTGGGTTGTTTGTTATTTTGGTGTTAAGTTTTTTGAGTTCTTCATATATCCTGGAGATTAGTGCTGTATCTGATGTGTGTGTGGCAAAAAACTTGCTCCCAAAATGTGGGCTTTCTCTTTACTTCATTAATTATTCCTTTTACTGTGAAGAAGCTTTTTAATTTGAATCCACCCCATTTATTGGTTCTTGATTTTATTTCTTGTACTCTAGGAATCTTGTTAAGGAAATCAGATCCTAGTCAACATGATGAAGATTTGGGCCTACTTTTTCCTCTATTAGGCACAGAGTCTCTGGTCTAATCCCTAGATCCTTGATCTACTTTGCATTGAGTTTTGTACATGGTGAGAGAGAGGGATTTATTTTCATTTTGCTGCATATGGATTTCCAGTTTTCCCAGCACCATTTGTTGAAGAGACTATCTTTTCTCCAATGTATGTTTTTGGAGCCTTTGTCTAATATGATTATTTGGGTTTGTTTCTCTGTCTTCTGTTCCGTACCATTGGTCCACATGCCTATTTTGGTGCCAATACCATGCTGTTTTTGTTACTATAGCTTTGTACTATAGTTTAAGTTCTGGTATTGTGATACCTCCTTCTTCACTCTTCTTGCTTAGGATTGCTTTGGCTATTCTTGGTCTCTTATTTTTCCAAATAAATTTCATGATTGCCTTTTCTATTTCTATAAGTAATGACACTGGGATTTAATTGGAACATATCAAATCTGTATAGCACTTTGGGTAGTATGGCCATTTTGACAATATTAATTTTGCCTATTCAAGATCATGGGAGATCTTTCCATCTTCTAAGATCTTCTTCAATTTCTTTCTTTAGTGTTCTGTAGTTTTCATTATAGAGGTATTTAACCTCTTTTGTTAAGTGTATTCCCAAGTATTTTATTTTTTAAGGTAATATGAATGAGGTAGTTTTCCTAATTTTTTTGGAATATTTAGAAATGCATTTGATTTATGGGTATTGATTTTATATCCTGCCACTTTGCTGAAATAATTAATTCTAGAAATTTTCTGGTGATTTTTTTGGAACCTTTAAGTATAGAACCATGTCATTAGCAAATAATGATAGTTTGAGTTCATCTTTTCCTATTCATATCCCTTTAATTTCTCTCATTTGTCTAATTGCTCTGGCTAGAGTTTCAAAGACTATGTTCAGTAGAAGTGGTGAAAGAGGGCATTCTTATCTTGTTCCAGTTTTTAGTGGGAATGCTTCCAATTTTTCTCCGTTTAGAATGATGTTGGCCTTGGGTTTAGCATAGATAGCTTTTACAATGTTGAGGTATATTCCCACTATCCCTAGTTTTTCTAGTGTTTTTAATGTGCTGTATTTTGTTCAAATGTTTTCTCTGTATCAATTTATATAATCATATAATTCTTATCTTTATGTTAATTGATGTGATCAATTATGTATATTGATTTCCATATTTGAGCCAACTTTGCATTCCTGGAATGAACCCCACTTGATCATGGTGCACTATTTTTTGCATATGTTTTTGTATGCAATTTGCCAAAATTTTGTCGAGAATTTTTGCATCTATGTTCTTTAGGGATTCTGGTCTGCTATTTTCTTTCTTCAATGTGTCTCTGTCTGGTTTTGGTTTCAGGATGATACTAGCCTCACAGAATAAGTTTGTAAGGTTTCCCTCCTTTTGTATTTCATGGAATAATTTGAGGAGTATTGGCATTAATTCCTCTTTATATGTCTTGTAGTATGTGGCTGATAATCTGTCTTGGTCTTGGGCTTTTTTTGTTGGTGGGCATTTGATGGCATCTTTTATGTTTTTGATTGAAATTGATCTGTTTAAATTGTGTATGTCCTCCTGGTTCCATTTCTGTAGGTCTTATGCTTCTGGAAATTTGTCAGTGTTTTCAATTTTACTGGAGTATAAATTTGTTTATTTGTTTTTTGTGGGTACTGGGGATTGAATTCAGGGGCACTCAACCACTGAGCCACATCCCCAGCTCTATTTTGTATTTTATTTAGAGACAAGGTTTCACTGAGTTGGTTGGTGCCTTGCTTTTGGTGAGGCTAGCTTTGAACTTGTGATCTTCCTGCCTCAGCCTCTCAAGCTGCTGGGATTTAGGCATGCACCACTGTGCATGGCTAGAGTATACATTTCCAAAATAGTTTCTAATTATCTTCTGTATTTAAATAGTGTCTGTCATGATATTTCCTTTTTCATCATGTATGTTAGTAATTTGAGTTTTCTCTCAACTTCTCTTTGTTAGCATGGCTAAGGGTTTCTCAAATTTACTTATTCTTTCAAAGAACAAGCTTTTTGTTTTGTCAATTTTTTGAATTTTTTCCTTTGTTTCAATTTCATTTATTTCATCATCGATTTTAATTATTTCATGTCTTCTACTACTTTTGGTGTTGGTTTGTTCTTCTTTTTCTAGGGCTTTGAGATATAATGGCAGGTCATTTATTTGTCGACTTTTCCTTCTTTTAATGAATGAGCTTAATGCAATGAACTTTCCTCTTAGCACTGCCTTCATAGTGTCCCAGAGATTTTGATATGTTGTATTGTAGTTCTCATTTACCTCTAAGTTTTTTTAATCTCCTTCCTGATGTCTCCTGTTATCCATGCATCATTCTATAGCATATATTTTAATCTTCAGGTGTTGGAGTACTTTCTATTTTTTTTATTATCATTGATTTCTAATTTCATTCCATTATGGTCAGATAGAATGCAGGGTAGTGTTTTGTATTTGCTAAGACTTGCGTTGTGGCATAACATATGGTCTGTTTTGGAGAAGGATCCATGTGCTGCTGAGAAAAAGTGTATTCACTCTTTGATGAATGGATATTCTATACGTGTCTGTTAACTCTAAATTAGTGATTGTTTTATTGAGTTCTATAGTTTCTTTGTTTGGTTTTTTTTTGGAAGATGTATCCAGTGGTGAGAGAGGTGTGTTACCAGTTACCCAGTTTTATTGTGTTGTGGTCTATTTGATTTTTGAAGTTGAGAAGGGTTTGTTTAATATACATAGATGCCCCATTGTTTGGGGCATAGATGTTTATGATTGTTATGTCTTGTTGATGTATAAATTTCTTAAGCAGTGTGAAATGTGCTTTTTTTAATCTCTTTTCACTAACTTTGGTTTGAAGTCCACTTTGTCTGATATGAGGATGGAAACCCCTGCATGTTTACACAGTCCATATGAGTGATATGTTTTTTCCTATCATTTCATTTTTAGTCTATGAATCTTTTCCTGTGAGATTAGTTTCTTGAAGGAAGCATATTGTTGGGTGTTTTTTTAAAATCCAATCTGCCAGTCTATGTTTTAATTGATGAGTTCAGTCCATTCACATTCAGGGTTATTATTGAGATAAGTTTTGTATTCTCGAACATTTTGATTTATTTTTGGTTTTTAACTTCATTTGGATTCTCCTTTGATTGGCCTTTCCTTTAGTGTTGTTCCTCCCTTTGTAGATTTTCATTTTTTTAAAAATTTTCTCCTCATGGACTGTATTTTACCAAGAATGTTCTGTAGTGCAGGCTTTCTAGTTGTAAATTCTTTTAACTTTTGTTTATCATGGAAGGTTTTTATTTTGTCATTAAATCTGAAGCTTAATTTTGCTGGATATAAGATTCTTATTTGTCATCCATTTTCTTTCAGAGCTTGTTATTTGTTGTTTCAGGATCTCCTGGCTTTTGAGGGTCTGCGTTGAAGAACTGCTGATATCCAAGTTGGTCTCTCCCTATATGTAATCTGGTTCCTCTCTTTTGTGGCCTTTAAGATTCTATCCTCATTCTGTATGCCAGCAATTTTCATTATAATGTGCCTTGGTGTAGCTCTAGTTGTAATTTTGTAACTTTGGTGTCCTGTAAGCCTCTTGTATTTGAATTTCCAATTCATTCTTCATGTTTGAGAATTTTTCTGATATTATTTCATTGCAGAGATTTTGTATTCCTTTGTTTTAAATCTCTGTGCCTTCCTCTATCCTAATAAATATGGTTTGTTTGGGGCACTTTTCTCCCTTGTTTTTTTTCATGTTGTCTATGTGTCTTCCTCTCTTGCAGTGTGGCTCTGAGGTATTGAAGTTTCTACCCTCTAATCTTGTAGTGTCCCTGAAGGTTATCACTACCTCACCTTTAAGGGGGAGATCAATGTTTATAACACCTAATGCAACCAATATACAGCCATAAATCAATTAGCTTCTATTTATACATTTACAGTTTTGCCGCTGTAATCAGAAATGATGAGTTTGGTTATCTTCTACCATATAGCCAGTAGCTTTACATAAGGATTTACAGTTTCTAATGGTGGACAGAGAGAGAATGGTGAAAGTGTGTGTGTACGTTGTGATGTTTATGTGGTAGGATGTTAGAATATAGAGGTGTTAGATTATAGGATGAGCAAAAGGAGAATCAAAGAAGTTGGCTATTAGCAGAAGAAGAAAGAGAGAGAGGTTGCCCCATGCAAGGCTCCCTGTTACCATTGCAACAGGATGGTGTCTGTTAGCACACCTAGTAGGGATACCTCTGGTGCAACTGGGCCCCAGGGATCTTGGTGATGGTCTTCTAGGTCCTGGTTGTTGTCTGTAGATAGAAATGACCACTTCCCTAGTTAGTGGTAGCAGTAGAGTAAAGTGTATAGGTATAGGGGTTTCCAGGCCCTGGTCTGTGTCCCAAGATGGAAGCTGCCCAACCTAAAGATGGCAGAAGTGGCAGTGAAGGTAACCCAAGATGGTCATGGAGGTGTCCCAAGATAGAAGCAACTACTTTCATAGATGGGGTTGGAAGGATGGGCTGTGTGATGGCATTGGGCAGCCTCTTCAATGATGCCACACTGTGATGTGTGTCACTGCAATGGTCAGCTGCCTCCTGGCCCTGTCTGTTGTCCTATGGTAGAGATTACAACTTGTGGAAGGCTATGGTGGTGTCTACAATATCCCAAGATGGAGGGAGTTTGTTTTTCGCCACCCTTTATTGGATAGGGAACCACAGTGAGGTATTCCTCTCTGTGCAGGGGAGATGTTCCTCTCCACATGGGCAGTGCAGGTATTCTGGTTGGTCTTGCCATGGGTGGAGCAGATCTGTTTATTTATTTTGATATTTAATCTCCTGACTATTTTCTAAGATTTTTGGATCTGTGGTTTTCTCTGGTTTGGGTTCTGTCATTTTAAGAAGTCCTTGACCATTACTCTAGAAATTTCTTATGTTCCTTTCTCTTTCTTTTCCTTATAGTATTATAATTGCATATATACTGTACCTTTTGATATTGTCCTATAGATCTTAGATATTCTGGGTTTAAAAAATTCTTTGTTTCCTCTTTGTTCACTTTGGGAAATTTCTTTTGACCTATTTTCAAACTCAGTAATCCTTTCCTTAGCCATGTTGAATCTTCTTATACTCCTACCAAAGCCGCCCTTCCTTTCTGTTAGTGTTTTTGGCTTTTAGCCTTTTCTTCTAATTCTATCTTAGAATTTCTCCTCTCTAAATACATTAACAATTTGTTCTTAATTTTTGTTTATTTTTTTTTCCTTTCAGCCCTAAATATAATATATATATATATATATATATATATATATATATATATATATAAAATATATTTAGAAAGACAGAGACAGAGAGAGAGAGAGAGAGAGAGAGAAGAGAATTTTTCGATATTTTTTAGTTCTCAGCAGACACAACATCTCTATTTTATGTGGTGTTGAGGATCCAACCCAGCTCCCCGCGCATGCCAGGCGAGCGCGTTACCGCTTGAGCCACATCCCCAGCCCCAATAATCATATATTTTTAAAAATTTCTTTTCTTATGATTCCAACATCTGTGCCAAATTTTAATCTGTTTCTTGATGCTTGATTTATCTCTCAAACTGGATATTTTCTTTTCTTCTAGCATACCTTGTAAACTTTCTGTTGAAAGCCAGATATGTTGTATCAAATAATAAGACTTAAATATATAGTTATTCAAGTGGAGCCCTGTTGGTATAGTGGGAAAATGTAAGGGAAACAGAGCTTTCTATATCCTTTCTTTTAAATGTCCATCTATCATGGAATTGTGTTTCAGGGCTGTGACCTTCACAAATGTTTCTCCAATGGCATAGCTCTTCTTCCTATATGCCTTATCAATCCATTCTCCCACCCTCTCAATCTGTTTACTTGAATCTCTGATCCCTGTTGACTCTTTTTTTTTCACTTGAGAAAGGAAGGATACAGGGGTCTGGAGTGAAAAGAATCACCAGGTAAGATGAGGCTCTTGGAATGAATCCTTCATGCTGGGGAGTAGCATTTATTATGGAAAAGGCTGGGTTTATTTTACAATGATTACACTTCCCCTTTCCTTACCAAATCCAGGAAGGGATTTTTCTTGGATATTCATTTTGAAAACCTAGTAGAGTTTCTGGAGGTTAAGTTCACAAATATATGGAGAGGCCCTAGAACTGTGGTCACAGGACTTTGTCCATCTCATTATATTCTATACTCACCTTCCCACCATTTGTCAAACTTATCAGTTAAATATTCCTGAAAGTTTATTGCTCCAGCAGCCTCTGCTACAGGTAAGCAGCTCTGAGCTGTCTTTCTGGATCCACCTCTATGTCCAGATTTTGAAATAGCAAATTACTCTGAAACCTAAGTTCTCTTATGGGTCTAAAAAAAGTATTCATTATCAGTTTGTTCTGTTTTTTCCTTGTTGGGTAATACTCACCTACATTGGGAAGAGACATCTACTTTACTGAGTCTACTGATTCAAATGCTGCTCTTATCCAGAAATACTACACAGCCACATTAAGAAATAATGTTGACCTAATACCTGGGCAACCCTTGATCTAGTCATTTTAAAGAATAAAACTATCACAGTATTAAGGCAATGAGACAAATCAGATCACCATGGGAATGAGAACAACTGGAATATAATAGTGATCTGAAATAGAGTTCTGGATGTGGCAATGTTTGGAGGTTCAGTAAATGAAAAAAGAAAAAGCCCCAAAGTACAGAATGTGAGGATGTAGTGAAGTTGGAGGAAATTCTACGAATAATGTTCTTGAAGCCAAATGAACAAAGGTGTTTCAAGGAGGAAGGAATAATCAATACTGCAAGTTCTACTGGTGAGTTGAATAGATGATAGTAATAACCGACCAATTTGGCAACATAAAGGTCATTTGTGACTTTGCCAAGAATGGTTACAGTGGATGAATGTATGCTATATACTTAATATCAGAAAAGAAACCAGCACTTCAGTAAATGTCACCTTAAGGGGCCTGTTTTAGTGTAATGTGCTGACAATTACAAAAGATTAATAATTAAATGACATTTCTAATCAGAGCTATGATACAAATTAGACAAATAGAATGTCATTTTATTTTCCATGATCTTGGTTTCTGGATCTATAAAATTAGAAAGGACAGATGACTTTAACTTGAAGGAATAATTTTTATTCTCTTGAAGATTATCTCTTAACAGAAGTATAAAACAAGAAACACAAATTCTACTTTGAATAAAACTAGAAGAATTTTATAACTTCAAAATCACAATGTAGATTGAAAAATAATGGAGAATGGATAATTTAGCACAGTGATGAGATATAACCAGTTCACCTTGAAGTGCTCTGAAAAGGTTTGGCATTAGAAGCACTAGAAATCACAGACAGTAGGAGTGAGACAGGGGAGTAAAAACAGAAATAATTAGATTTCTAGGTCACCACTCCTGCCCTTCCTCATCCCACAAGGGATAGGTGACGTATTTTCTTGATATTTGAACCTGAGAGAGTCTGGGCTTGGTTATAGATCACAGAAGGTGTTGCAGAGTGAGATCTGCCCATGAAGCCAAAGCTGGTGTGTGTGTGTGTGTGTGTGTGTGTGTGTGTGTGTGTGGCGGGGGGGGGGATGTGTGTCTCAGCCACCAGTTCTTGCAGTCTCACACAAAGAATTCCAAGACATTCACACATAGTAGCAGGTAGCAGTTTATTTGAAAGATGGTGAACACAAACATTCAGCACAGACTGAATGAATTACCTCAGTTAGGTCAATAGGGGCCATGAAGAGTTGAGGTTTTTTTTTAAAGACTGAACTTGAAAACCCTCCCTGTCTGATATTAGAAGATGCAGATACTAGCTGTAGGAAGTCCTACTGTCTTTGACATAATTAGCCACCTCCTGGGACTTGTAGTTAAATACTGTGAAAATCCTGGAAATGAAAACCGTTTGAAGCCTGTGAAATTTTATCTTTTGTCCTAGTGCAACCCTTCTTCCTTCTAAAACTTCTCTTCCCCTGAGAGCTTTTGGATATGGAGCTTGTGAAACAATGAATTTTTTCCATCTTCCCCCAAAGCTGGATTTGAATAAAGCCCACTTTCCTACCAATTTGACTTTGAATACCTCTAGAGCAGAGATGTTATGGCTTATCTTCCTTCCTCTCTAGGCTGATATTAGAGCTGAGGGGCCAGTATTAGCACTATCTGGTAACAGTTTCTTTGGTTCTTGCTTTTATCAAAATAAAGTTCTCTATTATACCTAGTTGTGACCAATGGACTCTCTTTGATGCATATAGCCTATTTCCTCTCTGTAAGTTATCACCCTTTACCGTCCTTCCCCTACCCACCTGTTCATGACTAACCTACAAAGAAAAAAAAAAGGTAGGATAGAATGGAGAACATCATGCTAAGTGAAACAGGCATAAACTCGAAGGTCAAATGTTTTCTCTCTTATGTGGAAGCTAGAGTAAAATAAAGAAAAGAGGGAGGGATGGGTAGGATATTATAAAGATATAGGAAAGATCAGTGTACAAGAGAGAGATTGAGTGGTAGAGGGGTTAGAAAGCAGAGGAAATATGGAATGAACTATTTAAAAAATCATGCTGTGTGCATATGTAAATTACCACAGGGAATTTCACCTTTATGTGTAAGTAAAAAGAACCATCAAAAATAAATAATGAGCAGGGAAAAAAGAATACTATGGGCATTGGCATTTTTGTGAATTGTTTTGTTTAATGTAGCTATTTTTTAAATTTTAAAAATTAAAAAAGACCATAGGCAAAAAGGAAGATAGGGATAAGAAACCAGATCATAAGAAAGAACTGAGCATAAGTCTGAATATTAAAGTTGAAACTCCTACCCTTTACTTTCACTCAACATCAGATCAAAAATAGCCAACCTCACATACTATAAGCAAGTGATTGGTAGATTATTTGATGATGAAATTTTAATAGAGATAAAATCCATAAATATTGATATTTTAAGGTTTTCCTAGAAAAATCTGCCTGGCCATTTGATTATTTAATTGTGAAGTACATTCATCAATAAGGCCTACCCCAGGGCAGATAACTTCCAGTCAACTTACTACCTTACTTTTAAGGCCAAATGGCTCAATAAATGTTTTAGGAAAAGAGAAGAATTTAACTCACTTCACAAAGTTTAAGAATGAATTCTAAGAAATTAAAAATATGATTAAAAAAGAAATTTGATTGAAAAGTTAGAATATTCAGTCATGAAAATTTCCTAGAAATTGGGACCAAATGGTGGAAAGATTTATAATGAAGACAAAATATGTTTTTTAAAATAAGTACCACAGGCAAATAAGAAAGTAATAATTTCCTTCTGAGGATTATTTTCTCTGTTTTGTATAAAGTAATACAATAACATTTCTTAGTACTGATGTATCTGAGTCATCAAAATTAAGAGCCTCACAAGAATTCAGCATAATGAATGAGGGAAGAAAAAGGAAGTCATTTTCAATGCACTTTATTTGGAATCTTGGAATAACAGATATAAAGAGATGGTCCTAAAATATTCCAGAAAAAATCACAAAGGATATGAAATAAGGATAAAATTGGACTTCTCAGCAATATTAGAAGTTGTAAAATAATGAAACCACATCTAAAACAGATATATATTACAGGCAAATTTATTTTTTCTCTACAATTCACATTTCCTTGTAACAAAAGACAGATGAATTAGAGAAATAAAGAATTTTATTAATATGTATACCTCATGTATGCATGGGAGATACCCAGGAAAATGAGTAAATCTCAAAGAAATGACTTAAATATTCAGGCTAGCTGAGTGTGTTGACTAGACACTCACAGGGACAAAATAGAGGCCCCAGAAACACACTCTCAGTGACCCACTTCCTCAAGCTGCACCCTTCTTCCACCCAGTTAATTCATTCAAATTATTAATACATTGATTAGGTTACAGATCTTATAATCTATTTATTTTACCTCTGAACATTCTTGTGTTATCTCAAAATGAGCCTTTGGGGAACACCACATATCCAAACCATAACATACCCTTTCAAGTGGAGATTTCCAGCAGATGTAACTATTCCTTACAAAAAGGGTAACAACTTCTGCCCTCTTTTTAGAGCTTTTCCTATATCTGTACTTTCTCAAAATAATCACCTCAAAATATCCTAATGCCAAAGAGGGATATTTGTGGCTAATTTTGGTTTCCTGTATTCATATTTTGGGCTGACATATTTTGGTCTCCCCCACAGAAAAATAAAAAAAAAACAGTGAAGGGGTGTGTGTGTGTGTGTGTGTGTGTGTGTGTGTGTGTGTGTTTAAGAAATACAGAAGTTGGCATTGGAATGAATGGCTAGGAGATGTCTGGAGAATAGAAAAGAAAGGAGAGTTGTAGACTACTACTTTTTCTTTAAAAAAAATAAGTCTAATAGACCTGTTTAACCTTTTAAACTATGTGAAGGCACAAATTAAGGTTGCTTTTAAAAATAAGATGTGGAGCTTAGACTGGATAATCTTTGAGATAATTTCTTGTTTACTTTTAAAATAGTTTGCTTGTTGTATTGCAGTTGGCACAACATAGTATATTTCATTGTATAGGGGCATGGAAACTATAGGAACATTAATAGAAGGTGCAATTATCTTCCCCCAAAGATCAATGGACTTAAAATATTCTCTACTTATTGATTATTGACTAAGTGTAAGACCTTTTACATAATTAATGATTGATTATCACAGTTGTCCTGCATGTTAGTCAAGATTTCAGAACTGAGATTCAGCAAGATCAAGCTGCTTGATGTGGTCAAAATGAGCTAATGGGAAAGAGGGATTCTGAAATAGCTTAATTTGACTGCAGGATATTTTTTTAGTCAGCTTTTGTGTTGCTGTGTCCAAAATACGTGAGAAGAACAATTTAAAGGAGGATAAATTTATTTTGGCTTACATTATAAGAGGTCTCAGTCCATAAGCAGCAAATTCCATTGCTCTGGGCCCAAGGTGAGGCAGACCATCATACCGGAAGGGTGTTTGTCAAAGGAAGTAAGAGAGAGGAAAGGGCCACAAAAAGAGTAACCCTTCCAGAGTACTCACTTCCCATTGACTTACTTCCTTGAGCCATGCCCCACCTGCCTACAGTTAAACTGATTAGTTTTAAGATTTTATAATATACTCATTTTACCTGTAAATATTCCTGCATTAAGAGAAGCTTGTGGGGGATACCTCATATCCAAACCATAACAAAAAAGATTCAAAGCACATTCTGTAACATAGATACCTACTGGATCTTGAAACACAAACAGGTTCTGAGCTCTTCAGTTTTTCCATATACAGTATTGAAAATGTACCTGTAGTAGTTATGGTTTCAGGCTCCACAACCATCCAGGTGAGACTAAAATTACCCAAGTGAAGAAAGGGAGAAAAGTGTGTGTATACTCACACTCACACACACACACGCACACACACACACACACACACATTTACAGTCCTATGAACTTGTTGTGGAAATATTTAAGTGATCACAATACTAAATGGTAATTAATATTATGAAGTATTATATCACATGTACAAGAATATTTAAAATAGTAAAAGCGCTCTCTCTCTCTCTCTCTCTCTCTCTATATATATATATATATATATATATATATATATATATAATCACATTTGCTGTATGGTATTGAGTAAAACTTACCAATTTGTAGAAATTAAATATAAGATTAGATTTATCATAATTTTGTAACTTTTAAATTTTTCTGTAATTTCACATTTAAGGTTACAAAAATTATAAAGAACTCTTCACATATCCTGTACCCAAATTTGCTAAGTATTTAATTTCTGACATATCGCCCCCATAAATTTTTTTCTGAAATGTTTCACATTAAGCTACAGACACCATTCCCCTTTATCCCTAAATATTTTAATAAAGAATTAAATTAAAAAAAAATAAGGATGTCATTTTCTGATATAACCATAGTACAAAGAACAAATTTAACACTTAGCTATTATTTAACCCACTTAAATTGGATCACCTTTCCCCAATATCCTTTATTAGAACATATATTTTTTATACTAGCCCAAGATCTAATTCAGGATCACCTATATAATTTAATCTCTTAATCTCTAATCTCGGCTATTTTCTTTTTGGATTATTTCTTATTCTTTTTGTTTTCATGATCTTCTTATTTTTGAAAAAGAAAAACCAATGACTTTGTAGAATGTTATTGTATGACATTTTCTTTTGATTAAATTTAGGTCATGTAATTTTGACATAAATGCCACAGAATCAGGTAATTTCTTATGTCACAATTCATCCTTTAAAATCTCTGTTGGTGGGCTCAGTGGTAGCCCACTTGCCTAGCAGGAATGAGGCCTGGGTTCAATTCTCAGCACCACATTCAAATAAATAAAGGTCTATCAACAACTAAAAAATATTTTTAAAAAATCTCTATTAGTTATATTTATTCTTATCACTTGGTTAAGGTGTTGTTTTACCAAATTTTAACTGCAAAAATCCATTTTGTAATTGATAAGTTGTAGGAAGCTACTTTAAGAATATGTAAATAAACTATTTCAAATCAAACTTCAACTCACTTGTTTACCCACAAGTTTTAGCTATTGATGATTCTAGCTTGAATCAGTTATTACTTTGGTGATTACTATATAGTAATTTTGTAACTCCACAAATTCTTTGACTTTAATTGTAATTATACTGTAGTAAAGAGCTTTCATGTCTCCCCATTTACTGCTTATTCATTTATTTATATATGTGTGAACTTATGTTTCCATTCACTGGCATATAGTGTGGTTGTTACTATCATTACTTACTTTTATGATCAAATTTCTTCAGATTTGGCAAGACCTTCTTTAAGTTTTGATATGCTGTAAGAAAGCAGCCATTTTGCCAATGAACCCTGGTTCTTTTAGTGGAGAATGGATTTATAAATCAATATCTGAGTGATAAGTGTGCTCACTGCTACTGGAGTGTTTCTAGGCATTTACAATGAACTGAGTAGGTTATATGTGTAAGTATTATGTAAACTTACATATATACATATACATGCCTTATTAATCTCTTGCTATTCATGTGCATGTGCATACATATACATATACAACCACATACCCACACAGAAAAAAATGGGTAAATTATATGGATGTTTTAAATTCTGACTTAATACTACATGTTTTATATTAGTCTTCTCCTTTCCATGTTTGTATATCCTTTCTGGGCAGTGAGGATCATGGCAATATATTTACTTATTAAAACAATTCAGAACCATCTTCACTGCTGTTTATGCTAGAGGAGGGGAATTAAGAGAACAAATAACCCTCCAATGTCTCTATCCTTTCCTAGAGTCCCCAATAGCAGTCTGGATCTTTGAACTTCACAAGTCCCTTCTGCAAATAACATGAACACATTTCAAGGTCTGCTAAAACACATTTCAGTAGCTGTACTTAAAACCTTCCTGGGAAGTGATGACTTTAATCATAATCAACTGTCAACTTTAGGCCCAAAGTCTAGACATTCAGTTGAAAATTTGCTATGCATAACCATAAAATACATTTCCCTCTCTTTGTTTGGTGGTATTAATCCTTAGGTAGACCTTTGATGTATACCTGAATATATAGTAAGTTATACCTAAATCTATGAGATGAATATAATCATTGTTTTTAGTGTACTAATTTTATTTAATGGGAAATAAAGACATTACTTGCTATTAAAGCAAACAGATTGTAGGTTAATTTGAAAAAAATTCTTAACATTTTTAAGCAAAAAAAAAAAAACATGATTGGGACTTGTACATAGCTTTATTTAAACTATACAAACCAAATTCTTTGGGCTTCCCATTTTGTTTCCTCTGATATTAAGGTACTCTTCAGTGGACATATGAGAGATACTATGGTGGGCTGGCAAAGCATGAGTATAAGACCAATTATACAATGGTTTAAATCTTATCTCAAACTCTTATGAGTTATATGTATTTGGACAAGTTCTTAACTCTCCTGAATATCTGTTTATTTAACTGTGAAATGGGGAGAAGAATAATCACCCCATAGGGTTAGTTGGAGATTGAATGATAAAATGAATGTAATATATTCAATGAATATCAGCTGTTAAATACATGGTAGACTTTTTCTTCTCTCCCACTTTTCCTTTGCCATTTCTCCCTCAATGTGCTCCAAAATTGTCAAATTTATCTGCATGTCTAGTCTGGTCTCATGGAATCATTAAATTGGAAAATTTGATCAAGTTTCCACTATCCTTAAACTTATCCTCCAAAAGAAATTTTGTTTAATTTGCTTGTTTTAAAAATAATTTTTCAAAAACTTTTCATATAAATCTCATCTATTTTTTGTAACAGAAGATATATCTTATATCTTATGATATAAGAGAGAGAAGAAATTATCTTAATGTGAAAGACAAGAGAATTATGTCTTAAAGAAATTCTGTGACTTTCTCAATGTCTCACAATAAATAAGGATTTGGGACTTAGATTTCCAACACAGAATGCCTAGGAACCCTAAGCTCAGCATAATCATGGTTGGTTTCTTCCTCATTTTCTTCTTTCTATATTTTCTTCCTTAGCATTTCCAATTCATCCTGTCCCTAGTTTACAATTTAATCTATGCTTGCCCAAGTCATTGTATTCCTATCACTGATCCATGAGAATAGCACTGTCTCAGGACAGATAAATTATCCTTTTCCCAAAACAATAGTGGGTTTGGAACATCCACTTCTTCACAGTAAAACTCCAAACTTTATCCACTGGTTTGTCCTCTAGCCTCAAAGCTATGAAAACGTGAACATAACATAGGTCAACTTTGAACATTTCCAAACATCCAAGTTATTTTCAGTGAGTTATTGTTTTATGGCCGAGCTCACTTTGTTTAAACTAAGAATGTTTGTAATACATAGGGAATATGAAAAATTATTACTGAAGTCAATAGCATTTTTGTTATGTTACCTAGCCTTCTTAATCTCATTATGATTATTCTATCTAAATAAAGATTTATTGGAGTTGCATATTCCTTTGTCTTTCCTTGATACTCTCTGGAGCTAATAATGAACAAAGATAAATCCATAGTTACAAACCAGGAGGTTGGGGCTGGGGATGTAACTGAGTGTTAGGGTGGTTACATAGCATCTACCAGGCCCTGGGAGGAAGGGGGAGGGAAAGGAGAAGAGAGGGAAAAGGAAAGGAAAAGAAACCAGGAGGATGAAAGCAAAATAAAGTATTCTGGTCAATCTGACTATGGTCAGTGAGTTCTTGCATAATTAGGGATTGGCTGTACATTTCCCCTTTGAGGAACGCAGTCACAGATTTCTTGGAGTACAGACTCAATTTAGAATCCCCTTATTATATTGCATCTCAGAATTCTGCTGGTTTCATGACTCATCAGCATATCTGATATCCAGAAAATCTTAGGTGTATTCTGAATTCAGAAAGAAAAAGAAAAAGCACTAAAAAAGTATCCCAACACCCATTTCTTCTTGACAGCCAAGTAGAAAAAAGCATAGATTCTAAAGCAGTTCTCAGGAAGTTCATGAATATAAAAATTCCATTTCTGCTTTGGAGGCACTAAAGATAAATCAGAGAGTAAATTTTAGCATTTCATTGTTGTTCTTGCTTATTATTGCATCCTATGTGTAGAACCTAAATATATTTACAACTGATTATATTACCTGAGGGATGAGAGCAACAGACAGACCCTTTTTAAAGGACCCTGTATGTTGGTTTTTACTAGAAAATATGGAACCCAGACCTATCCTCAGAGATTAAAATTATACAAAATTCCCTGTTTATTAAACTATTTTAAGAGGTATAATTTAGCTTAACTTAATTGAGACTTTTAGAACAATAAGTATAAAAAATAATGAAACTTCTTGAAAATATTTAAAATTAAGATCCTGTGTCTAGGGGCCAGGGATATAGCTCAGTTGGTAGAGTGCTTGCCTAGCATTTGCAAGGCCCTGGGTTCAATCCCCAACACCTCCAAAAAAAAAAAAAAGGTGGTGTGTCTACATGTATGAAAGTTAATGACTTTCACAGAAGTAGAGATTAGAAATCAAAATATTTTTAGTTTAATTATTGATGCCTAAGGCACTATTTTATGAGTGACCCTGTCCTACAGAAACTCATATTTACCCACTAGTCATTTTATAAAAATTATTTATAACAGTATTGTCTATTGTTAGCAATGACATCAACTCATCAAATCAGACATCTTTAGTCTGGACTGTATCCCTCTCTGACTGTATTAACTCCATGCCAGATCAAAACTTCCTTCCCCATAAATGTTTGGTCATTGAAAAACACATACACATAGACACAGTTTATCGATTTTTCCCTGTTTTTATTGGCTCTATACATACATTTAAATAAATTTTTAACAATTAGGTTATACAGTGACAAATCTTTCTCATTCTCCTCTTCTAATTTTATTGATTCAGTTAACTTTCTGAGTTTCTGTTGCACAAGAGGTACTGTCACATGTCACCTTGTGATAAAATGGGCTTACTCTCATATTCCCTAAAGCAGTGGAAGAGAATTAGATACAAAAATTTCTATCTGGTATTTTATGACTCTCTTTGGACCCACTGATTAAAAATCAGGATTAAATGACATGCTTTATTTTAAAAGAAAGTTGGAAAGATGAGAAGGACATTTAACAGCTATATAAATACAGTAAAACTGGCCATGGTGGATGGCACACACCTATATTCCCAGAGAATCAGGAGGCTGAGGCAAGAGGATCACAATCAGTAACTTAGTGAGACCCTGTGCCAAAATATGAGTACTGGAGATGTACATCAAGGTAAAGCACTCCTGGGATCAATCTCCAGTACCAGAAAAATAAAATAAATATATACAAATACATATACAATTACAAGTTGGAATATAAATTGGTACAACCACTTTGGTATATTATGTGGCTATATCTAATAAGTAAACATACATATATGCTATAAACCAGCAATTCATCTCCTAAATTTATACCCATCAGAGATTTACATGTTTACTGGAAGACTCATTTCAGGATCTTCATAGTGGCACTGTTAAAAATAGCCAAAAAAGTGAAATTACTCATAATGCCCACCAATAGGGTAATGAATAAATAAATTATGGTATATTCATACATTGAATTCTATGCAGCAATGAAAATGAGTACTTTTCAACTTGATACAACAGTATGAGTATGAATATGAAGTAAAGGAAAACAGACACAAATCATATACTGTATGATTATATAAAATTCCAAGACAAGTGGCATAGTAATTTCCATGTGCAGGGAAGAGACAGGAAGACATCATAAGGGGAGCTACTAGTGTGCTGGTAAATTATGTTTCTATTCTTAAAACAATTTTCTTTTAATTCTAATTTGTTATGTATGACAGCAGAATGCATTATAATTCATATTATGTAGAACCAACCTAGATTCCCTTCATCTGATGAATGGATAATGAAAATGTGGTATGTATACACAATGGAATACTATTCAGCATTAAAAGAGAATAAAACAGATTTTTAAAGACACTAAAATAACTTTAAAAACCAGTAGGTTATACTGAAATGTACATATTCACCTAATTTGCCCTACTTTTATTGTTACTATTATTGCTGCTGTTTTTATTGCTGGTTAGTTTTATTCTAGTATAAGTTGGGAATGGTATTATATATCGCATTCATTTTTGAGTTTATAAAGCCAATTAGATGTTTTGGTTTGGTTTGCATAGTGTGTTATTAATTTCTCACGTCAATATTTCCCACTTATTGTTCTAGAATTCTACAGTTTTGAATAAACAATCTTTTTATCAATCAGTGATGTGCAAAACTGTCAAAGTGAAGCAGAATTAGTTCTGAGTCTATAACTTCAACAAATGCCATTGCAGTCCAGCTCCCTGCTAATCACGGTTATGGATACTATATTGAGAAATAGTTGTTGAAAAATTAATTAAATCCATTTATAGTGACTAAAATGAATGTAAAGGGCAGGGAGAAAAATTTAACAAAAGAAAATGACAAACAGCTTATTGAATTGAAGTAATATCTTGCCATGTAAACAGAGAGATAATTAAATGTGCAGAAGATACTAAATTGGAAGGTGTTGCTTTAACCAGAAAAGATGGAGAAATCATTCTTTTTGGACTTAGAAAGGTTAAAGTGAGGGCAGGAAATAAAATTAAATTCAACCAGGGGAAAATAGGAGCTATTCTGCCTTGGCAAAGTAATCTGAAACACAAATATTCTGTGGAAGAGGGAAACTGGAAAGGCCAGTATCCTGAGAGAGGCCAAGGAGAGCAAAAGCATAAAAAAAAAATCAAGCATCAAGACTTGATAGGAATGGAGAGAAAGGCCAGTGATCATTCTTAACTTTGAGGGGTCATTTTTTCTTTCCCTCTGAGCTACCGTGGAGCTTCTTTCAAGGTCAATAGAAGTTTGGTAAGGCCAACATTAAAGAAAATCAAAATAGAAAATATTGTGTACACATCACCTGAATATGGAGTGATGTGAGAGAAAGACAATGGTATCTCTGATCCTTGCAATGTTACTTAGGAAGACCAAAGCTGTCCTTTAAAAATTATATGCATATGCACATGCTTATGTGTGAGAGTTTGTATATATCTGAGTGTTTACATGTGTTTTAGATTCTCTATTTTACCATTGTGCTTAGAACACAGTTGATGAATCTATTTGTGAGACCAGAATTGTGGTTTTGGTTTTCCCCCACCTTGACCTCCACCTCATCAAATACAAAAGCTTTCTCTGCCACTTTAAACTTTACCCTCCTTTTAATATTTTCTTTTGGTTGTTACACTTACGAGAACCATGCATCAAATAAGCTGTTTCTGGATGCATGCTGTATATTCTATAAATAATTCATAGGAAACATTACATGCTCTATTTTGTGTTTAAAACATTTCATTTTCTGATAGAAACTCCAGTACTAGCAAGATGTCAATAAAATGAAGGCATATAAATTTTAGAGAAAAACACCCTGAATTACTATGATTCTAACACACTTTGTATACGCTGAGCCCAATATTCCCTCAATCTTATCAATTATGTAATCTTTTGGAACTCTTTCAATAAACTCATTTTCTTCTAAAAATGTAAAAGGAGTCTATTTTTATAATTTTAATGAACCCTGATAATGTATAGAAATCTGAATATTACCAGTCACCCAGGGGAAAAGATTGATTTGTACTATGCTATAAGTGTTTGTCTTTAGAAGCATCTCTTTGGACACCTTAAGTGAAAGGCAATAAGATAATTTGGTTTCACAAAATTCGAAAGGTGTCTTGTTTGGAGTCCTTTAAACAGATCCCAAAACAAAGACTTGGGTACAAGTCATTTATTTGGCAATCAATATCTGAAAGCACAAAAATAAGAGTGAATAACTGAGGAATCACATTTGAAAGCAAATGGAACTTCAACCCCACTGGAGATTACTCTGAGAAACTGTGTAGAACATACTTCAGAATTGATGTCCCTAGAAGATGAGGCTGGTGCATTTGTCCACAATTTCTCATCCCTCATAAATAATGGTTTACTTTGTTTTGTTCTTGCCTAACGAAATGCAAATTGTACTGAGGCACAATGATAGCCACTTACAAAGGAAAAACTCATGTGTATTGTCATATGTTGGCATTTAATAGGACCCTTGTAGGCTGCTCATCAGAATGGTTACTTTAGCAGGGGCAGGAATTGATTGCACAGACTCTGATCTGGAGGCAAGTATGGCATGAAAGGACAATGGCAATCTGTTTTCTGCACATGGTTGGGAGTGGTGGGTATAAGGTGTTGAATTCTGAATTAAAGGCTGTGTGGGGTGAAAGTGAGTAATCCCTTAAGCACAGAAAAGAATATGTTAAGGAGTCTTGGTTGTCCTTATAAGGTCAGGCACAAAGGCAAATTGACCATTGTGAATTAGGAATCAGAGGCTTCTGTGTCAAAATCATGATCCTTCTGTCTAGAAAAGGTGAACTAAAACTATAGGGCAGAGTCTCAAATTCAAGAGTATTAGGGTTCTAAAGAGATTGCTGTAACTAGTAAAGCAGTAAAGCTCATGAGCTAAGGAAACACTGCAGGAATCTCTGGTCATCACATTTGTCTGATGGTGAACTCCATTAAATGTAGTACTATAGCAACACAACTACTTCTAAACTCATGCTAGAATTATCTAAGCATGTAGGTGGGAGGCAGTTGGTAGGGTATAGGAATGGGAGTGGGAAAGATGCCAGAGCAGAGAAGACCAGCAGAGCCTAACATATGTCAACAGAATAGATTCTTGACATCTTTGAAGAAATAGATTTATTCAGTCATCATATTTCTTTAACTAAGTCACAGGCACATATATTTCTAGAATGTCAGTATACATAATTAATATCCACAAATAAAATGATCATATATTTGCCAACTTCTACTTAAATGATATGTCAAAATTTCAAAATATTTATTATTCTCCTTTATGAATAAAGTAATATGCAGAATAGAAAAAAATAATAAAACATGGTTCCTGCCGTAGAGGCTTACAACATTATTAAATTTACACAATTAGCAAATTATAAGTGTCTCTAGCACCTAACATGCTTCTCCTACACATAAAGGTACTTGATACCTATTTACTAAATTAAAAGTTTATAAGGAAATCCAATGTATTCCTAATCTAATTAAAACCCTGTACTTCTAAGTTTAGTAGTGGGAACAATCTCCACCTGGAAAGGAAAAGATGGACTTTGTAGAACCAACATTTATTTTTAATAATTTCTCCCATTTGAGTCTCACTAATTTATACTACCAATGTGCCAGCCTGAGAAGGTATGGCTCTCTCTAGAGTACACTCCTGGCTCTTCCTAAAATACTGAAAATCACAATATATATATATATATATATATATATATATATATATATATATATATATAAATTTTAATTTTTTATTGGTTGTTCAAAACATTACAAAGCTCTTTACATATCATCTTTCATACATTAGATTCAAGTGGGTAATGAACTCGCATTTTTACCCCAAATACAGATTGCAGAATTACATCGGTTACACCTCCACATTTTTACATAATGCCATATTAGTAACTGTTGTATTCTGCTACCTTTCCTATCTTCTACTATCCCCCCTCCCCTCCCCTCCCATCTTCTCTCTCTACCCCATCTACTGTAATTCATTTCTCTCCTTGTTTTTTTCCCATTCCCCTCACAACCTCTTATATGTAATTTTGTATAACAATGAAGGTCTCCTTCCATTTCCATGCAATTTCCCTTTTCTCTCCCTTTCCCTCCCACCTCATGTCTCTGTTTAATGTTAATCTTTTCCTCCTGCTCTTCCTCCCTGCTCCCTTCTTTGTTGCTCTCATTATATCAAAGAAGACATTTGGCATTTGTTTTTTAGAAATTGGCTAGCTTCACTTAGAATAATCTGCTCTAATGCCATCCATTTCCCTGCAAATGCCATGATTTTGTCATTTTTTAGTGCTGTGTAATACTCCACTGTGTATAAATGCCACATTTTTTTATCCATTCATCTATTGAAGGGCATCTGGGTTGGTTCCACAGTCTAGCTATTGTGAATTGTGCTGCTATGAACATCGATGTGGCAGTATCCCTGTAGTACGCTCTTTTAAGGTCTTCAGGGAATAGTCCAAGAAGGGCAATAGCTGGGTCAAATGGTGGTTCCATTCCCAGGAATCTCCATACTGCTTTCCAAATTGGCCGCACCAATTTGCAGTCCCAGAAGCAATGTACAAGAGTACCCTTTTCCCCACATCCTCGCCAGCACTTGTTGTTGTTTGACTTCATAATGGCTGCCAATCTTACTGGAGTGAGATGGTATCTTAGGGTGGTTTTGATTTGCATTTCTCTGACTGCTAGAAATGGTGAGCATTTTTTCATGTACTTGTTGATTGATTGTATGTCCTCCTCTGAGAAGTGTCTGTTCAGGTCCTTGGCCCATTTGTTGATTGGGTTATTTGTTATCTTATTGTTGAATTTTTTGAGTTCTTTGTATATTCTGGATATTAGAGCTCTATCTGAAGTGTGAGGAGTAAAAAATTTATTCCCATGATGTAGACTCCCTATTTACCTCTCTTATTGTTTCTCTTGCTGAGAAAAAACTTTTTAGTTTAAGTAAGTAATTCCCATTTGTTGATCCTTGTTATTAACTCTTGTGCTATGGGTGTCGTATTAAGGAATTTGGAGCCTGACCCCACAATATGTAGATCAGAGCCAACTTTTTCTTCTATCAGATGCAGAGTCTCTGATTTGATATCAAGCTCCTTGATCCATTTTGCGTTAACTTTTGTGCATGGCGAGAGAAAGGGATTCAGTTTCATTTTGTTGCATATGGATTTCCATTTTTCCCAGCATCATTTGTTGAAGATGCTATCCTTCCTCCATTGCATGCTTTTAGCCCCTTTATCAAATATAAGATATTTGTAACTTTGTGGATTAGTCTCTGTGTCCTCTATTCTGTACCATTAGTCCACCCGCCTGTTTTGGTACCAGTACCATGCTGTTTTTGTTACTATTGCTCTGTAGTATAGTTTGAAATCTGGTATCGCTATGCCGCCTGATTCACACTTCCTGCTTAGAGTTGATTTTGCTATTCTGGGTCTTTTATTTTTCCATATGAATTTCATGATTGCTTTATCTATTTCTACAAGAAATGTCATTGGGATTTTGATTGGCATTGCATTAAACCTATAGAGAACTTTTGATAATATTGCCATTTTGATGTTAGTTCTGCCTATCCATGAACAGGGTATATTTTTCCATCTTCTAAGATCTTCTTCTATTTCTCTCTTTAGGGTTCTGTAGTTTTCATTGTATAAATCTTTCACCTCTTTTGTTAGGTTGATTCCCAAGTATTTTATTTTTTTTGAGGATATTGTGAATGGGGTGTTTTTCCTCATTTCCATTTCCGAAGTTTTGTCACTGATATATAGAAATGCCTTTGATTTATGCATGTTGACAGAAAACATAAAGGAGGAAATCAAAAACTTCTTAGAGATAAATTAAAATACAGACACAACATATCGGAATCTATGGGACACAATGAAAGCAGTTTTAAGAGGAAAATTCATCACCTGGAGGTCATTCCTCAAAAAAAGAAAAAACCAACAAAAAAATGAGCTCACACTTCATCTCAAAGCCCTAAAAGAGGAAGAGCAAAACAACAGCAAATGTAGCATAAGGCAAGAAATAATTAAAATCAGAGCGGAAATCAACGAAATTGAAACAAAAGAAACTATTGAAAAAATTGACAAAACTAAAATTTGGTTCTTTGAAAAAATAAATAAGATCGACAGACCCTTAGCCATGTTAACGAAGAGAAGAAGAGAGAGAATTCAAATTACTAACATACAGGATGAAAAAGGCAATATCACAACAGATACTACAGAAATACAGAAGATAATTAGGAATTATTTTGAAAACCTATATTCCAATAAAATAGAAGATAGTGAACACATCGATAAATTTCTTAAGTCATATGATTTGCCCAGACTGAGTCAGGAGGATACACATAATTTGAACAGACCACTATCAATGGATGAAATAGAAGAAGCCATCAAAAGACTACCAACCAAGCAAAGCCCAGGACTGGATGGGTATACAGTGGAGTTTTACAAAACCTTTAAAGAAGAATTAATACCAATACTTTTCAAGTTATTTCAGGAAATAGAAAAAGAGGGAGCTCTTCCAAATTCATTCTATGAGGCCAACATCACCCTGATTCCGAAACCAGACAAAGACACCTCAAAGAAAGAAAACTACAGACCAATATGTCTAATGAACCTAGATGCAAAAATCCTCAATAAAATTCTGGCCAATCAGATACAAAAACACATCAAAAAAATTGTGCACCATGATCAAGTAGGATTCATCCCTGGGATGCAAGGATGGTTCAATATACGGAAATCAATAAATGTTATTCACCACATCAATAGACTTAAAGATAAGAACCATATGATCATCTCGATAGATGCAGAAAAAGCATTCGACAAAGTCCAGCATCCATAATGTTCAAAACATTAGAAAAACTAGGGATAACAGGAACTTACCTCGACATTGTAAAAGCTATCTATGCTAAGCCTCAGGCTAGCATCATTCTGAATGGAGAAAAATTGAAGGCATTCCCTCTAAAATATGGAAGAAGACAGGGATGCCCTCTATCACCACTTCTGTTCAATATAGTTCTCGAAACACTGGCCAGAGCAATTAGACAGACGAAAGAAATTAAAGGCATAAAAATAGGAAAAGAAGAACTTAAATTATCACTATTTGTGGATGTCATGATTCTATACCTAGAAGACCCAAAAGAAACTACTAGAACTAATAAATGAATTCAGCAAAGTGGCAGGATATAAAATCAACACACTTTATATTAAAATGAAATATTTAAGTAGCACTTACAATAATTTCTGACATACAGTAAGTACTACATAAGCACATTATACACATTAATTCATTTGATCCTCACAAAAACCTGTGGAGTATGTATTATTTTCATCAGGAAACTGAGGCACAGAGTGGCAAAATAACTTGTTCAATTTTACCTAGCTAGGATGCCAAGCCAAGATCCCAGCCCATGTGGGGTGACTTCAGAATTCCTTCTTGTAAGTACTACTCAATCCTATTCCAAGATTAAATGCAGATCCTTAGAAATCACAAGGAAGCAATCCTGGGAGAAACATATGATGAATACATTATACTGTAAGGCTTGCTAATCTTAATTTTTGCTTCTCCTACTTAGGAAAGTTACTTCCATATTTTTCCCTCTGCTCTGCAGTGTCTTTAGAAGTTCCAAAACAGACTGAAAAAGAAACAGGAGGTTATTGTACTGTCTTTCTAAGGTTCTTCTACCAGGACCTGACCTTACATATCTTACTGACACCAGCGGTGTTCTTTCTTTATAGGAAACCCTACCTGCTATGCTTCCATCTTATTATATGTGGAAATAATTGGTAAATAACTATTAAAAAGCAAAATGTTATAACCTGCTATTAGTTCACATAATGACATAGGTAAAATCTGTTGCTCTGATATCCTCTTTTAGGTGAAAATGTCAAACATATCAGAAGGAATATTTACAGTTTGCAATCAGTGATCTAGCCAGTTTGGTAGTTACACACAGAAGCATCTTAAAGAACAGTGAATAAGTAGACTGATTGAGGATATGGAAAAGAAAATTAATCATTTTTATATTTAGATCAGTTTGATTCATGCTGTACAATTGATGAAAACTATTTGAAAGTTAAAAGAGTTTAGCAATTGGGCATTTCCTTTCCTCTTTGTCATGTTTCTTAAAAGAATGGTTTGGCTAGATATGGTTATGTGTGCCTATAATCTTAGCCACTCGGGAGCCTGAGGTAGGAGTATTGGGAGTTTGAGGCTGGCCTATGCAATGTAGTAAGATCCTGTCTTTAAACAAACAAATAACCAAAATCAGTTTGAATATCATTTCTTACTAATATTGAATTTAGATTTTGTTTTTCTTCCAGTTATGGGAGATAGTACCATGACTTGGATATTTTGATAACACATTCATAGAGGAAACAAAGAATCTCACTTTATATTTCCTTTGGGATCTATGTAACATTTGCCATACCTTAGTGTTTGTTGGGTAATAACTGTCCGGTATATACTGAAATATTGGAACTAATATTTTATAATTTCGCAATTGTATCTAAACATTCATATTTACCCAAAGAGGATAATTCATTTCTTTGATCTTTATGAAGATTAATAGTCATATCTATTCGCTTTCAATATCTAATTAATAATAAGTAGTAAACTGTTTTTTGTTGTTGGTGGTGGTTTCTTTGTTTTCTCCTAGAGCAGATAGCTAGGCTTATTCAGTGCTGATATATTTTTAAAACAGTAAAAGATGCTTTTCTCAGTGCAAATGTAAAATATTCCTGTACCAGATTTATAGCACCAGCAACATGCTTGTTTGCATTTTTCAACTCAGACATGACAAACATTCAAGCGATTTAGCACTGTTACTCATAAATCGTGTCCACTCTGGCGGACTAGTTCCTACACTTCTGGAGCTGCTTCCCACTGGAGAATAAAAATGAATTTTAAAATCTCATTCCATTACACTGAACATACGCAAATATTTATGAATATTCACTGTAAAATTAGAGGTTATTGGAGCCTTAAGATTTGAATTAGTATGGAATTTTTTTTTTTTTTTGCAGTACCCAAATACTAAAAAAGCTACTGTTTTAGTGTCTATGAAGATAATGTTGGGAAAAACTCTCTACCAGTTGGAGTAAATTGGGGATTCCTTGGAAGTGGCAAAAAAATTTAAAAGGTCTGAAAGTGCCACCCCAGGGAGTATGGGTGAAGAACCTGGGGAGGTTTACCCAGTTATCTTGAGGTCAAACATGAGATGGTTCCTCAAGTGCAGAAGGGCTTGTATTGAAAAGGGAGTATTTTTTTTTCTTTGTACTCTCAGAAATCAGAACCAGTGTATATCATTTGGAATAAGTTTATCTTACTGTTTCTCTTGTAAGAACCCATTTTAAATGTTTGTTATTGCAACACTTTTTCAATAAAACTGTGCTTGAACAGTTCCAAAGTGTACTTAGTATATGAATTTTGTCTTCTGAATGGGATTCTTATTTCTATGTGGAATTTCATATCTTGCAACGTCCTATAAATATTAAATTCTATCCTTTACTGAAAAAAAATAGAACAGGTCTAGTGTGGTGGTGCACCCCTGTAATCCCGGTGACTCAGGAGGCCGAGGTAGGAGAATCACAAGTTTGAAGCCAAGGTGAGCAACTTGGCAACACCCTGTCTCAATAAATAAAAAGACTGAGAATCTGGCTTAGTGGTCAAAGTTCCCCTGGGTTTAATCCCTACTACCAAAAAAAAAAAAAAAAACCAAAAACGTGGACCAATGGAGTAAAGATATCCTAGTTTAGCTCTTTCTGACATTGTTAAACAGGAACTGTCCATTAAGGAGCTCTTCAGAAGATGGAACATTCTGCATGCCAGTAAGTGTTCAGCTAGAGGTAGCATGGCTATCTGTTTTAGAGAAGTTGACAAGATCTCTCAATAGGTGGAATGTAGGTATCTCATTAGTTCACTTTATGTTGCTACACCAAAATACCTGAGGATGGCTACTTTATAAAGGAAAGGGGTTTATTTTGGCTCATGGTTCTGGAAATCCAAAAGCATAGCATTAGCATTTGCTCAGCTGCTGTGCAGCTGCTTCTGCTTTTTTTTTTTTTTTCTTAGTACTGAGGATTAAACTTGGGGCACTCTACCATGGAACTACATCATCAGACTACTTTTTTTTTTTTTTTTTAATTTTGAGACAGGGTCTCACTCAGTTGTCAAGGCTGTCCTTGAACTTGCTATCTTCCTGAATCAGCCTCCCAAATTACTGGGATTATAGGCCAGTGCTACTATACCCAGCTTCTTCAGCTTCTTATGAGGGCATGTTCTCCTCATATCATGGTACTAAAGTGGAAAGGAAAAGCCCATGAATAGGGAAAGAGCATGTATGCAAGATAGGATTCAAAGGAAACTGGAGGAAATGACATTATTCCCTTCATGAGGTTGGTTCTCCATGACCTGAGTACGTCTTAAAGGTTCATCTACCTTTTAATATTGCTGCATTGAGAATTAAGCCTCAACATGAGTTTTTAATGGGGACAAATTATATTCAAACTAGTGGTAGGATTAGCTCATTTTCTCAAGTCTCCTATTCTGTTTTATTTTAAATTTTAGCCTCATCACCATCCACATATTGAAGGGCACATATGCTTACTGAAATAGTCTCTATGAAACAGTGTAGCAATGCTCCCTTCACTGTTTTAAACAGAGAGTGATTGTCAATATCTGTAATTTTCTGTAGGATGTAGTTTCTACAGACCATTTTAATATAGCTAGGCTTTAGTTTCTTTTTTTACATTTATAAACAAATACCTTTTATTTTTTTCCCTCTTTTTCATTAGTTCTTGTTAGTTATACATGACAGTAGAATCCATTTTGATAAAGTTATATAAGCATGGGCCTTATCTTATTCTAAATGAGACCCCATTCTTGTGGGTAGGCACAATTGTGGGATTCACTTAGGTGTTTTTAAAATATATGTACATAAGAAAATTTAAGAAAATTATGTCAGATTAATTCTACTGTCTTTTCCATTCCTAACCCTCTTCCTTCCCCTTATCCCCCTTTGTCTAATCTACTAAACTTCTCTTCTTCCTGCCCTCCCACTATGTTTTGTGTTAGCTTCCACATATCAAAGAAAACATTCCACCTTTGCGTTTGGGGGATTGGCTTATTTCACTTAGCATGCTCTCCAGATTTATCCATTTCCTGAAAAATATCATAAAGTCTTTCTTCTTTGTGGCTGAGTAGTATTCCATTGTGTATATATACCACACTTTCTTTATCAATTCATCTGTTGAAGTGTACCTAGGTTGGCTCCATAGATTAGCTATTGTGAATTGTGTTGCTGTAAACCTTGATGTGTCTATGTCACTTTAGATTGCTGATTTTAAATCTTTTGGATATATATTGAGGACTTGGATAACTGGGATCAAATTTGTGTATAAAAAAGATGGTTGCAAAATTAATTATAAAATAATGATATGTACATATATTGAGAGAGTATATGAGATTTTTTTTGAGGGATGTGGGTACTGGGGATTGAACTGAGGGGCACTTGACCACTGAACCAGATCCCTAGCCCTATTTTGTATTTTATTAGAGACAGGGTCTCACTGAGTTGCTTAGTACCTTGCTAAATTGCTGAGGTGGCTTTGAATTTACCATCATCCTGCCTCCACCTCCCGAGCCTCTGGGATTACAGGCATGCTCCATCACACCTGGCTATATGAGATTTTTTCCTTATAAAGATCCTTAAATTTGCCCAGTGCGGTGACACATGCCTGTAATCCAAGCAGCTCGGGAGGCTGAGACAGGGAGGATTGCAAGTTCAAAGCCAGCCTCAGCAATGGTGAGGCGCTAAGCAACTCAGTGAGACCCTATCTCTAAAAAACAAACAAAACAAAACTAGGACTGGGATGTGGCTCAGTGGCCTAGTGCCCCTCAGTTCAATCCCCAGTACTGGAAGAAAAAAAAATAGATCCTCAAAATTTTCAGAAGAACTTAAACATTTATTCAGATGGAAAGACATACATTGCTCTTGATTAGGAAGAAAATTAATATATAAATTCGATATAATCCTTATTATATTTTCAATATTATTGGGAGAGAAAATGAAACTCTTAGTAATCTAAAAATATGAACATGAGATACTAGTCAAGGAAACAGGGATATACAACTTAGATAATTTCTGTATCTTAATTATTGTAAATAGTTTTGCATTGAACATGAGAGTGCAGATATCTCTTTTAGATATTGTTCTCAATTACTTCTTTGGATATATATGTGGGATTTAGGGATAATATGGTATTTCTGTTTTTTGAGGAAACTTTAGTTCTCTCTATAACAGCTCTATCAATTAACATTCCCTCTAGTAATATGCAATGATTCCTTTTTCTCCTCATTTTCACCAACACTTGTTATCTTTTTGACAATATGTATTCTAACAAGTACAAGATGATATATGATTGTAGTTTTAATTAGTATTTCCCTGATTTAGAGTTGAGCAGTTTCATGTACCAGTGGTCCATTTGTATGTCTTTGAAGAAATCTCTGTTCAAAACCTTTAGTCATTTTTTAGTTGCTTTGTTTCTATACTATTGAGTTGTTGGAAGTTCTTACATTTTTGAATCATACTTATCTGATGCTTGGTTTGCAAGTATTTTTCCCAGTCCTATGCTGTTGCTTCACTTTGTTTATGGTTTTGTTTGTTGTGGAGGCATTTTAGTTTGGTACAATCCTATTTATGTATTTTTTTTTCTTTTTTGGACTGCACTTCTGGGGTCATATCCCAAAAAAACCATTGACCTCTTTATCATTATACCTTGACCTTCTTTGTATCTTATGGCAGGTTTTAACTTAAAGTCTATTTTGCTTCATATATGGATAGCTGCCTCAGCTGACTTGTGTTTGCCATTTATAAGAGATCTCTTTTTCCATCCCTTCACTTTCAGTTTGTATGTCCTTAAAACTAAAGTGTGTATCTTATAGGCAGCATATTGTCTTATATTTTTTAAAATAAATTCAACAACATTATAATTAAATTTTCAAGAATTAAAAACAAGGAGTTTCTTTTAAAGAAGCAAGAGAAAGACAACTGATAACACACAGGGAACCTGTGCATGTCTTTTGGTAGTAAAATGTATTATGTTTACTTTTAAATTATTGATTGGAAAGGATTTACTACTGCCATTTTGTTTTTACTATTCCTTTTTAATTCCTTTGTTTTTCTTCCCCTCTTTCTGACTTCCTTGTAAATTGATGATTTTTTTTTGTAGTTATATGTCTTGTTTCCTTTCTCTTTCATTTTTTGTGTATCTGTTAGAGCTTTTTTACTTTGTGGTTGCCATGAGGCTTCCTTAAAATATAGTAATGGTCTACTTTTTGCTAATAAGAGCTTAACTTCAATTGCACACAAAAAGGCTGTATTTCTACTTACCCTCAACATCTTATGTTACTAATGTCACAATTTATATCTTTTTAATATTGTAAATCCATTGCCAAATTATTGTATCTGTAGTTATTTTGACAATTTTCATCTCTTAACTTTTATTGATTTTTAATTAGAGTTAAAAGTGCTTTATATACCACTATTATAGTGTTAAAGTAGTCTGAATTTGATGATGTACTTACCTATACCAATAAATTTTATATTCCAATATGTTTTCATGATTTTACTATTATAATTATGTTGAAGAAATACCATTTATTGTAATGCAGATCCAGTGAAAAAGAATTTCTTCAGCTTTTATTTGTCTGGAAAAATCTTTATTGCTCCTTCATACACATTTGCCAGGCATAGAACTCTAGGTTGGCAGGTTTTTTTTTTTATTATTCTACTAGCAGTTTAAATAAATCATTGCACTCTCTTCTTGCCTGTAAGGTTTGGTGTCGCGACCCCTTGCCCGCAAGGAAGACGCAACTCGGGAATCTTCTCTCAGCAGTTTATTCAGGTCCTTGATACTTTTTCTTCTCAACCCCTGGATGCCCCTCCCAGCCTTAATAAAGCACCTCAAGCCCCAATGCGAAGCTGCCACGTGGACTTTTCTCACAGGGTGCCAAGTCACAGCATGCCAACTCATTCTGATAAGGAGTTGTTTGTCACAGACTACAGGGGAAACCAGCGCCATCTTGTAATGGCGGCCACAGTTCACAGAAACGGCTCACCACAGTTTGGGCTTAAAAATCTTCTGGTGGACATGGAGGTTCCCTGTGTATTATCAATTATTTTTCTCTTCTTTAAAATAAACTCCTTGTTTTTAATTTTTGATAATTTGATTATAATGTTGCTATTTCATCTTTGATCATATTTGTGATATTGAAGCTTCATGAACTTGAATTCTCCATATCTGATCCCTCCCAATATTTGAGAAGATTTAAGCCATTGTGTTTTTAAATAAGCTTTCTTCCTTTTTCTATAGGTCCTTTTACCTTCTGAAACTGCTGTAATTTGTATATTGGTTTGTTTTGATGGTGTTCTATAAATCATGTAGGTTTACACTAGTCTTTTCCATTATTTTTCTTTTTTTCTTCTATCTCTGGATAATTTCAATTAAATTGTCTTTTAGCTTATACATTCTTCTGCTTGATTGAGTTTGCTCTTGATGATCTCTATTGCATCTTTCATTTCACTCATTTTATTCTTCGTCTCCAGAATTTTTGGATCCTTTTTAAAAATAATTTCTCTTTGTTGGACCTCTTATTTTGTTCTGTATTATTTTCATGGTTTAATTATTTCTATTTGTGTTCTCTTCTATCTCACTGATCTTCCTCTGAACAATTATTTTGAATTCTTTATAAGAAAATTCATAGATTACCATTTCTTTGTGGCTAGCTACTAGAAAAGTATTGTGTTCCATTGGTGATATCATGTTTACTTGATTATCCATGTTCTTTTGAATCTTATGTTGCTGTCTTCACATTTGACCAAAGCAATAACCTTCTCCCACTTTTGCTATTTTGGTTTTGGGAGACAAAGACCTGTACCAATTAGCACAGCTAGGGAATCTGGGAGACCACTCAGATCTTTTCTATAGATTTAACAACTCCACTCCTCTTGTTCTCTCTTGGAGGAGAAGTCTTAGGAATTTAGATCTCTTGATTTTGCAATGCTAGGCCTGGTACAATGAGCCTCCTGTTCGTCAGTGTCAGTGCCCTGAAATGTTCAAGGTTTTGCACCTTCTCACAATTGGAGTTGGTTATCTGTGTATGCTTATGCTGTATTTGCAAAGACTTTTGTGCACCATCTATGGGGGCACATTGCAAGGTACCAGCCATGATGGGGAGTGGTACTAAGAATGTTGGAGGCAAGTTCAACCAGTCATGGGGACTTCAGGAGATGTGTTCTATGAAGTGTGTGGGCAAGCCTCTTGGTGGCGTTTGTGAGGCAGTTAGTAGAAGCTATAGCCCTGTGATGAATTTCATACCTGTGAATCCACACCCACTTTCTCTGCTCCCACTTGTCCCCATATTATTAACTTATGCCTACTCCCTCAGTGATTTATATGAGATGAGGCAGAAATAGGTCTCTTGGGCAGTGTACCACATGACTGGGGAGCCAGGTGCTTAATAGGTTTTCACTTCCCCTATGAAAGAAATTGTAGGCCAAAAGAATTTCTCTTGGCACCTCCAAGAGGTGATGTGAATAAAGTGAAACTTTTCTTCTCACCATACACATTAATTATCAATTTTTTTGCTCCTTTTAAGTGTTGGGAGATTTCCACTGTACTTCTTGGTTTCCATTAAGATATTCTTCACTATGAGTGGTTGTCAAAATTGGTGCTTCTGTGGAGCAGATGAGGGATGAAAATTCTTATTCCATACTGTCTTTGTGCACTATAGTATTCTGAGCCCAAAGGATACAATGATGAATGAGATGGCCAAATGCCAGACCTCAAGGTACTTGTACTCTAATGGGCAAGAGAAACACACAACCAGAATATAAGATAATTTGAGATAGTAATAAGTTTCTTAAAAAGCTTAAAACAAAGTAATAGTGATGAGGTGGAGCCTCAGGGGATAAATTTCAATTTAAATTTTTAGTTTATTCAGCATTGTTTGCATTGATTTTCCTTTCTATAGAAATATTTATTTTTAGGCATGAAAAGAAGAATAAGAATAGATTTTAAATGATGACAGAGGAGGAGGGTTTTTTCCCCATGTAGTTAAGACAAAAATATAAAGTAGAATGTATCTGGGTTAAAATGTATAAGTCCGAAAATAAATATGATATTTTGACTTTTGCTTTCTGTTTCTTTTTGTTTTATAAGAAACTTACCATTAAAATGGCAGTTTTCATATACCCTGTGGGAATTGAGGAAATTTAGTTGAGAGAATCCCTTAAGCAACTTAAATTATGAGAGTCAGTTCCTAGCTCTCCTGGTAGTGTTTAGAAAAGCTCCTTGAACTTTTATAGCACCCTTTTGACAAAAGAATTCCTTTCATCATTTAAAAATATTGTGCAATATAACAGAGAGAAAATTGCATAAAACCTAAATATATGGTCCAACAACTTGCTGTAAAACACATACTGTAAATACTACACAGGTCAAAAAATAGAAACTTGCCAGAATCTGCTTGTATATTGCTTCCAGATCATTATCCACTCTATACCTGCTCAACGTATGCATATAGGTAAATTATCATTTAGTGTTTTTAAATACTTTTCCTTTATAGTTTTACCACCTATATGTTGTTTTCATTTTAACATTTATAAATAAAACATGTATAAATAAAAACATGTATAAATAAAAAGAATAAATAAAAAATTACGGAATATATTTGTTTTTAGTTTTGCCTCTTTTTGGGTTTATGATAATATAATTATACTATATTTTTTCTTGATTTTCACACTCAACATTAAAATTTGTCAAATGCATCCACATTGTTGCATTTAGCCAGTGGTGTGTTAGAACTGGTGCATACTGGCTCATGAGAGCTGATAAGCATCTTAGTGACCCCATGTTCGGTGATATTATATTGATAGCTTGAATTTGGTTGTGGTAAGACCTTTATACCTTGAAGATGGGCACATGTATAAATCAGAGCTTTTTAACTTTTTTATTTGTCTAAATTAGTTATACATGACAGTAGAATCCATTTTGACACATCATACATAAATGGAGTATAACTTCTCATTCATATGGTTGTACATGATGTAGAGTTACACAGATCATGTAATAATATATGCACATAGGATAACAATGTCTGATTCATTCTACTATCATTCCTACGTCCATTCCCCCCCTCCCTTAGCTTTTGTGATTCTTAGGTGATGTGCTTAACTTATTTGACTTTTTGCTTTTCAAATATTTGTCCAGGTCTTTATTTTGATTAGTTTTCAGTATATTTCAATGAGAAAGCTGGTATAATTGATCAAGCTTCTATCATCAAAAGCTTGCTTTCACTCTTCCATCACAGCCCAATAACATCTTGGAGTATAACATTAGATGAATAGTTGAAGTTCTTAGATAAGGATGTTCTATATGCAGCTTTTAATGGATATGTAAAATCATCTGCTTTGTAAGGAAATTGAAGTCAGAAAAGAATAAATATTGCACTGCTTAAAATAGAGCAGGATCTCTGTACCCTACAAATTTCTTGGCTTCAGCACAATATTCAACTCATAGGGAATGTCAGTTAGGAAATTGGGTTATAATTTACTGTACTATGGCCATTAGAATGTTATAAGGCAAGAGTTTAAGAAGTCTAAGTGGTTTCTTCTTTCTCTCTTTATTCAAATTTTATTTGTGCTTTAGGTAAACTCGTTAAAGTTAGGGAATGAGGAAGAACAGTTAGGATGAGAAATGTTCCACCCGTTACTTTATCTATTTCATTTTCTTCCTGATTACCAGTGTACTAATAGCTGTCAAAGATGTTTCCATCTGATCTCTTTGCATCTGAGACCTCTTCTGACCTTCACATATACAAAATTGAATGTCCCTAAGTCCTATTTACTCAAAGTTATATTTTCTATATGATAAAAAATATCTAATTCCTACCAATGATTTTCCCTTTTTCAAAATATATGTATATATTAGTGATTTTTAAATTTCATATTTTAACTTCAGTATTTACACCCTATCCTGATGGACTACTGGGGAATATTTTAAGGCAATAGGTTCATATTAGGAACTAGCTTTATTACTTTGTATTTTCTTCCAAAGGGCAAATATTTATGTAGCAGTAATTGGAAAAAAAACAAGATATTTATAAAATAATAACTCTTTTGAACCCATAACATAGTTGAAAGTCTCAAAGCAACAATGTAAAGTGAATTCCAGATGATGATGAGCCCCACCATGGAAAGAAGTACACACAAACCTTTTTACCCTGCAGGAACCTAGGAAACCGTGTTCTGCATAAAACAAATGAGAATAAGGCTAAAATTTTAACAAGCTCCTGAAAACCAAATGTAGACAAGATAGACAGTAAAGAATACCTCAGAGTATTACTCCTTCTCGTGGTCTTTTCCATGGGCCTCTGCCAGATACTCATGAGAAAGTCTAGGTGAGGGCAGGAGATCTAAGAGAACAGACATGAAACACTACCCAATTTTTATATCCTCACTCTTTAGGAAATCATTTTTTTTTTTACTCAGGGTCCAGGAAAAGCTGCATTGCTTCTGGGGGAAGGGTAGGAAAAAAGCTATCACCACTGAGAAAAAAGGTAGAAATTCTTTCTGTGGTCAAGGCAAAGATTCCTTGCTTGGGGGAAAAAGGGAGGAAGCTCTCTTTTCACTAGTCACAAGCAAAAGTAGTAAACTGCCATTGTGGGAGGTGCAACAAACGGTAACCTACCATGTAGGGAAAGGACAAGAAACTCTCTTACCACTTTTTTTTCAAGAAATTCACTCTTGGGAAGAGTAAAATGAACAACCTCTACCTCTGAGAAAGGAACAGAAAACATTCTCTCATCCAAAATCCTTGTCAGATACAAGAGAGAATTTGATTGCCATGGGAGTATAAAGGACAGGAATGTCAATAAATTCCCATACCTACATAGCCAAAGACTAAAGCTAGGTTAGGAAGACTGAGAATTGCCCCTTTACCTACTTTTTGTAATGCTGTGACTGAAATACCCATCAAGAACAACTTAGAGGAGGAAAAGTTTTTGGGGGGATCATGCTTTCAGAGATCTCAGTGTATAGACACCTGACTCCATTGCTCTTGGCCCAAGAAGAGGCAGCACATCATAGGGGAAAGGCCTAACAGAGGAAAGCTGCTCACCTTGTGGTGGGCTCAGGAAGCAGATAGCAAGAGGAGGAAGAGGCCATAGTGAATATGTATCCTGCCAAGGCATATTCCTAGTGACCCACCTTCTCTAGCCATGCCACACTTGCCTACAGTTACCACCCAGGTTATATCTCTCATAAGCTAATAATTTTAACTCAGACATTCCTGCATTAACAGGAGCTTTTGGGGGAAACCTCATATTCAAATCATAATAGCACTCCTATGATGAACTCCACACCAAGTCACAAGAAATAGAAATACTCTGCTGTACAGTGGGAAAGGAGTATGTAGAGAGAGCTTGTATGACAGGGGTATGCAGGGTCTATTGGAATCTAAGAGTAAAGCAGGCAAACATGCAGAAAATCCCTTTGGCATCTAGCATCTCATATTAAACAAAGAACAATAATATCCTACCATTGAGAAATTTTAAGTTCATGGTGCACTAAAGATAACTATAATAGTAGAATCTAAATCTAGCTAAACTATTAACTAGATGGATTTGAACTACTTCATACTAACAGCCTGACAGGTGTGCTCATTTTTAGACATACATACAATTTATCTCTACAAAATACTCAGCATTAGAACAAAAATTATGAAACTTCCATTAAAAAGCAAAAGTGACCTGTGATCAGGAAATAAAGCAGTAAACTTGAGCATATCCTGAGATGATCTCAACAGAATATCAATATCTCTAAAGCATAAAACCAATAGAACTGACAAAGAGATAAACACACCGCAATTATAGTTGGAGTTTTCAAAACTTATTTCTCATTAATTGATGGAAAAATAAACAAAAATATCAATGAGGGTACAGAGAACTTGAATAAAACAAATGACTTGCTCTAATTGATGTGATAGAACATTTTAATAATGAATATCAGGATATGCAAAAGAGAGGGAGATAGGCAGGGAGGACTGGTCAGACATAAATGGATTTATTGTTGAATTCTGCTAAATGTTAACAGATGAAATATACCACTTCTGTAAAAACTTTTCTTGAAAATACAAATGGACCAAACACTTCTAAGTTTACTTTGTAAAACTTTCATTACCCTAATGTGAAACACAAAGATATTACAAATCAAACTATAAATGAATATACCTCTAAATATAAGACACAAAAATCCTTATCAAAGTATTAACAAACTATATCCAGCAATGTTTTAAAAGGATAATACATCATAATCTATTGGGGAATACCCTAGAAATACAAATTTGTTTAAACTTTAAAAATCAATCAATATAATTCACTATTCATTGTATAAAAAAGGAAAAAAATATATGCCATTTTTAATAGATGCACAAAGAATATTTGACAAAAATTTCATATTCATTCATGGTAAAAAAGTATGAGCAAATGAAAAATTTAAGATTTCCCCCAATCTGATAAAGAACATCTGTGAAATATAGGTAAGATGACACTTAGTGGTGATTGAACAGTTTCATACTGTGATTAGGAATGAAGCAAGAATGACTGCTCTCATTCCATTTTTTTCAGCATTTTTTTTTGTGTTGGAGATTCTAGCTGGTGCAATAAGGCAAGGAAAAATGAATACACATACACACAGGTTGGAAAGGAAGAAACAAAATTCTTTTTATTCTTATATGAAGTGATCATCTACAATGAAAATACCAGAGAGACTATGTAAAAGGTACTAGAATTAATAAATGAGTTTAGCAAAATCAAAGGATATAACCTAGGTAACCAAATATCAATTATATTTCTATATAGTAAGAATGGATGATCATAAAATGACACTAAAATGAAATTATAGAAGCATTAAAAATAAATACTTTCTACATATCTACTTGATATGTAGAAAAAGTTACTGAGAGAAATTAGGCAAGTCTTAAATAGAGAGATATATACCATGTTCATTATTTAGAAGAATCAATACAGATTATATATAGAATGTTCCATGAACTTTATTTGTATATTAGAAAGGTATCCAGCTCATATATTGGTCAATAACTGGTATTTAAATCCTTGTAGCACTTATCACATGTCAAATTGTGTGGGCCTGATGACCCATTGGTGTCCTTCTCTAGACTGCTTCTTGAAGGCCAGTGATTAGTATATTATTGTTGAATAAATAAATGGATATAATTTTCCCTATCCTAATATTTTCTTCTAAACTCTTTTACAACAGAGTAAGACAGTACATCCTTATAACTGTAAACATAAAAATGAATCTGGCTTATTCTACTCTTTAACATCAAGTGAAACTAAATGCCTGATCAATGGAAAATTAGAATATAACCTGAAAAAATTACTATTTAGAAAAAGTTACTTGTATATTTTGCTGCCTACTGTTATCAAAATTTTATTTCTATTGGTTTGCTTGTAGTGATTATTTTTCTTCTATTATTTCCATTTTAGTCATCAACCATAAAGGATGCTAGCTTTTGTTGATTTTTTTTCTTAAACATTAAAACATTTATTTGCTTCCATAATTAAAATATCTAATTCATTTAATTTGTAAAATATTATGTAAGTTGTTTTGTAGTTTAATATCAGTGGATTTATGTTAAAAATACATACAGTTGCTTTGCCTGTGTACTACTTTAACTGTTTTAAGTTAAACTGTTTTATCCAACATTTGTATAGGCTGTAGGAGGTGATGGGTCCTCAGGGTTTAAATACTTAGGAGATTATATATATATATATATATATATATATATATATATATATATATATGATTATTCATGACTATATATATATATAATTTATATACCTAGATAATTGATGAAGTACTCTATGCTATGGTTTGGATATGGATTTGGTGTGTTCTCTAAAGATTCACATGCTGGAAGCTTGGTCTCCAGTGTGGCAATATTAAGAGGTGGTAGAACATACCCCAAGAAATTCTTCCTATAATCTAAATTTACATAGGGAGTAGTGTTTGATTCAATTAAGGAAGAGGGGGTAAAGCAGATTACACTTTTACAATTTGATTACCTTTGTTCCTATTTACTTGAAACTCATTAATGTAAATTTGCCTTATTTACATTAAATGATACTGTTTTTTTTTAAGGAGTTCATGAGGGCAAAATAAAGTCTCAAAGAGTATTTTTCTTCTTTCTGTACATGATACATTCCTGAGAATAAAATCCCAGCCATGCTATTATTGTTAGAAATAAATCTTGAGGCCTCTAGTGTTTCTACAAGGGCCACAGAGCCATTCTCCCAGGATAAAGGTTATTAAAAAGTATCATCATGAATCAAGTCAGCTTATGAGCAGAGTGTGTAAAGTGCACAGTCACCTTTAAACCTTCTGTTAAAAAAGCTATGGGTCTGCAGAAGAGCAATGTATCTAAACTTCCCAGGAAGCCAATAATGAAAAAGTTCCAGGGTCCTTCATATATGTAAAGATAATCTTTTTTTTTTTTATTGTAGACACATCCTAGTAAAGTTAGTAGGTTGTGGTTGTTATTAGGGTTTGGGAGCAAATAAAATCCTAATTCAAGAATATTGGTGGAATCTGATATCTGGGAATAATACTTTAAAAATATTATGTGATTTTAAAAGCAGTCATTCCTGTGTTATCTTTTATGTGACTCTAGGCCAAATAAGTTTATACCTGGAAAAAAGAATACAAACAGGTTCACACCATCATCCAAATATATATCATTTATGTTTCTCCATGTCTGCACTTTTGCAATTCTCTTTCATAACTTTACTGGAAAACACAGTTCATCTTTTCATGTTTATATGTCACACACATTTCTTGACTCTATTACACCACTAAATAATGCTATTTGTTTGGAGTGATTTTTGCCTTCTTTTGGGTACAATACATTATTTCGGAATATTCATTTACACTGAACCACATGTCTTTTATAATATGCATCCCCAAATAAGTACTTATCTTTCCAACTATATTATTCATTTTATCATCTCATGAATTAAATATTATACTTTCAGGTCCTCTAAGGTAGTATTTTTCAAATAGTAGGTTGTATACCATAGTGGATTACAAAATCATTGTAGTGGTTTACGACCAGCAATTTAAAAAACAATAACTCTTCTATGGTTATTATATAGAATTCAAGAAAGCAAAAATATCACCCCAAATCCTGTTCTCAGAAATCTTCATGATTAACATTAAAGAATTGCCAGAAAGTCACCAAAACCTCAGTTGAACAGGTGTATGGATAGCCTGCTAAAAAGAAAGGTGAGTGAACAAAATAATTTTATTAAAATATTATCATATAAAGTATTGTTTTTCATAAAACTGTTTCATGCAGTTCTACTTAAATTGCCACCTGGTTTATAAGTGGTGATTAAGCAGTGGGGAACTTTCTATGTTGTGGCCACATTAGACCCTATGTAACAATATAATCAAAGCCCTAGAAAATATTGCTTTGGCTTTCTTTTCTAGGGGGGAATGAACTATTTTGAAAAGGATCTACAATTTAAAAAAAAATAGAGAAGGGTATGGTGGTACACTCCTGTAATCCCAGCTTCTTGTGAGGCTGAGGCTGAGGCAGGAGAATCATAAATTCAAGGCCAGCCTGGATAACTTATCAAGACCCAGTCTTACAATTTAAACGAGAAGGGCTGGGATGTAGCTCAGTGGTGGAGTGCTTACCTAGCATGCTGAGATTGTTTAAAATAAATTCCAGAAATAGTGTCATTTTACCTCTACATATTTTAGTGTGGATCTCTAAAAATTATGGACATTTTCAAAATAACCACAATATCATTATTACACCCACAAAATTTAATAATTTTTGGCATCAACTACTACACAGTCCATTTCCACATTACCTTAACACTCTCAAATTGTCTTTTAACACTTGTTTCTTTAAAGTAGGATCAAGGCAATACCCACACGTAGTCAATGAACTGTTATTTTGCTTAGATTTATTTTAATATAAATGAAACTGCCTTCCATTTTATTTTCTCTTTTTATTTTCTCTGTCCACTTTCTGCTTGAGAAATCAAGCCCATTTTCCTGTAGAATGGTCCACATGAACAATTTGGCCCTGTCACTTAACTTGTTCTTCTCTGTCACTGTGTTTTTGTTAAGTCAGACTTAGTACTAGAGGCTTTTTAAAAAAAAATTATTAGTTGTTCAAGACAATACTATGATCTTGACATATCATACATTTGATTCACATATTCAACTTCAACATTGTTTGTAAAATATTTTAATGGAAAGCCTGTGTGCTTGACATTGCCCATCACTTTAGAAGGTTCATCATGTAAGTTGTCTCCATATCAGTGATAGTACAATTCATCAGTGTTCCCTCCATTGTTAATTTCCCATTAAAACTTTCATCTAATGGTTTCATCCATTGAAAATTATTTAAGAAACAATTGTTTAATTGGGGATTACAAAGTGGTTGTTTTCCAATTGGTTACTGTGAAAGAAATGGTTCTTAGAGGAAAAGCAATGTAAATGCTTATTTATTTGCCCAATTTGTTAAAAAGTTTATGTGCTTGTTTCTTCCATTTTTATCTCATTATGGTATTTTTCTTTTTCTTGTATTTCTTTTTGAATATTTTTAGGCACATGATACTTAAAGTATTCAGTATGTTTTATCAATTGTATTCATTATTCAATTTGATACCTACATTATTCCATTTTGGCTAATGAAAATCCTTTGTGTTGATTCTGGTTTCTTCTTTTCATTACCTTTCAGTCTTTGATAGCTTTCTTTTTATCTGTTACAACAATATGTTTGTGTATTTTCCCACCCAAGCCTAGAAATGGACCCCAAGGTACCATTTCTTTTTACTTTTTGGTGGGGAATGGTATTTAGAGATCACAATCTGTTTCTTAGTTGTGTTCACTGCTTTTCAACTATTATTGTATCCATGTCTTTTCAGTAGGCAGATATAAGACATATGCATCTTAAAAAGAAAAGTAATAATGTCTTCATGTTAATAATCTCATGCAAATTATCTTTATTTAAATTATTTGATTTTGTATTTGAATTTCTTTTGTCCTGCAATATTCCCCAAATTACTTATTTTCATTACTTATGATATAAAATATATTAAAAATAATATTGATACTATTACTAACAATTTAAGGAATGAATTTTAAGATTTCATTGTAGCTCTATTTTTCTTGAGATTATATTCAATTTAGGCAGGACAGTTAAAAATTGGTTTTAAAGCTACTGAAAATAACTATTTACTCTGTGATTTTGTCACCAGCCTCATAGCTAAGTAGATTAATCTACTTTAAATATTTTTAAAATTTAGATATTGCTTCTCTTGACATAATTTTGTATTTGAACATGTAAAATGGTTGAGTCCAACATCAAAAATATATAATGTATTAAGGCATATTCAGGATAGTGTGATTTCTTTACTCTCTCATCTACCATGAGTTTTTTTTTCCACTAAATATAACCATTTCTATTATTTTGTTTTATTTGCCCTTACAATTATTTGTTTGAGTACAGGAGTGAAAACATAAACATATATTTAAAAATTTATTTAACTTTATATTTGAACATTAAAATGATCATATGAGTTAACTGTCAAAACTGTGTAATAAGACATTCAGAACAGTGTTACTTTCTTTACTCCCACATCTAATCTGTTTTAAATTGTACTTACAGGCTAGGGATGTAGCTCAGTGGTAGAATGTGTGCTTAGCTTTCAGAGGACCTGGATTCTATTCCCCATCACTTCAAACAAGCAAAAAGAATAAATTATATCTAAATATGTAATATCTTTTTGAAACTTTTCCTCTTTTTTTTTTATAGTACGGGGGATTGAATCCAGGGGTGCCCTTTTTATTTTTTATTTTCAGACAGGGTCCCACTAAGTCCATCTTTCAATCCTGTTGCCTTAGCCCAATGAGTTGCTGGGATTGCACCACCATGTCAGTTAAACTTATTCTTATGCAAAAACCCCATGATCTAGTTAAGGGTAAAAATGAATATGCATTAGAATTTTTGACACTAAGGCCCTAAGTCAGATGACAGCAGAGTAGCATATTTTAAATATTTAATGAAAGATGATATGAGTCAAGGATTTTATATCCAGCCAAGCTGACTTTCAAATATAAATGCTATAGACATGTTATGAGCATATAAAAATCCAGGAACTATTTCCTATAAATACTTTCTCAGGAATCTCCTAGAGAACAAACTTCAGAAATTCAAAATGACTGAAGAATCACTGGCACAAGGACTGGTTTTAAGCCACATATAAGTTCCTGTAGAACTGAGTTTAAATGATAGATAAAGGAAGAAACATTACAATATGTTTATATTAGAAAAATGACAGGGGGGATATGACAATAATAGAGTAAGTGTGTTGATTGCCTTTAGAGTAATGAATTATTTTCCTATTGCTGCTCTAACAATTACCACAAACTTAGTGACTTAAAACAACACAGATTTATTATTTTACAGTTAGGTAAGTCAGAAGTCCAAAATGGGTTAGTGGGGCTGCATTCCTTCTGGAAATTCTAGGGAAAATCTGCTTCATTGCCGTTTCCATCTTCTAGAGGCCACCTGCTTTCTTGGTTTGTAGCTGTAACACTCAAATCTCTGCTCACTGTATCTTTCTCTGGCTCTGTCTGTCTTCCCACTTACATGGATGCTTGTTATTACATTGGGTTCACCTGGTTAATTCATGATAATTGACTCATCTCATGGTCCTTAACTGAATCACATCCATAAAATCTCATTTGCCATGTAAGGGAACATATTTACAGGTTTAAAGAAATAGGATAGGGCATCTTTGGGTAGGGCATTGTTGTGCCAACTACAGTGATTAAAAACAATACATCATATAAGGTCATGGTTAAGAGGAAAGGTAGGGAGTTGGAAAATGCAACTAACACATTTTGATATCACTCATAGAAGAGAAGCAGTAGAGAAGGTAGAAAATGAAAAAATACAAATATATTTGTTTGTATGTATATAGAGATGTTTATATATATATATATGTGTGTGTGTGTGTGTGTGTGTGTGTGTGTATATATATATATATAGTATTCTCAATGTCAAATAACATAACACAAAAGAGGGAATAAAACAGACTTCCCAATAAAATACTACACTCTCTCTCACACACACACACACACACACACACACACACACACTCTCTCTCTCTCACACACAAACACACACTTATGTGTATCTATGTGTTTATATATATATATATATACACATACATACACATGTGTATAAAAAGATGTGTGTACATACACATAATGTACATATATATATGTGATGAGAAATAGGTGATATATATACACTAATAATGAAAACTTTATGTAACTCTCAATATCAAATAGAGTAAGTCAATAAAAATTTAGAAGGATATAGGAAGCAATTAATAATGTATATCTCATAGCAAAGTCTAAACTTATATAATAGAGAATATATTTTCTTCAAGTGTATATGAATTATTCATAAATTTGACAATATCTTAGGCTACTGAGAAAACTTCAGAAAAATCCAAGAATGGAAATAATGCAAACAAGTATGCACTGTTCACAGTATAATAAAACTGGAAATGTATAAAAATGATTAAAAGTGTTTTTTACCTGGAACTTAAAAAAATCCAGAGTATTAAAAAAACTTTTGAATCAAAGGAAAAATACAGACCAAAAGTGGCAAAATTCTTAAAAATAACAAAATGAAAACATGCATTTTATTGATGCAGATAAAACACCATAGAAAATTTTATATTTTGGAAATACTTAAATAAAACCTGAATACCTTTTCCTCTGATAACTGTTACAGCCAGGAATATACATGTCCTACACACAGCTGCAGCAGATCCATTGTCAGGTCTGGGAATGGTTCTAATTTAAACTTTTGATATTTTGTTTATCCTGGGATTTTTTTGCATTAATTATCATTTTTAAAACTATTGCATTAAAATATTTGTGTTGATTAATGTGTTTTCTTTTCTGGTACCTCCTTAAATTTTGTATCCAAGGTGAGTACTTCACTTGCCTTATCCTAGTCCTAGTGCTGATGGGGCTTCAGAAATTATTACTTCCCTGGACAACATGGTTGGTCATGGATAGCACCTTCTACTCCAAGTTGAGTGTGTCCCCTTCAACTGCAGTAGAGAAGATGGCATAACCTCTGCACTAACTGACCTGGGGAAGGGAGTGGGGAAGTTTAATGTGAGCAGCCATAACCAATAGCACTACAGATGCCCAGGGTTCTTACCAGAAGTTCAGCAGTTTTTCAAGCATAAAAGTCCCTCAAACTTTATACCTTAGGTCAATTTCCAGAGTTGATCATTTTCAATTTCCAGGCCATTTTATCAATTTCTTATAGCTCCATAGCTGTTATTTGAGGAAGATAACTTACCCATGTCTTCATTTGGCTTTTATCAGAAGTCCAGCCTCAGGTTATCATTTTTAATGTCAACAACTAAAGGATTTTCAAGCAGTAAAGGGAAGTAATAACCAATAAAAACCACTTATATTTGCAGGCTATTTTCAATATTTTTAAAAGGCCTAACTGAAATAACATTCATTTCAATAAAGATGTCCAGAATTATGAGACGCCTTACCTTCTGTTGTAATCACAGAATTTCACGGTAGGATCATACTTACTTAATGCTATTCAGAAACTGTGTTCAGTAACTATAGATGCTTGTAATTAACTAAAAGGAGAAAAGCAAATTATGACTTAATTTGTTTTCTGGACACTGTCTATCAAAACATAAACTTGGTGGGGAAAAGAAGTAATAAATAAGTGGTGTTTGGTGTTTAGAAAGTTGAATCAGTGCTTTAAAGAAAATTTAGAGCAGCCATTTCTCTTAAGCTCAGAGAATCTTGAAAGAAGGAAATGAGGTAAACATACACTTCAAAGGCCTCCTGAGGATGGCCTTGGGATTAGGAATTTCAATATCTTTGGGTAAAATAAATTAATATACTGATAAAAAATCCTTTCTGAGCTTCTTCTCTTTTGCTATTGGCAACAAAATCTAAAACTCAAAATGCAAAATTGTAGCATTTCATGTATATGTCATTTGTAAATGAGGCACCCCTGTTAAAAAATCTCTTCTCCTGTGGTGTCTAATACCCAAATTTAGAGAGTTCTAACATTAAATTTTGCCCTATAAATGTGGATATTTTTTAAAATTCAAATGCACTATCTGGAGTCTCAAAATCAGCCACAAAAAGAATTAGGGAATGAGAAATAGGTGTTTAATTCTCAAAACAAAAATGGGAAAAGACCAAGAAGAAGGCAGGTAAAGGAACAAGGCATGGAATTGTCTGGTTAACACTCTAAAGAGGAGAATCCCTTATGACAAATTTTCCCCAGGAACATGAGGAAACAAATGTCCTCCTGCATTCTAAAAATAAGTTCTATTAATTAGAACACCCTTTGTTTTTTTTTTTTTCTGAGGATCATAATGAAATGGGTATGTGAGTTTAAGGATGGAAACTGAGGCACACATAAATTGCTTGACATAGTAGAGGAAACAAGAATTTAACAAAGAAGGAAGAAATCTCAGGAGGAAATCCAAGATATTTGAGGGAAAGAGGTCAGAAATTGTTCCTAATATTTGTGCCACCCAGAGCAATTTACCCACTGAGTTGCATGCACCATATTCCTGAATAAATTACAAGTTATAAATCAAGTTAACAAACTAATAAAAACTAAAATACATTCATGGACACTATCCTCTTTTTTTTTTTTTTGATACTGGGGATTGAACCCAGTGGCACTTAATTACTGAGCCCCCATCCCCAGCCCTTTTTAATTTTGACTTTGAGACGGGGTCTCCCTAAATTGCTGAGGACCTCACTAAGTTGCTCAGGCTGGCTTTGAACTAGTGATCCTCCTGCCTCAGGCTCCTAAACAGCTGAGATTACAGGCGTGCGCCACCATGCCCAGCCCACTATCCTCTTATCTTGGCAAATAATGCTTCATAATAATAAAGTTTCAAAAATAGTATCTTTGAAAGCTGAACTACCAAAATTAATCATTGTTATGCCTGTCTAATTGTTCTGTTTATGGATTAGTGATGCATAGTTGAGTAAAGAATAGAAATGTTATTTATTAATCTGTTTTATTTCATGAATTTTTTTGCCTTTATTTCAGCAAAAATCCCAAATTATATTATTGTAGTCAATGTTGTCATATGCTTTGTGGAACTCATACTACTTACATAAATGATCTAAAGCAAAATTATATATTTATATTAAAAGTCAAATGAAAATATTGGGCTACAGATGTATTTCAGTGGTATAGAGCATGCCTAACATGTAAAAGGCCATGAGTTTGATTCACAGCTCACACACATAGAAAAGCAAAATACAAATTATAATAATTAATAAATACATTTATTCAAAATATTTTTAAAGCTGAAAGTTTTAAATAACTAAGTTTCATTAATTTTTTTAACATCTAAAACTAATGATTGTAGTATTCAATGTCCATTTGTTTTCCAATATAAAGTATTAGTATCATACTTCATATGTTGTATAGGCCTATCAATAATCACCCTTAAGAGAAATATGAATGATTTAATATTGAAAAATTTCCTTCAAGTGCCATATTGCATATGCAACATTAATTTCTAATTATTTTCAATTTAGAAGAACACAAAATGAAGCAAGAAAATATATCCTCAGCATTACTGAGAGATATTTAAAAATGCAAAAATCTCTTGTGTTCCTTATATCCAAGAAAGATTTGAAAAGCTAGCCCTTTTATTTGAGTGCTTCTGCTATTCAAATTCTCTGAGAATTCAGGAGTGTCCATTTCCAGTGTCAACAATATCATAAACCACAAACTTTTACACTATTGAGATAAGATATAGTTTTAGCCTTTAGTTTTAGGACTTGGAAGAAGCATTCTTAAAGGGCCAAAATGGTGTCAATATTAGAATTGGCCACTTAGCATAGTTGATTGTGCTGTGCCAACACAACAAAGATCAGGAGGTGACCAAGTATTCTTTCATACATTTTTAAAAATTTTTTAGTTGTAGATGGACACAATATCTTTATTTTATTTTTATATGGTGCTGAGGATCGAACCCAAGGCCTCCTGCGTGCTAGGCGAGTGCTCTACCGCTGAGCCACAACCCCAGCCCCTCTTTTATACATTTTTATGTATGTGTATTTGTAGCATTGAGGTTCTTTGAAGCGTGAACCCCAGGTCAGATGCCCCTGTTGCTCAAGGACTGAGGATGGTACTAGAAAATTTAGGCACTAAATGTTGGAAATTCCAGAGAAGATTTCCAAGACTTTGAGAAACAACAACAAGAAGAACAACAAACTTTTTGATTTTTTTTTTTTTTGGTACCAGGGATTGAACTCAGGGGCACTCGACCACTGAGCCCCATCCTCATTCCTATTTTGTATTTGATTTAGAGACATGGTCTCACTGACTTGCTTAAGGCCTCGCTTTTGCTGAGGCTGGCTTTGAACTCATGTTTCTCCTGTCTCAGCCTCCTGAGCCACTGGGATTACATACATGTGTCATTGGCTAGCAACAACAACAAACTTTTATGGATTTAATTTTTTTCCTGGGAGATATGTGACTTAAGTATCCAAAATAACCTCTCTTTAAAAATAGGAGTAGTTTTGACTACTCCTAATAGGTGAAACCCTCCTCTCCCTTTCCTTTTCTCAAATAAAATTTTGCCTGTATATTCATTTATAAAAAAAAGAAAATATCTAGATAAATCCACATTAGTTACTGACAATTTTTATATGTCCTGCAAATGGTTATTTCTCCCTCCAGTCCATTTTTAATTTTTAAGTTGATCCATTTTGATACACATGGATTAACCCAAATTCACTAATTTTCCTGATGTATAGAAATCTATGTTGTTGAATATACTTAGTAAAAATTATCCTTTTTTGGTTGAAGGACATTTACATTTGCATGTTTTCATTATTAAGAATGGGTCCTGGTGTAATATTTCTGTATGTCTTCTTATGGATATATGTAAGTTTGTGTAAGATACAGAATAAAAAGTATGTTTGGATTAAAGGGCATGCTTATCACCGACTTTCTAGATATTGCCAAGTTGTATTAGTTTGCATTCTACCACCAGCATACAAGAGTCTTTTTTTGTCTGCACCCTAGTGCAAACTAGGTAATGTCAAATCAATGACAAGTATAAAGCAATATCTTATTAACATTTCAATGAATATTTCTCCGATTATGTGTGAGGGTGGTTACTCTTTTCAAATGTCTATTGACTTTCAGGTTTCCCTTCTTTGAAATGCTTATCCATTTGAGATAGTTTGTTTTCTTATGGCTATGAACCTCTGCTTAATTGTTTAAATCTTCTCTTAACCCTTATGATAATTGATATTTTTTCAATTTTAATTAAAAAATTGATAATATATTGACTTTATTTAAGGTTACACAAACAGTACTACATGAGAAATTTTGTTTTTACTCCAGCCCCATTAACCCTACTGCCATATAAACCTTCCATTGATAATGATTTTTCAGTTTATCCATTCAGTGTTTGTTTATTATTTATTAATTAATGAAATAAAGAGACATGTATCTACCACCCAAGTTAAGGAATACATCATTACATCTTAGAAAGTCTCCTCTTTGATGCCTTGTATTGATGATATCTCCCTCCCTAGCACTATGCATAATCCATTATGAATCTGCTTTTTTCAGTAATGTACCCCACTTATTTTCTTTCTTCCTGTGCTTGGGATTGGACCCAGGGCCTCTCACATGCTAAGCACATACTCTACTACTGAAACTTTACCATCAGTTCTGTTTATTTCTTTATTCATAGGACTGGGGTGGAGCTCATTGGTAAAGTTCACCAACCACTGAGCTCTATCCCTGGCCCTTTTTAAAATTTTGAGACAAGGGTCTCACTAAATTTCTGATGGCCTCTTGAATTTGCTGAGGCTGGCGTCAAACTTGTGATTCTACAGTCTCAGATTACAGATGTATGCCACCACAATGGACCCTGTGTCTTTATTCTAATAACCAATTATGTTGATAGTTTGGTTAGGTATGGTGATCTAGATTGGAAATCTCATTCCTTAAGAATTTTGAAAAATTAATTTTCTTCTATCTTTCAGTGTTGCTAATAAAACCCTGAAGTTGTATTGACTCATGATTTTATTTTTTTATTCTGATTAGTTATACATGACAGTAGAATTCATTTTGACACATCACACATAAATGAAGTCCAACCTCTCATTCTTCTGGTTGTATGTGATGTAGAATCAAATTGGCTGTGTAATCATATATGTTGATTCGCAATTCTTTAATGTCTATTCTGCCTTCTCTCTGTAATCCATACCAAGGTATGTTTGTCTGTTTTTCTGGTCACATGGAGGATTCTTTTGATATGGAAACTTATTTCCTTCAGTTCTGATCAATTTTTTTAAAGATAAAATCAGGAAATAGACTTTTACTTGAGCACACTAAAGTAGGTCAACCACTCGCATATTAAAACTTTTACTAAATCAACCATAGGCAACTTAAAATTTTTTAAATTGTTGATGGACCTTTATTTAATTTATTTAAATGTCACACTGAGAATTGAACTCTGTGCCTCACACATGCGAGGCAAGCACTCTACCACTGAGCTACAACCCCAGCCCAACCATAAGCAACTTTTGAAAAAAAATTCTAGCTTTCACATTTTAAAAGTTTAAAGAAAATATTTGATAGAATAAAACAAGATTTTTAAAAAAACCAACAGGTAATTTTAAAAAATGAAAATAAACACCCAAATTAACTGAATTACTAAATCATAGGAACATAAATGTGCAAATTTACATTAGCAAACTACTATATTTAGACTTAATTATCTCAATTATGCAGATTTCTATTATTTGATCAGTACTAATGAAAGGTTTTTAAGAAACAGAAATATAAAATATATACATATGTGTGTGTGTGTGTGTGTGTGTGTATATATATAGATATATATGACTAAATTACTAAATAAAGACATGATGAGTTACTACTATATGGGCTATCATCTATTCTTTATTTTATTTGTTTTGGTTTATGAAACTAAACAAACATAACAATAATTAATTTGTGTGTTCATTGAACAGATTTAGACCTGCCAGAAGTTGTGGTATATACTGGGAAAGCTAGAGTGCACAAAATGACATTGTTTCTTCTTGGCTGCAAGAAGGTCACTGTCTAATGGGGGACACAGTGAGTAAAGACAATGATAACAAAGAGGCCAAGTGAAGAACTGATAAGGGTGTTCAGAGAGAAGTTGCTGATTCTTAACAGTTTCTCTTCAGGGAGCAAAAGAGTTCAGCCCAAGTACAATTTAGGGGTAGTGAAAAGGAAAATGGCCTTGAAACACCTGACAAGGAGTTTTAGTGTCATCCTGAAGACAATGGGTAGTCAGTACAATTTTGCAAACACAGGAGAGCTGTTACCTCAACAAAACAGAACTGAAGGCACCAAGACTAACTGGCATTCTTTTGAAGTCATCAAGGAAAAAAGATGTCATATTACTTGTAAATACTGAGAAATTGTTTTTTCTATAACCACATGGTAGGCAACTTCTGAAATAGCTACTAAATTATTTCTGTCTCTGGGTATTTATAACTTTGAGTGATCTCCTTGGTGAGCATGTGAGAGTAAAACCTAGTTACTTGCTTCTAAAGATCATCTCAGTGGTCCTAGTTAAAATAAGATATATTCCAGGCTTATATAATTATATCAAAATGGATTCCATTGTCATGTGTAACTAAAAATAACCAATAAAAAATCTGTGTTTTAAATATACAAAAAGATCATTTTAGGCTACAAAAATCCATGAGTTCCTTATTGCATTAATTCTTACTTCACTCTTTCACTACTTCAAACTGCCTTTTGTGGGTTCCCTATTGAGTGGACCACAAGCAAGGAACCAAGGGAAGCTTCTAGATAACAAGCCAGTGAACAACAGCAGCATTCAGTAGCCCTGGAGAAACTGAATCCTGCCAGCAACAAATTATTCCCCTAACAGACCTCAGTTCTGATCAATTTTGTTCAACTGTTTCATTCACAATTCTCTCCCCTCCATTTTATATCTACAATCTTTCCATAACTACTACTATTAAGCTACTAAAATTCCTGGCCTATTTGTAATATTTTTACTCTAAGTTTTCATGTATTTTATTCTAATTTGTGGGCAATTGTCTCAAGAAACTTGAGTTCTAGAGCCAACATTCCAATGATTATTATTTTGGTGTCTCTATCTCAGTTTCATCAGGTTTAAAATAAAGAAGTTGAACTATATTTTGCTTGCCTTCCAGTTGTAATTTAACTATAAATTTCACATGGAATCGCCAGGTAGGCAGATACATTATTACCTATGTGTACAGATAAAGGCATTAAGTTTCAGAAACTTCAAGTAAGCTCCCAACAAAGAGCTTTCATTTTTTACTTGTTCTTATTAGTTATACATGTTAGTAGTATGTATGTATTTTTAAATTTTTTTGTAGTTGTAGATGCACAGCATGCCTTTATATGATTTGTTTATTTTTATGTGGTGCTGAGGATCAAACCCAGTGCCTCACAAGTGCAAGGCAAGTGCTCTGACACTGAGCTCCAGCTCTAGCCCAGTAGAATGTATTTTGATAAACACATATGGATTACAATTTCTCGTTCTTGTTGCACATGATTAGAATTACATGGGTCATGTAATCATATATGCACATAGAATAGTAATATCCAATTCATTCTACTATCTTTCCTATTTCCATTCCCACTCCCTTCCCTTTATTCCCTTTTGTCTAATCCAAAGTATTTCTATTTTTCCCTACTCCTTACCCCTTATTGTGAGTTAGCTTCTGCATATCAGAGAGAACATTCAGCCTTTGTTTTTTTGAGATTGGCCTATTTCACTTAGCAGATAGTCTCTTGTTCCATCCATTTACTGGCAAACTCCATAATTTCATTTTTGTTTGTGGCTAAGTAATATTGCATTATGGAAATATACCACATTTTCTTTACCCATTCATCTGCTGAAGGGCACCTAGTTTGGTTTTATATTTAGATATTGTGAATTGAGCTGCTGTAAACATTGATGTGTATGCATCACTGAAGTATGCTGATTTTAAGTCCTTTGAGTATAAACTGAGGTGTGGGATAAGTAGGTCAAATGTGGTTCATTCGAAGTTTTCTGAGAAATCTCCATTCTGCATTCCATCGTGGTTGCACCAATTTTCAGTCCCACAAGCAATGTATGAGTGTACCTTTTTCTCTACATCCTTGCCATCATTTACTGTTACTTGTATTCTTGATAATTGCCATTCTGACTGGAGTGAGATGGAATCTTACTAATTTGCATCTCTCTAACTACTAGAAATATTGAACATTTTTTCATATCTTTGTTGATTAATTATATTTCTTCTGTGAAATGTCTATTGTGTTCCTTAGCCCATTTATTGATTGGGTTATTTGTATTTTTTAGGAATAAGTTTTTGAGTTCTTTATACACCTTGGAGATTAATGCTCTGAGATGTAGGTGGCAAAAATTGTCGCCCATTCTGTAGGCTCCTCTCCACATTCTTGACTGTTTCCTTTGCTGTGAAGAAGCTTTTTAGTTTGATTCCATCCCATTTGTTAATTCTTGAGTTTACTTCTTTTGCTTTAAGTGTCTTGTTAAGGAAGTCAGTCCCTAATCCATCCCCCCCCAAAAAAAAGTCATGAAATTCATTTGGAAAAATAAGAGGCCCAGAATAGCCACAGCAATTTGCAGCAATAAATGTGATGTAGAAAGCATCCCAATACCAGATCTTAAATTATTCTACAGAACTATAGTAACAAAACTAGCATGGTATTGGCACCAACTCAGACAGGTAGACCAATGGTACAGAATAGAAGACACAGAGACAAACCCACATAAATATAGTCATCTCATACTAGACAAAGGCACCATAAACATACATTGAAGAAAAGATAGCCTCTTCAATAAATGATGCTTGAAAATCCTATGTAGCAAAATGAAATTAACCCCCTGTCTCTCACCCTGCACAAAACTCAATTCAGAGTGCATCAAGGACATAGGCATAAGACCAGAGACCCTGCACCTAATAGAAGAAAAATTAGGCCCAAATCTATATCATGTTGGCTTAAGGACATATCCTTCTAACTTTGTCTAGTTTACCTTTCATTAAGCTTTCTCCTAAGATGGTTATCATAATGTAGTCATGAACAGAGACTCAAATAGTTTGCTTTGGGGTTAGTCTTTCTGTACTATACACATATACAGATAATCTTTAAAAATTTACCTATTCTGAATGTATCTTTGTATGATAATAATTCTTAATAAGATAGTAGCAGCAGTAGATATAATAAATTGCTAACAAATAAGAGGTAATTAGTTTTCATGCCAACAAATTAAATTTACACTCTTAACACTCAGCTTTCTCCTTGAATAAAATGCATTTTAAACTTTACAGAAATTGGAGCTCTTTAGTTTTCTAGCTGTGGTCCTGAATCTAAACTATATATTTCTCTTAATTATATAATATAGATCTTTGCTCAAATATCTTTAATTATGATCATTTTTCTTCACTGCCTTCATGTCTTCCTCTACCCTCTGGTTATCTTCATATTTAAGTGGTGAAACATACCATAGATACAACATAAAATATATTTAAGAATAATAACACTATTAAAAATTTCTACATAGCCATGATCCACATTAAATTGTAGGCTGTTGTCATGGACTTATCAAATTTATATATAGCTCTTACTGATTGCATCCCTTTGCCCCTACTCCAAGATATATCCATAATCCTGACTTTATTAGTTTATTCTGGGTACCATTACAAAATGTCATATGCTTGCTTGCTTAAACAACATACATTTATTGTCTTACAATTCTGGAGGTTAGAAGTCTAGGATCAAGTTGTAACAGTAAGTTTGGTTTCTTTGGAAACTTTTATCCCTGCCTTGCTGATAGCTGTCTTCTTGTTGAATGTTCACATCCACCTTTCTATGCATGCACAACTCTTGTCTGTGTCTAGAACTATTCTTGTTATAAGGATACCAGTCATAGGGTAAGGGTCCACCCTAATGATCCAATTTTAACATTATCATCTCTTAAAGGGCCAGTTTTCAAATACAGTCACATCCTGAGGTACTGGAAATTAATTATGCCCTCATCATATGAATTTTGGGGGAATGTAATTCAGCCCCAAACACTGACTTTTTGTGTCAATTATTCCCTTGCATATATATTTACATATAAATATATTTACATATAAATTGTTGATCTATATAATTATAAATTGTTTACAAGTATAATTATATATAAATTGCTTATATATGGGTAGCAAGTGCTATAAATGTAGCATTTTTATGCATTATATAGATAGAAAAGTGTTTATATATGTGTATATGTGTTCCATTAGAATGTACTTCTGTCATTTCTAATTCTATTTTTGAGATATATAGTTGACTTTTACTTCACTATAACATTTTATGGCATTCATTCTACTAATAATGACATTTTGTTGTATACTTTTTTGACATTATAAACATTGCTCTTATGAAAATTTTTGTATATGCTTTCTGCTATGTATTTTCAAGAATTTCTGTAATGTATTTGTGGAGTAGCAGAAATGCTGAGTCATGGGATTTGTATATAGTCAATTTTACTGAAGGCACATTTTACTTTGGTTCCCATTTTTATATATCCCATTCAATGGCAGAGGCTTCTGGTTACTTTTCTTTTCTTTTTTTTTTTTTTAAAGAGAGAGTGAGAGAGGAGAGAGAGAGAGAGAGAGAGAATTTTTAATATTTATTTTTTAGTTCTCGGCAGACACAACATCTTTGTTGTATGTGGTGCTGAGGATCGAACCCGGGCCGCACGCATGCCAGGCGAGCGCGCTACCGCTTGAGCCACATCCCCAGCCCCTTCTGGTTACTTTTCAATAGACATTCTCTTACTTCTTTAGTAGAACCCTGATTATTAACTGGGCACATGACCATACAGATTAGACTCTTTATTCTCAGTTTCCTTGTTGAAATGAAAAAAATAGATATTTGGTGGGGCTTTTGTGGAAACTTTTTAAACAAAGTTGACTGTTAGAAGGTTGTCCTTGTCCTCTTTGCTGTCTGGAACATAAGTTAGATAATAGATATCTAGCAGCCATCTTGACTTCTAGCCCTGTGCTAGGACACTGGAGTGGACAAAAGGATTCTGGTTCCCTACGAACACGGTGGGCTTTTTTATACTGGTTCTGTACTTCAAAATTTCAGACTTCTTTAATGTGAGAGGGTAAATACTTGTGTGTTTAAGCTAGTATATTTCAAGTTCTTTTTTTTTCAAATATGCATTTTTTTCCTTTTTTTTTTATTGTTGGTCGTTCAAAACATTACATAGTTCTTAATACATCATATTTCACAGTTTGATTCAAGTGGGTTATGAACTCCCAATTTTACCCCGTATACAGATTGCTGTATCACATCAGTTACCCTTCCATTGATTGACAAATTGCCTTTCTAATGTCTGATGCATTCTGCTGTCTGTCCTATTCTCTACTATCCCCCCTCCCCTCCCCTCCCCTCCCCTTTACTCTCTCTACCCCTTCTACTGTAAATCATTTCTTCGATTTGTATTATCTTGTCTTACCCCTCCTTTCCTCTTATATGTCATTTTGTATAACCTTGAGGATCGCCTTCCATTTCCATGCGGTTTCCCTTCTCACTCCCTTTCCCTCCCACCTCTCATCCCTGTTTAATGTAAATCTTCTTCTCAAACTTTCGTCCCTACCCTGTCCTTGTTTACTCCCCTTATATCAAAGGGGTCATTTGGTATTTATTTTTTAAAGATTGACTAGCTTCACTTAGCATAATCTGCTCTAATGCCATCCATTTCCCTCCAAATTCTATGATTTTGTCATTTCTTAATGCAGAGTAATACTCCATTGTGTATAAATGCCACATTTTTTTATCCATTCATCTATTGAAGGGCATCTAGGCTGATTCCACAATCTTGCTATCGTGAATTGTGCTGCTATGAACATCGATGTAGCAGTGTCCCTGTAGCATGCTCTTATTAGGTCTTTGGGGAATAGACCGAGAAGGGGAATAGCTGGGTCAAATGGTGGTTCCATTCCCAGCTTTCCAAGAAATCTCCATACTGCTTTCCAAATTGGCTGCACCAATTTGCAGTCCCACCAGCAATGAACAAGAGTGCCCTTTTCCCCGCATCCTCTCCAGCACTTATTGTTGTTTGACTTTCTAATGGCTGCCAATCTTACTGGGGTGAGATGGTATCTTAGGGTAGTTTTGATTTGCATTTCTCTGACTGCTAGAGATGGTGAGCATTTTTTCATGTACTTATTGATTGATTGTATGTCCTCCTCTGAAAAGTGTCTGTTCAGGTCCTTGGCCCATTTATTGATTGGGTTATTTGTTATCTTATTGTCTAATTTTTTGAGTTCTTTGTATATTCTGGTTATTAGGGCTCTATCTGAAGTGTGTGGAGTAAAGATTTGTTCCCAGGATGTAGGCTCCCTGTTTATCTCTCTTATTGTTTCTTTTGCTGAGAAAAAACTTTTTAGTTTGAGTAAGTCCCATTTGTTGATTCTAGTTGTTAACTTTTGCGCTATGGGGGTCCTATTGAGGAATTTGGAGCCCGATCCCACAGTATGTAGATCATACCCTACTTTTTCTTCTATCAGATGCCGTGTCTCTGGTTTAATATCAAGCTCCTTGATCCATTTTGAGTTAACTTTTGTGCATGGCGAGAGATAGGGATTCAGCTTCATTTTGATGCAAATGGATTTCCAGTTTTCCCAGCACCATTTGTTGAAGATGCTATCCTTCCTCCATTGCATGCTTTTAGACCCTTTATCAAATATAAGATAGTTGTAGTTTTGTGGGTTGGTTACTGTGTCCTCTATTCTGTACCATTGGTCCACCCGCCTGTTTTGGTACCAGTACCATGCTGTTTTAGTTACTATTGCTCTGTAGTATAGTTTGAAATCTGGTATCGCTATACCGCCTGATTCACACTTCCTGCTTAGCATTGTTTTTGCTATTCTGGGTCTTTTATTATTCCATATGAATTTCATGATTCTTTTATCTATTTCTACAAGAAATGCTGCTGGGATTTTGATTGGCATTGCATTAAACTTATAGAGAACTTTTGGTAATATCGCCATCTTGATGATGTTGGTTCTGCCTATCCATGAGCAGGGTATATTTTTCCATCTTCTAAGGTCTTCTTCTATATCTTTCTTTAGGGTTCTGTAATTTTCCTTGTGTAAATCTTTCACCTCTTTTGTTAGGTTGATTCCCAAGTATTTTATTTTTTGGGGGGATATTGTGAATGGAGTAGTTGTCCTCATTTCCGTTTCAGAGGATTTGTCGCTCATATACAGGAACGCCTTTGATTTATGCGTGTTGATCTTATATCCTGCCACTTTGCTGAATTCATTTATTAGTTCTAATAGCTTCTTTGTAGACCCTTTTGGGTCTGCTAGGTATAGAATCATATCATCCGCAAATAGTGATAATTTAAGTTCTTCTTTTCCTATTTTTATGCCTTTAATTTCTTTTGTCTGTCTAATTGCTCTAGCCAGTGTTTCGAGGACTATGTTGAACAGAAGTGGTGAGAGAGGGCATCCCTGTCTTGTACCAGATCTTAGGGGAATGCCTTCAATTTTTCTCCATTCAGAATGATGCTGGCCTGTGGCTTATCATAGATTGCTTTTACAATGTTGAGGTATGATCCTGTTATCCCTAATTTTTCTAGCGTTTTGAACATAAAGGGATGCTGTACTTTGTCGAATGCTTTTTCTGCATCTATTGAGATGATCATATGGTTCTTATTTTTAAGTCTATTGATGTGGTGAATAACATTTATTGATTTCCGTATATTAAACCAGCCTTGCATCCCAGGGATGAATCCTACTTGATCATGATGTATATTTTTTTTTGATATGTATTTGAATCCGATTCGCCAGAATTTTATTGAGGATTTTTGCGTCAAGGTTCATTAGAGATATTGGTCTGTAGTTTTCCTTCTTTGAAGTGTCTTTGTCTGGTTTCGGAATCAGGGTGATGTTGGCCTCGTAGAATGAATTTGGAAGTTCTCCCTCTTTTTCTATTTCCTGAAATAGCTTGAAAAGTATTGGTGTTAGTTCCTCTTTAAAGGTTTTGTAAAACTCTGCTGTATACCCATCGGTCCTGGGCTTTTCTTAGTTGGTAGTCTTTTGATGGTTTCTTCTATTTCCTCTATTGTTATTGGTCTGTTTAGGTTGTCTATATCCTCCTGGCTCAATCTGGGCAGATCATAGGACTCAAGGAATTTATCTATGCCTTCACTATCTTCTATTTTATTGGAGTATAAGGATTCAAAGTAATTTCTGATTATCTTCTGTATTTCTGAAGTGTCTGTTGTGATATTGCCTTTTTCATCCCATATGCTAGTAATTTGGGTTCTCTCTCTTCTTCTCTTCGTTAGCATGGCTAAGGGTCTGTCAATTTTATTTATTTTTTCAAAGAACCAGCTTTTAGTTTTGTCAATTTTTTCAATTGTTTCTTTTGTTTCAATTTCATTAATTTCAGCTCTGATTTTAATTATTTCTTGCCTTCTACTTCTTTTGCTGTTGTTTTGCTCTTCTTTTTCTAGGATTTTGAGATGAAGTATGAGATCATTTATTTGTTGGTTTTTTCTTTTTTTGAGGAATGAACTCCAAGCAATGAATTTTCCTCTTAGAACTGCTTTCAATGTGTCCCATAGATTCCGATATGTTGTGTCTGTGTTTTCATTTAACTCTAGGAAGTTTTTAATTTCCTCCTTGATGTCTTCTAAAACCCATTGATCACTCAGCAACCTATTGTTCATTCTCCAGGTGATGCTTGATTTTTCCTTTCTTCTTTTATCATTGATTTTCAGTTTCATTCCATTATGATCAGATAAGATGCATGGTATTATCTCTACCCCTTTGTATTGTCTAAGAGTTGCCCTGTGACATAGTATATGGTCTATTTTTGAGAAGGTTCCATGTGCTGCTGAGAAAAAAAGTGTAACTACTTTATGTTGGGTGGTATAGTCTATATATGTCAATTAAGTCTAGGTTGTTAATTGTGTTATTGAGTTCTATAGTTTCCTTATTTAACTTTTGTTTCGAAGATCTGTCCAGTGGTGAGAGAGGTGTGTTGAAGTCTCCCATGATTATTGTATGGTGGTCTATTAGACTCTTGAACTTGAGAAGAGTTTGCTTGATGAACACAGCTGCACCATTATTTGGGGCATATATATTTATGATTGTTATGTCTTGTTGGTGTATGGTTCCCTTGAGCAGTATGAAGTGACCTTCTATATCCCTTTTGATTAGCTTTGGCTTGAAATCTATTTTATTAGATATGAGTATGGACACTCCTGCTTGTTTCCGTGGTCCATATGAGTGATATGATTTTTCCCAACCTTTCACCTTCAGTCTATGTATATCTTTTCCTATCAAATGCGTCTCCTGTAGACAGCATATTGTTGGGTCTTGTTTTTTGATCCATTCTACTAGCCTGTGTCTCTTAATTGGTGAGTTTAAGCCATTAACATTTAGGGTTATTATTGAGATATGGTTTGTTCTTCTATCCATATTTGTTTATTGATGTTACTAAACCTGATTTGTTATCCTCTTTGACTACTTTCCCCCCTTTACTGTCCTACCTCCCATTGTTGGTTTTCAATGTTATTTTCCATTTCCTCTTCCTGTAATATTTTGCCAAGGATTTTTTGAAGAGATGGTTTTCTAGCTGCGAATTCTTTTAACTTTTGTTTATCGTGGAAGGTTTTAATTTCATCTTCTAACCTGAAGCTTAATTTCGCTGGATACAAGATTCTTGGTTGGAGCCCATTGTCTTTCAGTGTTTGAAATATGTTATTCCAGGATCTTCTAGCTTTCAGAGTCTGTGTTGAGAGATCAGCTGTTATCCTGATTGGTTTACCCCTAAATGTAATCTGCTTTCTTTCTCTTGCAGCTTTTAAAATTCTCTCCTTATTCTGTATGTTGGACATCTTCATTATAATGTGTCTAGGTGTGGATCTCTTATGATTTTGCACATTCGGCATCCTGTAGGCTTCTAGGATTTGGGATTCTGTCTCATTCTTCAATTCTGGGAAGTTTTCTCGTATTATTTCACTGAATAGACTGTTTATTCCTTTGGAATGGAGCTCTGTGCCTTCCTGTATCCCAATGACCCTTAAATTTGGTCTTTTGATATTGTCCCATAATTCTTGGATGTTCTGCTCATGGTTTCTTAGCAGACTTGCTGAGCTGTCTATGTTCTTTTCCAGTTGAAATACTTTGTCTTCATTGTCTGATGTTCTCTCTTCTAAGTGATCTACTCTGCTGGTAGTATTCTCGATTGAGTTTTTAAGTTGGTTTATTGTTTCCTGCATTTCTAGAATTTCTATTTGTTTGTTTTTTATTACCTCTATCTCCCTGTGAAATTGATCTTTTACTTCCTGGATTTGTTTGTCAATGTGATCTTTCATTGTCTGATTTTGCTGTCTCATGTCTTCCTTGAGACTCCAGATAATCTGAAGCATATATATCCTGAACTCTTTATCTGATATTCCATCTGTTGCAGCTATTACCTCTTCTAAAGTTGAGTTGACCTGCATTGCTTGTGGTCCTTTCTTTCCTTGTCTTTTCATACTGCTCGCGTTTCTTTCTGCTTGGTGCAACTGTTGTGTTTTTGAAATTTACCCCCTATTTATTTATGTTGCTCTTGTATAGTTGAAAAGTCTCCCTTGCAGGTGCGGGCGGCGGCTGTGCCCCTACTCCAATTGGGGTGACGTGTCTATCACGCTGGCATCTCTCTGGGCCTGTTCCGGGAGTGGAAGGCGGCTCTGCTCTGTCCCTATTCCAATTGGGGTGTTGTGACTATCATGCTGGCAGGTCGCTGGGCCTGTTCCGGGCGTGGGCGGTGGGCTTGGCTGGCGGGATTCCACCTAATGGCAGTCCCTAACCTCCCTGCTTGCTAATTAATGGCTTCTCTGAGGCGCCACACCTTCTGTAGCTGCGGGGCAGGCCGCACGAATCAGTTGGCCTGGATCTCCGGGGTCCTGCTGCTGGCTGTTTTGATGTTGCAAGCTGTTGGAGAGTGATGGTGTATCCTTCAGCTTTCCCGGATGGTGGCCGCTGACTGCCTGGATGGAGTGTCCGCTGTGGGGGATGGGATGGGACTGTACCGCTTCCTTCCCCTTCTGAGATCCCGTGCTCGGCCCAAGGGTCCGTGTGGGCTTGGCTGGTGGGATTCCACCTAATGGCAGTCCCTAACCTCCCTGCTTGCTAATTAATGGCTTCACTGAGGCGCCACGCCTTCTGTAGCCGCAGGGCAGGCCGCGCGAATCAGTTGGCCTGGATCTCCCGGGTCCTGCTGCAGTTGGGATCCCTGGCACTCTATCACTTTGATTTTTTCTGCTTGCCCCTCCCCCAGCGCTGGCTAGCCAGGTTTCCTTTTGGCCGCTTCTGGGAGGAGGGGTTGGAGGTCAGGTGTCTCTAGTTTCCCCCTAGTCTTTATGGAGGCTCAGCTTGATACTCCCTCTCCCGGCAAGCCTAGGAGAGATTTTATGCGAATTCCTGCTGTCTGGGGGGTGAGCTGAATGACACCGACCTGTTTTGATGTTGAACTCTGAAGGAGAGTGGCTGTGTATCCTTCAGCTTTACCGGATGGTGGCCGCTGACTGCCTCGGTGGAGTGTCCGCTGTGGGGGATGGGATGGGACTGTACCGCTTCCTTCCCCTTCTGAGATCCCGTGCTCGGCCCAAGGGTCCGTGTGGGCTTGGCTGGTGGGATTCCACCTAATGGCAGTCCCTAACCTCCCTGCTTGCTAATTAATGGCTTCACTGAGGCGCCACGCCTTCTGTAGCCGCAGGGCAGGCCGCGCGAATCAGTTGGCCTGGATCTCCCGGGTCCTGCTGCAGTTGGGATCCCTGGCACTCTATCACTTTGATTTTTTCTGCTTGCCCCTCCCCCAGCGCTGGCTAGCCAGGTTTCCTTTTGGCCGCTTCTGGGAGGAGGGGTTGGAGGTCAGGTGTCTCTAGTTTCCCCCTAGTCTTTATGGAGGCTCAGCTTGATACTCCCTCTCCCGGCAAGCCTAGGAGAGATTTTATGCGAATTCCTGCTGTCTGGGGGGTGAGCTGAATGACACCGACCTGTTTTGATGTTGAACTCTGAAGGAGAGTGGCTGTGTATCCTTCAGCTTTACCGGATGGTGGCCGCTGACTGCCTCGGTGGAGTGTCCGCTGTGGGGGATGGGATGGGACTGTACCGCTTCCTTCCCCTTCTGAGATCCCGTGCTCGGCCCAAGGGTCCGTGTGGGCTTGGCTGGTGGGATTCCACCTAATGGCAGTCCCTAACCTCCCTGCTTGCTAATTAATGGCTTCACTGAGGCGCCACGCCTTCTGTAGCCGCAGGGCAGGCCGCGCGAATCAGTTGGCCTGGATCTCCCTGGTCCTGGTGCAGTTGCTCAAGTTCTTATAGCATATGGAAAGTCCTAGCTGAAACTTTCAAATTTAACTTGATAATCTGTATCTGATATTTGAACATAAAAATGTTTTGAATTTTCAGTTTTTTATCTCTGAAGCTTAACAATTTCTTGAAACCTCGTAGAGAAAACCTTCATTTCGAAATGTCATTTGTTTCCCCAAGGAATAAGAGATTCTTGATAAGCATGATTGATAGTCCCAAAGAAACCATAGCAGTGATTCTCTATTGAACAAGAAACCTCTGCCTTGAACAAGTATTTCTATGCAAAGGAGGATTAAGTGCGATTATGTAATTATTATCTGTGAAGTTGTGATTAATCTTACTACACACATTTCCTATCTACTTATATCTTCCTCCAGTTCTGACCTGTGAATCTCCTCAGAATTAACCATTCTCATTAATTTCTTGAACCATTTGCTATCTGTGAAGAATATAATTTTAAGCAACATATTATTAGATATACTTGTTTTCAAGTCTATAAAATTGTAACTTACTATATTTTATCTTTTGAGATCTTTTTTCTCTCAAAATTAGTTTTCCAAGATTCATCTGTGATTTAATGAGTTGCTAAAAACATGATTTAGGTTATAATTAGCTGTCATAATAGATAAACCCTCAAATCCCAGTATTGCAACTCAATAGAAATTTATTCATCTCTTACATAAAGTAAAAAATGAACATGCTGTAATAGTGCATGGCTCTCATCCAAGTCTTGAATCAGAACCTTGTAATTTCTTCATGTTGTCCTCTGCTATCTTCAACATATGGCTTCCTACATCACCAAACTCATGTTCCCCCTAAGCTTCAGAAGGAGGACAAACATGCAGAATTCATATAGTACATTTCTATAGGTCATGTATAGAAGTTACACACATCACTTCCTCTCATGTTCCATTTGTTTAAGCTCAGTCACATGGTGTGTCAGCCATGGGAGTCTGTTTGGCTGATCTTCTTCTAACAGAGAAGCTTCTAGAAGGAGTGCAGTGAGCTAACAGTCTCCAGCTGCAGCATCATCAGGACCTGTGGAAACATTTGAAATGAGGTCTGGCTTTTCCCCGGCAGTTTTTAGTCAGTACTAAGTGCAGCAAGTATACTAGGGTCTGGGCATTTCTACCCAATGTAGAATTCACTTATGGGGAATCTTTGTGCTGAAACTCAAAACTGGGATGATCAAAGCTTTCTCAGAGCTGCACTGCAGTTTGATGTCTCACCTGCCCACTCTTCCTTTGTTTCTTCTCCTTTTACTGACACAAACAGCATCCCAGTCTGAAAGTTCTCCTTACCTACTCTTCTTGCCCTCTTTGCCCTTTGTAATTCATAGGACTCACCCTCAATAAAATTCCTGCAATTCTATTTCTATCTTTGTGTTGGCTTCCTAGAGGACCCAAAAAGACAAGCATGATCACACATAAATCACATCATAAATACAAAGGAACCTGGAAAGTATTCTTTAGTTCTGTTGCCCAGGAAGAAGACCACCTAGCTTCAGTGAACAGCCAATCAGTATCTTCCATAATTTAGATCAATTTAGTGATGTATAATAGTCATTTTGTGAATATACCACAATGTATTGTATTCATTTTCCTCTTAGTGGACATTTAGGTGGTTCTGGTTTTTGTTGTTTGTTTATATTTAACTTTATAAGTATTATTGTTATGAAGAATTTTGTATATATTCTGAAACATATGTGTGAGTTTCTCCAAGTTATATGTACTTACCTGAGAGATTGCTAATCTACAATATGTGCATATATTCAGCTGAGATAATGAACAGTTGTTCTCCAACAACATTGTATCCATTAATACTCATGCCAACAATGCATAAGGGTTCCCTTTGGTCCACATGCTTGCATTCATTTATTTTGTTCTACTTCTTAATGTTTGCCAGAATGGTGAGATAAAAGAGACTATTTGATTTAAATTTTGTCTCTGTCCTCCAAGGGTTCTAGAATCTGCTACAGAGGTTTTTATAAGTATAGAGACAACAGGCTCCTCTCTCTCTTACCTCATTCATCCCATTTATGCCTATCTGTGTTTATCTTCCTTCATTACTACCCTTCATCATCTTTTGGGTTCACTTATATAATTCTTTGTCTTGCAATTTTGTTTTGTTTTTTAATATTTTTTAGTTGTCAATGTACCTTTATTTTGTTTATTTGTGGTGCTGAGAATCAAACCCAGTGCCTTACACATGCTAGGCAAGCGCTCTACCACTGAGCTACAACCCCAGCCCTTGTCTTGCAGTTTTAATACCTTTAAATCCTTTCCTTATGAAAATTATTTCATCTGACATTTTATTTTGGTTAATAATAATTTCAGAACTGTCTTAAAATTAAAAGCACACCAAATAAATAGGGGAATCTGGATAAAGGTGAGCTGCCATAAATATATATAATGTACACAATCCAGCAAAATTTGACGGCTCTCTCTTTCCCATTCCCAACTCACTCTGTGTGTACACACACACACACACACACACACACACATATATATATATACACACACACACATAGTCTCAAATACATATATAAACATACATTGTATGTGTTATGTATGTGTAATTCAAGTCACCTAGCATAGCACTGGAATTATTGAAAGTGTACATTAGGGCAGTGTTATCTTGCAGCATTAAAATTGTTGGCTGAAAAATACAGTGCCACATGTTTCATCTTTAAAGGTATCCCCCCCACCAACTGAATGTTAGAGGCTGCCACTTCCCTGTATTGCTGAAACATGACTTTGGGAAGTATTGCCCACTTTTCTCCCCCATGGGTCCAAATAAAATTTAAAGGGAAAGTTTCATTTGAGACAATGTTATATGTGATCAGAATTATTTCCTCCTATTCTCAAAGGCCTCATATTTTAGTCATTGAAGGAATTAAAAACTAAAACATTGTTGGGGACTGTCAGTGCATGTAGTAGAGCCATGAACTTCAGTCAGAATGTAGGGAAAGTTGCTGAACAATGCCTAGGGCAACAGCATGACAAAAACCTTCATAGGTATGGCTTACAAGAGCTACCAACTATCTGGAGTTCAAAGTAATGGGCCAGAGCAACAGTTACAAATAAGCAAGGAAGGGAGAGCAACTCCAGAGTAGGCCATTGTGTAATGGTATATGGGTCCTTTCTCACACTTTTGTCTACATCTTATTGCAAAGAAAGTGAAGTGGAAGGTGGTTATAAGACTGGGTGGGCCCTGTGCCCCACTCAACCCTTGGACTCCAAAATAATTTCCTCCAGGCAAGCTGCTATACACAGAAATTTGTTTCTTCCTATGTATAAGAGAAGAGCTTTGGACTAAAGATGACCTTCACTTTGTAAAATGAACAAGACTGAATCATGAAAACTTGAATGAAACTGCTCTAATAGCTTAACATGATTGGAAAGGCATGGAATAAGATAAAGCCATGTGTCAAGGACAGACTTCCTATATGACAGTGGTCTCATAAGATCATATATCCTAGTGACATTGTAGCTTTATTGATTTGTGTAAGTATACTTATTGTTCACACAACAATGAAATTACATAATGACCCTTTTCTCAGACCATGTCTCTAATGTTAAGTGACAATAATTGTATTATTCAACTCTCTAAGGAGGGAGGGAATGAAAGCACAATAGGAAACAGTACTTGAAAACAAAATTGTTTCTCTCCAATGATTTGAGACCCTTCACTGAATACTACAAATGTTTCTGTGAACTTAGAATACTAGTTATATGCTAACTTGCCATTTTAACAAACTTTGTAAATCAGTGGGCCTCAGTTTCTTCAGCTATAAAAATCATAGGTTCATTTATTCAGTGAATACTTAATGTGTACTTTTATATGCCAAGCACCCTGCTAGGCAATAGGCGTACATTATAGTGGTTTTAAAGATCATTTTTCTAATATCCTGTGATTCTGTTATTTGTTCATGGCACATATATAATTGAAAGACAAACAATTCTGTGAAAATGATTGTCACAACCTGTGAGCCAGTCCTGACTGAAGAAGAAGACAGCTGAGGATAAACAGTTGACTAAGTTTGCAAACTGATTATGGCAGGGCAGTGAAGGCCCTAAGGCTACGTTCAGAAGAGCAAAGGGAGGAGAGCATTTCTTTGCTGATGTATAAGTCTGGGGTATACTGACACAGTTGATAGGCTACCACCTGGTGAGCTCAGTCAAGAATATGATCCAGTTAGAGGCAAATGAAAGAGAAGGGGCCAGGGAAGATGCTAAGAAACCAAAGTTCAACAGAGAAATGGAAATGTTCCTCACACTACACTTCCCAACCCAGTTCTAGAAGACTTTGTTTTTTCAAGATTGAGAGCCAAAACATATGTACATTCCCTATAGTCCCTCCTTTCAGGTTTCCAGGACACCCCATTGCTTTAATTCATACATAAAATGGTAGATATATGGGAATAGCACTGTTGGTTAATATAAAGTCAGAAAACACAGAGGGCTCACTTTGCCTGAGAAGTAAAGAAATAAACAGATTTTGTTTTGTGTTTTAGAGCAAAATGGCATGGTTTAAACTCAGTCATTTGAAGTCATTTTGTGTTTAAAGGAAATGAGGGATGAATGTGGGTGGAGAAAATGACTCTTCTTGTCCCAGGGAAGTCTTATAGGAAAATAATGTTCTGCAGGCACCCAACTCATCTGGGAAATTGCTGTAAAACCTAGCAAAATACTGGTTCTGTTGCAGCTCAAGCTCTGTTTCTGAAACCATGAAGAGGGGGGAATTTCCATTTAAGCACTTTCAAGAGCATCCTACTTTTTCAACTTAAGTTTATAGCGTAGTACTGGTTACCATTTCATGAGCAGCTTAACTTCAGTTCTGATGAGGTAAAGCTACAATCCTACTACCTGGGCCTGGTAGTTCACTTTCAGGGACAAAAAAATATTTCTCCCTTTTAATTAAACGATTCAATACCTATGAATGTGCTTTATCTTGGCCTGCCATAATAAAATGCCATAGACTGGGTCATAGATAGGGTTTAAACAAGAGAAAACTCACAGTTTCAGAGGCAGGAAAGTTGAGATCTGGGTGCCAGTATGGTTGGGTTCTGATGAGAGTTCTTCTGATTGGCAGATGGCCACCATCTCATTGTGTGCTTGCATGAGCCTTTCTTTATGTGCCCTCTGAGAGAGAGTAAGAGACAAAGCGAGTGTGCATACACATGTGAGTTTCTGGTGTCTCTTCTTACAAGGTACTAATCTTATCATGATGGTTATACCTTCATGACCTTATGTATTCCTACCTCTTAAAGGCCCCATTTCCAAATACTATCACATTGAGGAATAGGGTTTCAACACACAAATATTGAAGGGACACAATTCAGTTCACAGCAGGATGCTTCTTATTTCTTGTCAGCTTTATCTATGGTTAAGTTGATGGAGTTATAGGATTTTCAACTATTGCTCTAGATTTAATAAAGGATGATAGCAGTTCACACAAACTCTAGATATACCTAGTGCTGTGCAAGGCTACTCACTTATGCATAGAGTAGACTGTTAGGAACCACCTTCTTTCTCAGACTCAATTCTTAACTGAGTTATGGTTACCTACTTGTTACCAACTTTGCTCTGAGATATATTGCCGTAATGAATCAAAAAGAAAACACCAGCCTCTGACATTCAGAATTGATCAGACATTCACAGCTTGACCTTAATATTATTTATAAGCTATCTAATACACAAGGCCACTCTATTTTGTTCTTCTTTTGGACATATATAACTTCACAGAATACCAACCACAGAGTTACACATGATAAAATAAAACAAAACAAAGTGGTTTTATACTTCTGTTTAAGCACAGACAAAATCAAGGTCACTGTGCCACCCATGAAACATACAGTTATAAAATTGTCACCTGCCTTTCTTTCAGCATCCATTTTAGGGAGAGCCCTTGCTTCCCTAGACCTTCCACTAAATCACCCAACCAATGTCCAAATTCTGTAAGAAGTCCTTTCTGACACCCTTTTACTGAGACACCTTATGGTTCTGCATGGTACCTATTCTCTCTCACTGCAGCAAGCAATAAGTCCAACTTGTTGAACTATGTTTGTAGTGGTCTTTGAATTAAGGGATTCACATGAGTGTATTTGTGGACTCAGATAAAAAGCAGAACAGAGCCCTGTCTTTAGTCGATAGCAGGTTACATTCTAAGAAGTGTTCTTCCAATTCCCTTCCCCAGATGCTCTATCTGTACTGGCTGGATTCCTGCTTGTGTATCCAGGTGCTAAGCCTGGTTCCATCTATTCATGCTGGGCCTGGACAGTCTTCTGTTAGTCCTGCAGACTTATTTGTCTAATATCCATGCTGAGGGCTGGCACTTAAGAGATCAGGAACTTAACTCTAGTTCTCTAGTTCCCTAAAGTTCAGACAATGTTAGGTACCACCTTGGGTTCTAAAATGTTTATGGTTATTCACTGTCATCTCTAGGAGTTAAAATGTCCAGACCCAATCCAATTTTCCCCTGCTTGTGCTGATATCATATCAAAAGAGACAGATTTATTTATCCATTTGGCCAAGGAAATTTGAATTAGGTACCTAGAATAAATAGGTCACCATATAAGGGACAGTTTTGGAGGCACAGTAAAAAAAATGTATGAAACAATTTTTATTGTTTCATACTCTTTAAGAAACCAAATGTATATTAAGGATTTTTGGTTGTTTGTTTTGGTACTGAGAATTCAAACAACATATGCTCTACCTCTAAGCTATATCCTCAGCCTTTTTATTTTTTATTTTGAGAAGAGTTCTCAGTAAGTTCCTTAGGGCCTCACTAAGTTGATGAGCCTGGCCTCTAACCTGTTATCCTCCTGTCTCAGCTTTCTAAGTCATTGGGACTAGAGGCATGTAATACCGCATCTGACTTAAGAAACTAAATGTATATTGGATAACATGCACACGATCACACTGGGAGTCAAAGCAAAATGCTATAATATAGGAACAAGTAAATTTCAGTTAATTTAAATTTAACTTAAAATCAGGCCAAATACTTATTTTATTAGAATTTCCTCCTCCCAAAGAGATTGAAGATTACACTTAGTTCCGCTTCTTTTGCTGTAAAAACAATAAGATAATAATAAACTGAACATTATGGAAATTGATTATTACATTGATTTTCATGAAATGTTGGAAGCTTCAAAATATGGGCACAGTTACACACACCTGTAATCCCTGTGGCTTGGGAGGCTGAGGCAGAAGTTCAAAGCTAGCCTCAGTAACTTAGTGAGGCCCTAAGACCCTGTCTCAAAATAAAAAATAAAAGATCCAGAAGTGTGATTCAGTGGTTAAGTGCCCCTGGGTTCAATGCCCTGTACTTAAAAAAAAGAAAAAAGATGAGTTTGTGATTTTTCAGACTCTCCAAGTCTATCTTAGTATAATACATACAGTAGCCTGTTGATTCCCTGGAACATACTGACTTCTTACTTCTTAATGTCTTAGTAGACTGTAAGAGAACCTAAGTAATCAAAATTAAAACCTAGAAATGGGGATACAATAGTTGCCTGTGAAATCTGATATTGCCAAGCTATAGTATTACAAAATGATAAAAAGTAAGGATTCTGAAGAGACCATATTTAAATGGAAATTGAGACTCTACTATCCAGTGTTATCTGAGAAATAGTTCAATTTACATCTTCCTTATCTAAAGATAAGAATAAGAAGAGTACCTACTTCATAAATTATAAATAATTTGAATTAATTAAGTAATTAGGACAGTGTTTGGCATTTAGAAAATCCTGTATACGCTTGAATATTACTATTATTAAATGCCTTAAATAATAGCAGATGGTGGTTATTACTGACATTATGTTACAAATGAAGGTCTGACAGAGATAAAATGAGATCTAACAATAAATATGAAATCACCATATTTCCCTTTTTAATTGAATTTAAATTTTCAATTTACTGAGTCCTGATGAATGCCTTATCATGAACAAGCATTCAGGCATTTGGGAGACATTAATTTAGTCTAAGTCTTTTATTCTACATTAAAGTGGGGAAACAAAGTTGTCAAGCTAGTTTTGAGTAAAATAAAAAATAGAAACCAACTTCCTTATTCCTACTCCATTGCTGTTGGTATTAACTTTCTGTATTAGCAATACAATATGATTTGTGATAATTATTCAACCAGTTATTAATCCCAGTTCTCTTGGACATATTGTAGAATTGAATTTCTCTGACTCTTTGAATTTAGGTAGAGATATTTGACTTGCTCTGACCACTGATATGTGAGCAGAAGGAATGTGTATCACTTCAGGGTAGAGTTTTAAGAGCCAGTGCGTAATTTACCACAACCCCTGTTTTCACTTCAGCAGTTATGCAAGCAGAGAGGTGGAGCCTCCCTCATCCTGGATTACTGAGTGAGGTATTAACCTATATGACCTGAGTGAGTGTTGACCTATGGTGAACACAGTATAGTCCAGAACCTTTGTTGGCTTAAGCCTTTGAGGTTTGGAGGGTGTTTGTCACCATGGCATAACCTAGCTTCTCTTACCTGATCTACATATGCAAGTGTGCTTGTAGTTATATGCAGGTACACACATATATACATGCACACACTCAAGATTGTAGGAAGTTGACTTTCACATGAAATAGTGTCTACTCCAAATGAGTGTGGATTTTTCCACAAAACAGATTCTAGGATGGAAATGTGTGTTCTTGTGGTTTATTGGCAAGCACTGTGGAGCTCAGCATAAGCGGGGGAATAAAGAAACAGAGGGAGAGGTTGAATCATGATGCACCACAACAAAGGTCTTGTTGACACCACAGGGAACTCCAGAGCTGGGATGGCTCTTCAGAATTATTCTGAATTGGAGCAAGGGAGCTGTATCTCTCTCTTTCTGCAGAGATTAGTCATTGGATTTGGCTGTTCCTTAGGAAAAGGGGCATGATATTGAGCAATGAACATGGCAAACAATCTGTACTATCATGGATTTTACTCAGTAGCTGGAAATAAACACATAAACTTAGAAACAAGATAATCATTGAAAAAAAGATCAGTGCTGTTAATGAAAAATTTAAAAAGGATGGTATGTTAGTGACTAGAAGAGGCATTATGATATCATGGTTAGGGGCCTAGACTCTGGAGACTGACTAAGGTCAAGTCCTAGCACTGCCATTACTCACTAAGACCTGACACAAATTAAAATCTTTGTTCCTCATTTGCAGTTTCCTCATCTGTAAATTCAGACTATTAGTAGCTACTTTACAAAGTTGTTGTAAAGACTAAATTAGTTAATTTGGGTTGTTTCTGGTTATTTGAACAGTGCTTGGCACAGCTCCCAGAAAGTGTCAACTGTTTTGTCATTATTTGCAGGGAAGAGAGGTGGGTGATTAGAGAAGACCTTGTTGAGAAGGTGACATTTAAAGAGCCAAAGTGTAACCAGTGCACACAAATGGAAAAGCAAGTCAAAAGTTTTAAGTGGGGAAAGAACTTGGCTTAATACAGGAACAGAAAGCAGGCCAATATGTTCAAGTGTAGACAGGGGTTGATTTGGAGGCTGATATTTAGGTGTGCCATAATAATATATATATATATATATATATATATATATATATATATATATATATATATATATTTGATCTTTGTCCCGGGTTCCTAAAACTTTTGTAATTTGCACCAATATGTGGGACTGACATCTGAAGTGAGAGCAGTCTGGGGCTGAGCCCTTAGACGTATGAAGTCTAACACTAATTCTGGGTAGTTGTATTAGAATTGATTTCAATTTTAGGATGTCAGTTCTTATCAAGAAAGTTTAAGAACTGGTTGTTGATGTGGAAAACCCCACACACTTGGTGTCAAAAGTGTGTTATAAGGAAAATCAGCTTAGTGGGCATTGTCCAAATCAGATTGGGTAACAATAAAGACACAGCATCTGCTTATATATCTATACTATCATCACCTCCCTGTCCCAGATAGTGACTATTTTAAGATAGGAACTATAGTGGGTGTTGTGATATACTTCCCAGATGCCCACTTTAGAACTAAAGTTCCAGTTTCCCGCAGGTACTGGGAGTACTCCTGACACGTAACACTCAGTTTACAGCACTGTTCCCCAAAATTGCCATTGGCTGAAGAGGGATGACTCACCCATGATAACACCTCCCTTTAGTGGGCAGCCTGCATCTAAAGACAAGTTAATTTGAGTGCATATGGGCCCAACCGGCAAACCCTCACTGGATATCACCCTCTATATCTACTTCAGCTTTAGAGATCCCTGTCAATTTGAGGCCTTTCTTGTCACTACATCACAGTCTGACACTGTCCTCTACCCATTTTTTGCATTCAGAAAGATTTCTCAGGTGTGAATCCAAGATTACTCCCTAGTGAAGTTCCTACATGCTAATCTATATCTCAGAGACTCCTTTTGGGGGGAACACAACTAGCAATAGGGACCATCTTCTTAATTTAGTCTGAACACACACCCCAGAACCTAAATAAATACTTGTCAGATTAATAGATAAATAATAGAAAAGGTTGGTAATGAGGACCATGACTGGTTGGATAGTTGTGTGATGGGAAAGAGGAGAATAATTGAGAATATTAAAATGGAGGTGTAAAGCCACAAGAAGGAAGAATCTTCCATTCTTTTCTCAGTTCAGCACAGGGCTTAGGTGGTGAATGCTTACAGAGCGGTAGAACTTTGAGGGATAAAAATAAGCCTGCATCACCACCAGAAAGTTAACCATCTAAGTGTGGAGCTCTTTCATCTACCCCCTCTTTAGCCCCAAATAAAACATGATTATTTCATTGATTATATGATTTATTTATCTTTAGTTTCTCTAACAAAACACAAATCCTCAGATATTTAAATAAGATTGGAAACAAATGAGTATCAGTTAATCCCAACAATCTAGAAAAGCACATGATAATGCAAAGTGCTTCCTGGGGTTATTTAGGTGATGGTGGTAAAAAGGGAACACAGAGTGTCCACAAAAGGTTTTCAACACACCAAGGTGTTTAGTTAACTTAGATCTTTTGCTGGATAGAAAGACTGGCAAGACAGATGTTAAAGTGCTCTAGAACTCATGCTTCATCTCAAAGTGTAATGTTGGGGCTACCTTAAAGGTGTCTTCTAGACAGTTTCCCTAGTGATAGCTGAAAGAGTAGAAGCAACCTCCTATCTACACACTATACTCATGATAGTACTGAGTGACCAACTATCAGAAAACATACTTCCTACCATATTCTGATAGTCATAGTGGGCAAAACCACGTATACAATGGCTTGAAGCATTCTTGCCTGGTATATTTCAGACAACACCTGAGATTACACATTGTCATGGAGTGAGATACATTAGAAGTGAAGAGGTGTGACTCTAAACAAAACTAATCACCAGTGTTCCAGTCATCTCTCTGCATGGTTTCCCAGTACCCGCCCCCCACATCTCCTTTCCCCACAGGAAAGTACTGCCCTCATGTACCTCCCTACTCATTATGATTTCTTGCCAGGAAGAAGCATGACTTGTTTATTTTGCTCAGCATTTTGATTGTGAGAGCCATATTGGTACTTGTAGAAGACATCTGAACATTTTTATTGTTGTAGTCATTGCATGAATATATAAGAAATTTATCAGTTCTGTGTGTATGTGTGCATGTACACATGCAAACGATTGTGTCTTGAAATATGCACTTAACTATATATTAAGTGCCTAAATGAAATGTATGACTCAATGGAATATTACATGTATGTACACACATATATAACCACCACCTAATATATACAATATTTTCAGCCCAGAGAGTTCTCTCTTGCCTTTCCACAAACATTAGCCTCCAAAGATGACCATTATTCTGCCTTCTGTCATTAATTATTTTTGCCTAGTTTTCAAGTTCTTAGAAGAATTATACAGTATGGACTATTCTGTGATTTTTGCTTCTTTTGCTCAATGATTTGATTATGAGAGTTATATCTGCTTCTGACAGATATCTGATCTGTTTCATGGTGGAGTAGTTATTGTATGAATATATAATGATTTATTATATGAACATATGAAGATTTATCTATCAGTTCTACTTGATGGACATTTGGGTTATTTCCAATCTTTAGTATTTTAAGAATAACTCTGCATTGAAGATTTGTGGACATGGCTTTTGGTGGAAATAAGCACTTAATCTTCTTGGATATATACTCAGTTGTAGAATGATTTATTTAAAAGATATAGGATATTTAGCTTTAGTAGAAATTGCACTTTGAAAGTAGTTGTAAAATTTTATACTCCTTAGATTGCTTGTTACTCTACATTCTCAACCAAATTTAATATTGCCAGTCATTTCAATTTTGACCATTCTCATGGGGGTATCTGGGAATTATTTTATGATCTAAGATCTAATCTTCCTTCCACAATTCCAAAGGTACCTGCTCTCTGTTTTGACAAAATAAGAATAACACAATAATAAATGAGTAGAAGAACAAGAGAGAAAGGCAAAAGTAGAGTAAGTTTAATGATTACATATAGTATATGTAACAAGTGATAGCCAGTGAACACATTCAAATCTGAAAACTTGTGGAAGCCTAAGAAAGGAAAATTGGGATGAACAGCAAATTCAAAGGAAATCGAATAATAACCAATTGAATAGAAATGCACATTTCTTAAGTATGAAAATAATTTTAACATTATAAAGGAAACATATCACATATAAAAATACAATAAATAAATGATAATATCACAGAAATTATAGCAGTTGAGATTATAATTTGATATATGAATAAATAAATTTAAGTTGCTTTACAAAAGAAAATTTTGTATGTTGAAACTGATCTTTTCAAAGCATTTTCTGTAGCTGGGCATAGTGGTGTATGACTGTAATCCCAGTGGCTCAGGGGCTGAGGCAGGAGGATCTCAAGTTCAAAGCTAGCCTTAGCAAAGCAAGGGGCAAAGCAACTCAGTGAGACCCTGTCTCTAAATAAAATATAATACAGGGCTGGAGACGTGGTTCCATTGCCAAGTGCCCCTGAGATCAATCCCAGATACCAACTCTTGCCCAAAAAACAAAACACATTTTCTGTCTCATACACACACACACATACACACACACACACACACACACACACATACACACACACACACACACACACTAACATGATTCATAAAGCTAAAACTAAAAAGATGTAAAAGTATAGCAAAAGACTATAGTAAACAAGAAAAGCAGACAGGTTGCAATCCTGAGAACCCAGAAGTATGCAAGAAGAAAGAGAAACACAAAAAATAATAGAATTAAATATACCAACAGCCTAAGACAGGACAAATGGACAGAGAAATATTAAGTAAGGAAGTAGAACACCCAGAAAACTATAATGAGGAAGGTCATATGGGCTTATATTGAACTTCACACTTAAATGTTAGAGAAATAGACCTGTTTTCCAAGAACAAATGAAAATTCATAAAACAATGATGCCACAAAAACCCTCAATATAGTTCATGAAGAATCAATATGCACAAAATTTTCACACTGAAATAACAAAATCAGATAACAAAAAAAGTCCTTTCTTGCTAGGAGCCACAGCAAAAATATTGATACAGGTACCTTTGGTTTAGGTGACTGCCAGCTAGCCATTGAGATTATGATTATGTTAAGTTTTACATTCATATGAAAATTGGACACCTGCTGTTTACCTCAGCCTGTTACAGGACTCAGGTTACTCATGTCACTCATGTAATGGAAGAGTTCCCATTGGTTGGGGAAGGATAGTAGGAGGGAACTTCCGGGGGGAGGTGCGCGCAACCGGTGACACACGTGGGTCCACCCGCTTGCTAGTAAGACGCACAGGGATCACTTAGCGGCTTTTTTAAATAAAGCTTTGTTTCCCACTTGAGCGGTTAGTGTTTCTGTGTCTAGCCGGGTTGCTGGCGGCTCGTGCAGCCGGATTGCGGTGGCTCCTGCACCCGGGTTTTGGCACTTTCTCCTGGAAATTTGAAAACTTAAATCATCTAAAATAGCTCATTTGTTACAGGAAAATACAATTTAACAGAATTAACTTTATTAGAAAGAGAAAGCTTAAACAGATGAATTTCCATTGAATAAATACTGAAATTTATCAAAGAACTATCCCACAACAAAACACCAGGCCTGTTTGCTTTCACGAAAGATTTCTACCAAACCTTCAAAGACCTGATAATTCCTATGCCATTCATATTATTCTAGAATATAGAAAAGGATGAAAACTTTCCCAATTCTGTTTATAAAGCAAGCCAGTCTGCTACAGATTGCACAAAAAGCAAATTTAGACCAATCCCACCTATGAATATTAATGTAAAAATAATTAAGTTTGAGCATAAGCATTCAAAGCACATTTAAAAAACTATATATAGCTTATATCCTGACCAAAGGAATTTTTTCCAAAATACAGTGTTTTAGTGTTATGAAATTCATTAATATAATTCATCATGTTAGTAAATCTAAAAAGAAAACTTATATGTTTACTTTCACAGATGTTAAAAAGACCTTTGACAAAATTCAACACACAATGACTAAATGAAAAGTGAAATAGAAATCAGTGGATAGTTTTCTAACATGATAAAAAACATTTATATATGTTTAGATCTGGAATATATCCCCCAAAGCACATATGTTAGGGAATGCAGCAATGTCTAGAGGTGGCAACTTTTAAGAAATGATTGTATTATGAGAGTTCTAACCTCATCAGTGAATTAATCCATTTGATGGATTAATAATTTGAATGGATTAGTGGGTGATAACTGCAGGCAGGTGGGGCATGGTTGGAATAAGTAGGTTGGTTAGGTCATTGCCTTGGGGACTATATCTGCCCCTGGCCCATTCCTCTCTCTTTCAGTTCCCTGACTGCTACAAACTGAGAGGTCTTCTTCCACCATGCCCTTCTGTCATGTTGGTTCTGCCTTGGAGCCAGCCAACCATAAACAAGTATTTCCTATTCCAAGTTGTTGTTTGTGTCAGGTATATTGGTCACAGCAATGAATAGCTTACTAATACCACACACACACACACACACACACACACATACACACACAAAATATATATATATATATATATATATATTGTGTGTGTATATATATGTGTGTGTATATATATGTGTTTATATATGTGTGTATATATACACACATGTATATACACATACATAGACATATACATACGTACATGTACATATATGTGTGTATATATCTATATGCCATATATATCTGTATATATACATATATATGTGAATGTGATATGTATCATATTTTATTAAAATGATAAAAATGTGCATGTATGTGTCTATGAACTCTAAAGCAAGTAAATTATAAAATGGGGAAATATGAGAATCATTTTCACAAAGATCAGGAATGAAATAAGAATTCCTACTATCTCCTTTAGTATTTTTAATTCTATTGGAATTATCAAAAAAGGGAAAAATAGAGGCATAAAAATTGAAGAAGGAACACCATCTCTATTGATCAAATTGATTGTTTTGTTTATATGATTATATACCTAGGAAATCCAAAAGAACTGATGATAAAATACTGTAAATATTATAACAAATTGGCAATTTAGTAGGATATGAAATAAATATACAAAACTCAAAATTCTTCATATATAAAAATTACCACTAGATCTTCCACTGAAGCTCCACATCTTGTACAACCACAAGAGTGGGATTCAAGTTAGAATAAGTTACACTCCATGTATATATAATATGTCAAAGTACACTCTACTGTCATCTGTATCTAAAAAGATCAAATTTTAAAGACTGTAAATTTAATAATTACCAGTGAAATTCTGTAATGAAAGAGATAACCTATTTTTAATATAACAAAAGGTAAAATATCTCTAAGTACACTTACTTAAATATTGAAAAACATGTATGAGAAAGTATTAATAATACTCCCAAAAGATGCAAGGTAGGCATATAAATGCACGGGCAGCTTTCTTTTCTTGGAAAAGCATGATTAAATATAATGAGAAAATCAATTCATATATACATATATAATCTCCAAATAAAATACTTACTTTTTAAAAAGAGCTATGTAAGTTGATTCTGAGGCTCCTCTGGAAAACTAACATGCAATGATAATCTAGGAAATCCCTGAAAAAGAAGAGCAGTGAGGGAAATAAATCATACCAGATATTAAAACATTATAAGTCCTCCATAATTAAAACAGTGTTAGTACTGGTACATAAAAAGACAGAATGATAGAACAGAATAGAACAGTCTAGAAATATATCCAAGAACATATGGCAGTTTAAGATATGATAAAGGTGGCATCTTGCATCACTGAGGAGAAGAAAGAATTAAATTTGTGTTAAAATAAATGGATAGTCATCTGGAATAAAAAAGTAAAAACTGAATCCATACCTTATACCATACACCAAAATCAATTCCAAATAAATTAAATATGTAAGTGAAAAAATAATTAAATGAAATCATACAAATACTAGAAGAAAACTTTTATGAATTCCTTTATAACCTGGTTATGAAGTACTATGATTCACAGTCTACAAACAGCAAATAAAAGATTGCTATCTCTGGGGTGCAGCTCAGCAGTACAGTTCTTGTATGAGCAAAGCCTTGGGTTCTTTCCTCAGCACTACAATTAAAATAATCCTCTCACATGGGAAAAATGTACAGTAAGCAAAGTCAAAAGACAACAAAATGGCAGGACCATGGTGCTAAATACTTAAATCTTTTTATGTGGTAGTGTTCCAATCATTGCATTCTGGTTTTTGCCTGTCATTCTTCTAACTTTTATGTAAGAGAACTTATGAGTCTGTGAATTAAATAATATCAATTTCCCAACCTGTAATTTTAAGTTTTGAGGATAGTTTTCAGCTATCTTATCTCTGTAGCTGTATACAAGAGAATTTTTAACACACAGTCACAAAAATTCTATCATTCTTTTGCCCTTAAATTAAACTAAGATCTAAGGATTTTAAGGTCATCTGTACAACCCTGAACCCCTCATTGTTTTTATAAGGTTTTGGAAGCAGTTACTAGATCCTTCAAAGCTGTGCCTCCACTAGGTACTTTGTTGCTAATGATCATAGTGGTCATTTATCACTCTGTACTATGAACTACTGAAGTCCCATCATATTAGCTTTTTGTCACTGTGAACAAAACACCTGATAAGAACAATTTAGAGGAGAGAAAGTTTATTTTGGCTTGCAGTTTCAGAGTTTCAGTCCATGGTCCATTGGCTAACTCAATTACTCTGGGCCCAAAATGAAGCAGAATTTCATGACAGAAGGGTATGGCATAGGAAAGCAACTCAGAACATGGTAATCTGGAAGCAGAGAGCTCTGCTCACCAGGAACAAAATATAAACGCCAAAGTTACACATCCAGTGACCTACTTCCACTAGCCACCTACAGTTACTACCCAGTTAATCCATCAGTGGGTTAATCCACTGATTAGGATACATCTCTCAGAATTTAATCATTTTACTTCAGGACATTCTTGCATTGTCTCACACATGAGACTTTGGGGAACGTCTCATATCTAAGCCATAACACATATCTTAATATTAGCCCGATGTTCCAGTAATCAGATGGAATTAGATACAGACAGATTTGGCCAAAAAGGGGAAGGGAGCAGGTATAGGCAAGGAGAGTCTTCAGTGGCTTGAGAACATTTTCACCAGGCCAACAAGGAGTCCCTGAGACAAAGTTGTCCTTTTGAGATATCATGGTGTGTCCACTGATGAAATCTGTTTAGCTGCTGGCAAAGACATTTTATCTAGTTGACAATTTTTTAGCTATTCTTCTGTGGTAAATGCTTTCTGGTGACTATTAAGATGTGACACTAAAAACCTCACACTTTTGCTCTCCCCTATTGGTACATATGCTAGATTACTTGAAGGCACAATGAACCCATGATTTTCAATGAGTCCAGCTCTGTTACCACCTCTCCTACTGTCAACCCTGGCCTGAAGGGAATAGATACTTCTGAACTCAAACTTGTACCTCTCTTGCCAGCATATTCCTGATGGCCTTGATGAGTGGAGCGTCCTATAGGTCCTCCATTGAAACATAATCCTATAATGTCGTCTTCTGGCTTTATGTAATATATCCATTCCAATATGCCCACTTCCCCTACTCTGTACCACTTTATCCATTATTGGTTATCACTTTCACCAGGCTTTTGAAATCTAGTTTAGCAGCATGTTTGTTTCATCCCTTGGGGTCCATTAAATCCTTGTCTTGAGAAAGAGTCCACAAATCAATTAATTTGGGCTCATTTAGTTATATGCTCCAGCCCCTTTCAAATATCATCAAAACCCAATCCCTCAAATAATTTCTAGCTCCATGCTAAGTAATTCTTGAAGCTCTTACTTTATATTATCTCTTTCCTTCTTTACTGGGCCTAACACTTTTAAATCCCAGTTGTACTGGAATTGAACCTTGGTTATCAGCCTAGCAGTCAAAAGAGGCATGGGACAACCCCTAATACAAGGCAGCTTGTGATGTGGACACCTGTTGCCTTATAGGGCAAAAGCCTGCAGCATCTTGAAATATAAGGAAAATGCTAGTTTTTCCAGGGGGTATTGTTATCCTCTGCAAGCTCTGAGGGTTTCAGGAGGTCTCCGGAGGTTTATTCTGCAAAGTCATCCATCCTGATATTCCTGTTCCATCTTTCAAGGGCCCAGATTTTCTCTACCAGGGCCTTGAACTTCATATAACAGGCTTGCCTTGACTCAACATTTAAATGCCTCTGGACCTCGCAACTCAATCAGATCCTCTGTCCTCTCCTGTTAACACCTATGTCTGCCTTTACACTGCATGAGGTAAGGCCTCTTTGTCAAGCTACCACAAGGTACTCTGACCCTCATAGTCTTTAACTGTTTATTAATAGCTTCCATTCTCCCTTTATCCCTCTGCAGGATGTCAATAGAACTTAGTCAGAACAAGTCAACTCCCCTATCCTTACTGACTTTATTTCACTGTACCATTCACATGTCTGAATCATCAAAATAGCAAAAGCATTCTGGTCCACTGGGAAAATTTCCCAGATCACCATGGCTGAAATACTCAACAATTGGCTTGACACATTGTATGAGGGACTATCTATGCCCCATAGGCACCCGGAATGATATGCATGTGGGGGCCACCTTGCCAACTATGTGCTAAGGCAATCCCCAAACCCTGTTTTTACACCTGTTTTCTCTTATTGTTCTCAGTACCACCAGTGTCCGTTCCTTTGACAAGCAAATGCTGAGATAAGATCAGGAGTGATTTATTAGGGGAAAATGCTAAATAAATTTATAGGAGTAGAGGCAGAGGGAGCATTTATAGGAATGGAGAAACTTCAGTTTGTGATGTGAGTAAGAACAAAGAGAAGGAAGAATTGGATAAGAAGATCTTTAATCTGCAGAGCACTTCTGATAAACTTTCCCCTTGACCAATGGGGAGTCCCCAAATTAAAAGTTGCTCCTTGTAGGAATCCAGGATTGAAGAAGAAATGAGCTGACCCTATTGTCTCTGCCATGCTCTTGCACTGGCTGAGAGGAACAGCAGCTGGAAGCTGTCAATCACTCTGCTCACTGCTCACACAGCAGGTTCTCTTAAAGGAGAGCTGAGCAGCAGGTTTCCATGGCTGCCATGCCAGATAACCAATCACAAAACTCCCCATTTTTTTCTCCAAGGGTTCTGTTGCCTGCAACAACTTCTGCTTCCAATTTCTGCATCTTTCCAGATTTTTTGCTACATATAGCAGAAGCTGGCTGGATGAATAGGCAAAAAGGGACCAGATAGCTCATAGAATTGTTGAGAATATCTTAGGCTAAGCTTTCATGACCAATGCCAGAAAGCAACCTACAGAATTAGATAATGAAGAAAACACAGCTGTTTTCCCTCCTGCCACCAAATTCTGCATGCTGCAGCTTGAACAGCTGCTATCTACTAGTGTTGACCCAAGTAACTGCTACTCTTAGCCCTGAAGTCACTACTGCACCAGCAATTCAACTTCATGGCTGCTATCTTCCTTGACATTTATATGACCTTGATCTGATCCTGTCTAGGAAAATGGGTTAAGATTGAAACCTACTCTTCACTAAATCAGACTTTAGCATGAGCATGTCTAAGTCACACAATTGTGTCCTACTAGCTGAAAGGAATCTATGGAGACATTTTGTCTAGGTTCTAACTTAATAGAGATGAGACTCAAATTCTCTTGACATTTCAAAGTACTCAAAATGTTCTGGAAAAACATGCTAAATATCAACCTCAAATATTTAACTTCATGCCTTTTTTTGTATGCATTCGGAATGTCCCTCAAAGGCTTATGTGCTGAAGGCTTGGTCATGGTATACACTGTAGGAGAGTGGACATAGTTGGAAGAAGTAGATCACTGGGAATGTGCCCCCGAAGGGTATATCTTGTCTCTGGGATATTCCTTTTTTCTCATCTCTACTTCCCAGATGCCCTGAGGAGAGCAGCTATTTTTCCCCCCTCTGTGCTTTTTCACCATGATGTTTCTGCCTTGCCCCAGACCTGAAAGCAAGGAATCTAGCTGACCATGGACTGAAACCATGAGCCAAAATAAACCTTTCCTCTGTATTCTCAGGTATTTTGTCACAGTGAGGAAAAGCTGGATAATATATGACTGTCTTATACAGAATTACAAAATAATTTATATTAGTAGTTATTATAACTATTAAATATTATAATAGAAATAATCTCAATACCTATTATTAAGGAATAGTTAATCAGTTTAAGAAGAATCCTTACTTTGTTATACCATGTAATGTGAGAAAGTCCTGTATGTGTTGACAAGGAATAATATCTAATATGTTGTAAACAAATTCAAGATACACAATATACCTGTATTGGTCATATATTTTTGAACATTAATAGCATGATTTTATTCATATTCATTAATGTAAATATATAAATATAATTTTCTATTTATACATAGAAAAGAATTGGAAAGGCACACATCTAAATGTTAATTACTTTTACCTAGGAGAGATTATTGAGCATTAGGAACACATTAAATGGAATATTAACATTTAATTCTCTATAATTGTTACTGTGTAAATCTATTTTCATAAAGACTATATTTATATTTGGCTAGTTAATTTTTAAAAAATTGAATTTGTGGAGAAGATGAGGATTTAAAATATAAATAATCCAAAATTTTGGGTGTAAGGTTTTATTTATTTTTTTTTTAATTCTGGGTATTGAGCCCAGGCCTTCTGTATGCTCAGCATATACTCCACCACTACCAGCACTAGCATTAAGGGTTTTTTAAAAAATTTTTTGTAGTTGTATATGAACACCATGCCTTATTTTATTATTTTTTATGCACTGCTGAGGATTGAACCCAGTGCCTCATATGTGCTAGGTAAGTGCTCTACCACTGAGATATACAATCCCAGCCCAGCATTAAGGTTCTTAATGACCAAAGAGAAAAATGGCAATGTCCTAAGTTTCATAGTTTGTTTTGTCCACAGTGTAAAAAAAACTACCCTAGGGTATCAACATTTTATCTGATATGAAGGTATTATAGTACAATGCAAAATAAGTATTTGGTCATTTTTCCTAGTTCCTGGCACAGAGCTCCTAAAACCTTTGGAATCTCCTGAGTGGTGAGTGTCTTTTGTATGTTAATGAGATGACTGGTGGTTGGATAGCTTCCTGATGGGTGCTGGTCTCTGAAAAGACCATGTTACAATTTGAGGAATGGAACTTCCAGGCCCATCATCCCTCTACCTTTAGAGAAAGGGAGACAGGAGATTGGGTTATTTCAGCAATTGTCAACAATTTTAATCCTAGATAATGGAACCTCCAAATAATTTCCTAAATGATAGGGTCCAGGGAGCTTTCAGTTTGGTGAGCACATTGAGATGCTGGGAAAGTGGTATACCTGGAAAATATATGGAAGTCCCATGTCCCTCTCCTGCTCCATACTTTGCCTTACACATTCCTTCTATTTGGCTGTTCCTGCATTGCATCATTTCTAACAAACTTTTGATAGTAATGAAAGCTCTTCCTCAAGTTCTGTGAGATTTTCTGCGTGTGTGTGTGTGTGTGTGTGTGTGTGTGATGCTGGGGCTTGAACCTAGGGCCTTATGCATGCGAGGCAAGCACTCTACCAACTGACCTGGATCCCCAGCCCTCTGGTAGATTTTTGAGCTTGAAAATGGAGTTGTGAGAACCCTCACATTTATAGCATGTCAGTCAGAGGTATGGATGAAAATGTTGGACTTGTGACTGGCATCTGAAGTGAGTGCAGCCTTGTGGGCGTGATTGAGCCCTTATCTTGTAGAGTCTGTGCTAATTCCAGATAATTAGTGTCAAAATTGAGTTGAATTGTTGAATACCCAGTTGGTGTCAGAGAATCAGAGAATTGGTATTGGAAAAGATGTTATAGTTTTGGTGTCAGTAAAAAAAAAAAAAAAAACTTTTCAGGTATGAATAATTTTTGCGTGTGGGAGAGGTCTCTGAGTAAGATATTGAGCAATATATGTGACAACTTTCTTCAGATCACACCTAAATTAAAGTAACAGTTTCTTAGGGCTATTTTGTGAGGCATCATTTAAAATAACTAAGGCACTAGGCAACAATTCCAGCCTGAAGAAGCAATCATGAAAGGATCAGAGTTCCTCGATTAGTACCTTACACTTGCTAAATAGTATGTCATCAAGGAAAAGAGAGGCAGTTGAAGAAAAGATAATTACCTCTGTACATTAAACTCAGATGTAGGACTAACCCTGAGTCATGGTCCAAATGGAACCTGCAGATAAGGGTAAAACATGAATCAAATAACCCCTGGCAACTTCTTTAAACATTAAAGCTTTGTAATAATACCAGGGCTCATTTATCAAGAACCAGCTTGTATTATTCTGCATTCTATTAATAAAATGAAATACTGGAGACAGGTTCACTTTATAAATAAATGAGGTTTACTTTACTCACAGTTCTAAAAATTCCAGGGCATGACATTGGGATCAGTTTTGGTCTGGTGAGGACCTCATGGCATAATGGTGGGAGTACAAGTGGAAGAAAGGAATCATATCTCAAAGCATGAAGACAGAGAGTGACTCCAGTCAGTCTTAGGCTTCTATAACAGCTCTCTCACATGAGAACAGACTCCAGGAGATGAGTGTTCCCTTTCAAGGGTAGCATCCTCAGTTACCAAAGGACCTCTCACTAGGCACTATCTCTTAAATGTTCTACAGCACTTTGATACCACCACCCTGGGACCCAAGTCTCCCACACATGAATTTCTGTGGGATACACTTAAACCTTGCAAAAACTATAGCACAATTCTATATAGGTCAAATTTAATGATTCAAAACCCATTATTTTTTGCATGATTATGTCAATAATTTCTACTAAATAACCTCCAGATGCAGAAGAAAGTATGAATAGACATTTGGGATGCCCTGTCCCATGTTTCCTTGGCCCACATTACTTACAGCTGAAAGTGAAGACAATTATCATTGCTCATTATCTTACCAAATCAAGCACCTGTCTGTGCTTCTCTAACTGAAAACTTTCTTCATTATGGAAGCTCAGGTTACTACATTACATGTATGAAATGGAAATATGGAGAAGTTTATGCCATCTGAGACAAACACAACTAATGAGGATGGAATCTTTAAATAAATACTTTATATCCCTAGTCTCTACTGCAGTCCTTGGTAGTTCTGTTCCAAATGATATTTCTGAGGTTGTCTATCAAGATTAAGCTCCACTTTCCCATGGTGGTAACATGTTCATAAGCATGTACTTCATTAGCTTCTTCTTTTATCATCAATTCCTAACTTCTGTTTCCTATGCTCACTTCTAAGATAGAGAATTTTCGTCCATGTCCTCACCTCAGAGTCCACTGTAGAGGGGTACCAAAGTAATACAAAGCACATTTAAGGCATGTGTTTATTTTCACAACTTTATATGAAGTAAATTAGAATAGGATAAAAAGGCTGATGTCAAGTAATTAGGCATAAAATATAAGCCCTCTAAGGGCTGAGAATTTTTAAAAGATTTCTTTAAAACCTTAGGAATCAATATCTGGCATTGTGGAGAAAACATAAAAATCACATTTCTGGTAACTACTGTTAGAGCATCACTCCGAGAAAGATGTTTTCCCTGTTAGCATTCCTCAGATCCAAGTGAAAGGTCAAACCCTTTGAAGCCCCTTGTATTGAATGAATAAAATGCCTATCTCCATAATTTAATAAGTCTTCCTTCTTAAAGGTGTAATAATCTTGCACAAGCAAAAAGCAAAGCAAAGGGATTTATTTAACATGCCTACCCGGTGATCATTGCCTAATTATCTTTTTAGAACTGGTAGCAATGTAGAGGCTTTCCTGTATGCTAAGCCTGAGATGAGTTCTGAAAAGAAAAACAAAACAACTTTGCTGTCTTGGGTTATGAGACCTTGAAGCACAATGAATAATGTGTGGGTATATGGTCACTCTCCTAAGCTTGAGAAACAGCTTAGAAAGAAAAACACACACTGCTATTATAAAATAAAATCTGGGTTTACTGAGTTAAGGGAAATTCAGAGAGGACATTCAAATGAAAAGATACTGGCCAACATTTGCAAATGTTTTGTAGTAGTTGTGATAAAATCATGAAATCTGTCTGCCCCTCACTCTGCAAATCTCCAATATGCATAGCATGACACTTGCTTCTAACTGAAAACTTATCTCTGAAGGTCAGAAATACTTCAGTTCACATATGGCCACAAAGTTTTAAATTATAGCTGATTTGTTTTCATCCCTCACTTTTCATTTTGAAAATATCTTTCATATAGAAAACTTTCCAATATGCTCCATTCAACACACCAGTTAAATGTTGGTTGGGGTTTGTGGAGAGAAAATCTGTTTTGAAGTAAATGCCAAGTTTGATCAGGATCTATTGCAATTGGTTTCTCCTAGCTGTTTGTTTCTCTTTCTGGGAAGGTAAGATTGCATTCAGAAATCATGCAAACCTATTTCAAAGACCCTTATCATATCCTGATACTAGCTCTTTTCTTAAACCAACTACTGTCCTGAAACTGCTGTGTGTTAGGATAATCAAAGCAATATTAAGGGCTTTATTCTATTGAAATCTTAAATGTCTTAAAGACTGGATATTTGGATAGTGTTGTTAAATTCAGATCACATAGTAGATAATTGTGTTACTGGAAATATGATTTCTTAATTTATTTGCATATCTTGTCACAGCTATAAAATGTGGATAAAATTTTTTTGCCTCTTCAGTTACATAAAGTCACCATTAGGAAATCAGCCATTGAAAGCATTTAGGTATGGAGTTTATGAATGGAACCAAGCTTAAAAGAGAGAGGCAGATCATCACTTCCTTTGAAATATGACTAATTTATTTCAGTGCACCACTATGAAATACTAAATATGTTTATGACACAATAGATAATTAAACAATAAACATTTTTTTTCTGAATGAATAAGCATAATGTTCAGGTGTTTGCAATATGTAGAAGTAAGGAGTTATTGAAATTATATAAGAATTAGTGGAAAGTCAAAGTACATTTTATGTTTGTACATAGTAATGGGAAAATTGTGTTTACTCAGGCAATTAATTCATGAAGACTTTATTGAATACATGCAGTTTTAAAAGCAATGATGATACTTGGCAGTGATGTGATGAAGTAAAATGGCACCTTTAACTGAGGATTGCAATGACCAGCTCTACTTCTTTAGTTCAATAAAGTATTTATTAAGGTTCAATGGGTGGCAGATCCACACAGAGTAGGCTTCAAAATATGACTGGGCAAACTATTCCAATGATACTTCTATTTTAAAGTTGAAGTCCGTATAAGACTGAGGGGGGAAAGAATCTTAATTTTCATGTTGTTTTCAACAAATTGGTATGCTTTGGGTAATTCTCCTAAATTCTTGACAATTCCTACTATGCAAATTTATTTCAAAATGAATGTAACACCAAACTACCTATAACAAACAAATGGGTTGGTTAGGGAGGAAATAACCATATTGTTGTTTTAAGGAAATTAGTCTAAATCATAGGGAAAAATATTACATTTTGTTTATAGATTCAAACTCTTTAGAAAAATTTTATTTTAAAAATTATTTTGGCTACCTTAAAATATGGCTTTGTTATTACTTATAAAAACTACAATTTTATAATTATATATAAGTTTTAGTTTCAAACATTCTGTGAAATTCAAGGGGCACAAAATTCCATTTAAAGAAGTAAAACTTCTTAAGTGAGAAAGAAACTAAAAGATCCAATGGGCATGCACAATTTTTTTTTTAAATAAGAAAATGTCATGAAAAATGGGACTTGCATTATGTAAAAGAAGTACCATATAATTTTGTTTCTATGTCATGTATCAAGAAAGAAGCTAGAATTTTGAAAAGGAAAATAAAACCTCATCTCCAGTTTCCCTGAACTGAAAGGCCTGGACAAGCAGAATAGATATTTGAGATCAAGACAAAATATATAGGTAACTATTCACTGAATCTTCAAGTCTTTTAGCCGGGGGAATAGAAAGGACTAAATACAACTTGGGAAGGACTATTAATTAACTAAAGGTTCCACATCATTTTTTTCATCCCCCTTCTCCCTGTTGGCATGCAATTTTATGAATTCTTTTTTTTTTAGTTGTTATTTATTTATTTATGTATTTATGTATTTATTTATTTATTTATTTATACGTGGTGTTGAGAATCGAACTCAGTGCCTCACACATACCAGGCAAGTGCGCTACCACTGAGCCCCACCTCCAGCCCCAGCCCCCGTTTTTATGTATTCTAACATGTTTAGATTTGTGGCTGGGCATGCTAGCACACACCTGTAATCCCAGCAACTTGGGTGGATAAGGCAGAAGGGTCACAAGTTTGAGACCAGCATGAGCAACTTAGCAAGACTCTGTCTCAAAATAAGAAAAGCTGGGGAAGCACTGAGGACTGAAATGGAGCAAATTATATACCATTCATGTATGATCATGTGAAAATGAGCCCCACTATTATATATAACAATGTATAACTATAATGCACTAATAAAAAACATTTTTAAAAAGAACTGAGTATATAGCTCAGTGGTAAAATCTCCCTGGATTCAATCCCCAGTATTGCAAATAAAAAAAATCTGTGTAATCCACCACCACAATTGGAATATAGAGCAGTTTTATCATTCCCACCCCAAAATCATCTAATGTTTCCCTTTAGAGTCATACCTGCATCCCCCTCCCAACTCTGGCAACCACTGATGTCTTGGCTTTTCAGAATGTATCATAAATGGAGTAACACAATATATAACATTTACAGACTTGCTTCATTCATTCAGCTTAATACTTTGAAATTCATGGGTGGTATGTCATATATTGAGAGTTTATTCCTTTTCATTGCCAAGATGTGTTCCATTCCATGAGTATATCATAGTTTGTTCATTTACCTTTTGTGAGTTGTTTCCAGTTTGGAACAGTTAAAGAAATAGAGCTAATGTATCGATTATATGCTGTGTTTGTATGAACATAAGATTTCATTTCTCTAGGGTAAATACCAAGTAATAAGATTTCTGGATCACATGGTAAATATATGTTTCCTTCCCAAAAAAACTCCCAAATCATGGCAATGAAAAGGAATGAACTGTCAATATATGGCATACCACTTTCCAGTCCCACTAGTGATGAATATTCTAGTTTTTCCACAACTTTGTAAGCATTTGGTATTGTCAGTATTTTTTAGACAGTATATTAGGTGTTAGTCAGCTTCACATTTCTGTAATGAAATACCATAGGCAATTAAATTCTTTTTTTTTTAAAGATAGAGTGAGAGAGGAGAGAGAGAGAGAGAATTTTTTTTAATATTTATTTTTTAGTTCTCGGCGGACACAACATCTTTGTTTGTATGTGGTGCTGAGGATCGAACCTGGGCCGCACGCGTGCCAGGCGAGCGTGCTACCACTTGAGCCACATCCTCAGCCCAATTTAATTATTAAAAGAAAATGTTTATTTAGCTCATGGATTTGGAGGTTCCAGTCCAAGATCAGACAACCCCATTGCTTAGGGCCTCTGTTGAGGTGCCACATGGCAGGGGTGAGGACTGTATATCAGAGCAAATTGCTTATCTCATAAGCCAGGAAGCAGAGAGCAATACTATGGTTTCACAGTCCCCTTAAAGGGCATGCCCCCAATGATCTAAGAAACTTCCACTAGTGGCCACTTCCTGAAGGTCCTCAGAACATTCTGATAGCATCAATCTGGGAACTTTGGGAGATACTACCCATCTTCAAATCATAGCACTTCTCAATCTTTTAATGTTAATTATCTTTTTATGGGTTTATTTGCTATCCTTATATGTTCTTTGGTAAAGTGTATATTCCAGTGCATTGCTAACTTTAAAAAAATTTTTATGGCAATAACTGTAAATTTATATGCCATTGTAAAAAAATAATGCATAAATAGATATCCTTTATAAATTTTATCCAGTATTAACCTATGGGAACAATTTGCAAAAGTAGGATATACCATAAACAAGATATTGCTATTGATATAATCCACCAATTTAATTCATATTTTTCTGGCTTTATTTGCACTCAATTGTGTGTATGTGATAAATTATACACAATTTTATAACTGGTATAGATTTATCTATACCGTAATCAGGATACTGAACAGTGCAATCACCACAATGACCTATGTTGTTACCCTTTTATAAACACACCTACATCTATTTTGTGACACACAAACCAAAGCCCTGGCAAGCAGTAATTTGTTACACATTACTAAATTTTGTCTTTTCAACATGTGGTCAACCATTGCAACTATTAAAGTTGCAGTCTTTTGGGATTAGCTTTTTATACTCAGTATGAGTTCCCAGAGACTCTTCAAGATGTTGCATTTATCAGTGGTTTATTCTTTCTTATTGCTGATTATGTATACAGCACAGTGTTTTATAGTCATTCACTTGTTCATGGACATCTGTTGATTCCAATTTCTGATGATTACACATAAAGCTTGTGTGTTCATTCATGTACAGGTATTTATATGACCATATTTTCATAACTTTGGGACAAACATCCAAAAGAATGATTTCTGGATCATATGATAGTTACATTTTTTATTTTCATAAGAAACTGTCAAACTATTTTCCAGAGTACCTGTACCATTTTGTGTCCTTATTGTCAATATAAGTAACCAGGTCTTCTCATCCTCACAAGAATTTGGTGCGTTAATTAGTCAGAGACCTCCAGAGAAATAGAACTAATAGGCAAGAGAGATAAATAAATAGAAGATACATAGATAGGAAGGGATTTATTAGGGACAATAGCTCACATAGTTGTAGAGGCTGAGAATTCCCACAATATGCCACGTGTAAGCTGGAGAACCAGGGCTTGGCTCCATGCAAGTCAAAAGGCCTGAAAACCAAGGAAACCAATGAGGTAACTCTCAATCAAAGGCTAAAGGCCTAAGAACTTAGAGGCGTGTTGGTACAAGTCCTAAAGTACAAATCTGGAGGACCTGGAGTTCTAATCTCCATAAGCAAGAAAAGAAGTGAATTCACCCTTTCTCAGCCTTTTTGTTTTGAGAAGCTGTTTCATTGATGGTGCTTGCATATTGTAATGTTCGACATACAGATCCTGTATTTGTTTTGTTAACTGTATATTTAACTCTTTTGTTTCTTTTCAGCAATTTTAGTAGTATCTTTTTTAAAAAAATTGTTTCTGCATGTTCCTTTTTAATACATAAATATTTAATTGAATTTTGTGTTGATCTTGTATCCTGTGACCTTGAAGAACTCCCTTAGTGCTCAAAAGGGTTTTGATTTTTATTTTTATAGATTATGTTCTTTCTTTATGTTTTTTGTTTCTTCTTTTCTGATCTGTATACCTTTTATTTCTTTATCTTGCCTTTGCATTTTCTACTTTCCTAGTCCTTACATAAAGAGAGTAGGATTTCTTTTTTCTTCTCTGTCCTTTTTATTCTTATCTGTATCCAATGGCATTTCTAAATTGTTGGCTTTTCCAGCACCCAGTCTGGTACATATGGGAAAATAAGAAAACACAGGGAACTCATTGCCATGTCTTTCCTTGAGTTCTAAGGTGCCAAGCTAATCTTAATTTTACTCTCTACTTTTTAGTCATATGTTTGTTAGACACATAATGCCCAGAGGTTTTAATTGTACTTCATGGGAGGAATAGATAAAAGTATGTCTACTTCAAATGTTATGATTTGGATATGAAGTGTCCCTGAAAAGATCCTGTTACTACAGGAATATTCAAAGGCAAAATGCTTAGATTAAGTACCATGACCTGATTAATCCTTCTTAGTTTGAATGGACTGAGTGGTAACTGTAGGCAGGTGGGATGTGACTGGAAGAAATGGGTCAGTGGAGGCCTGCTCTAGAAGGAATCATCTTCCCTTCAACCCCATACCTTCTCCCTGTCACTGCTTCCTGGTTATCATGGACTGATCAGCTTTCTTCTGCCATGATGTTCTGCCTCACCTTGGACTTAAACCTCTAAAACCATGAAATGGATTCAGCCCACCTTGGACTTAATCTCTAAAACCATGAGCATAAACTTCTCCTCTTCTAACTTGTTCTATTCAGGTATTTTGGTCAAAGCAATGAGAAACTAACTAAAACACCATATTTCTGAATGTGGCCTATTTTTGTATTCTCCATTATGTTTCATTGCTCTATGTGTTTGTCTGCCAGTGCCATACTTCCTTAATTACTGTAGCTATGTAGTAAGTCTTACAATTAATTAGTGTGATTCATCCCACTTTATTCATTTTCAAAATTGTTACTTTTTTTTCTCCTCCCATATGAAATTTGGAAACAATGCCTATATCTAAAAATACTCTGCTTGGATTTTAATTGGAATTACATTAACTTAATAGAGCAATTTCGGGAGAATTGACATCTTTCCTATGTTGAGTCTTCTAATCCATGAACATAACATTTTTTTCCATTGATTTAGGTCTCCTTTAATTTCTTTCATCAAAAATTTCTAGTTTTCAGCATACACACCTTATGCTTATTATGTTTTATTCCTAAAGTTTTCATTTTACAAATGTTGTAAGTTGCATTATAAAATCTTTTGTTTCCAGTTTTACATTGCTACTATATGATTGATTTTGAGTTAACCTTATATTTTGCAACCTGCTAAACTCACTTATTAGTTCTTATTGGTGGATTTTTTTCATTGGGATTATGTATGTACACAGTCATGTTACATGTTAACACAGTTTTATCTCTTCCTTTTTAACTCGTGCTTTTATTATTTTCTTATTATTTGTACACTGGCTAAGAACTCCAGTATGATGTTGAATAGTAATAGAGGGTGTTCATTGCCTTATCTTGATCTTAGATGGAAAGTATTCAGTCTGTCATATGTAAGTGTGGTGTTAGTTGTAATTTTTTAAAATATAACCAGCCCTTCATATTCACAGGCTCAACCAATGGTAGATCAAAAATAATTTATTTAAAAAATTGCCTCCATGCTGAAAATATGCAAGCCTTTTCCCCTTGCTATTATTTCTAACAATACAGTACAACTATTTATATTTCATTTGCATTGTCTCAGTTTTTATAAGTAATTATTCATAATCTAGAAATTATTTTAAACATATGTCAGGATGTGCCTAGGTTATGTGAAAATAATATACAATTTTACATAAGAGAATTGAGAATCTGTGGATTTTGGTCTCCTAGAGGGTCCAGGAAACAATCCTCCACAGATATTGACAATTCTGTACCTGTAATCAGGTTGTGCAAGTTCATTCCCTTCTATTACTAGATTGCTGAAGATTTTTATCATGAATGGATTTTTTATTTTTTTCAAATGCTTTTTCTGTATCAGTTGATGATTATATGCCTTTTTTCAGTTTTAAACTGCATGGTGGATTCCATTAATTTATTTCTGAATATTAAACTATCCCTGTATTTTGAGGATGAATTCCACTTGGTCATGGTGTACTATTCTTTTTAGATGTTAATGGATTCAACTGGCTCAATGTCTTGGAGATATTTTATGTCTGTGTTGATGAAGATATTGACCTATAGTTTTCCTTTCTGTACTGCCCTCATCTGGTTTTGTTTTCAAGGTAATTCAGATATCATTAAACTTGTTGAGAAGTGTTCCTTCCTCTCCAATTTTCTAGAACATACTTTGTACAATTGATTTATTTCTTCTTTAAATGTTTGGTAAAAATCACCAAGGAAACCACATGGACTGAAGTTTTTATTTTTGGAAGGTTTTAACAAGGGATTCAATTCCTTTAATGGTTATAGATAATGTATTTCATCTTAGGTGACTTTTAGTAGTTTGTGGTTTTTACAAAATTGGTCCATTTAATCTGCCCTGTCAAATTTACATATAGAGAGGTGTTTTTTTGCAATATTCCCTTATTATCCTTTTTAATGTTTGTGGTGTCTGTAGTTATATAACCGCTTTCATTCTTGATATTGTCAATTTGTGATTTCTCTCCTTTTTTTCCTTTTAAGTCTTACTGGAAATTAATCAATTTTATTGATATTTTCAAATAACTCTGTGTTCCATTGTTTTTCTTCTTCAATTTCTTTGACTTCTGCTCTTATATTCCTTGTTGCTTTCCCTCAGGATTTGGGTTGATTTTGTTCTTATTTTCCTGATTTCTTAAGGTATAAAATTAGATTATTGATTCAAGACCTTTCCTATTTTTTTTCAGTGAACCACATAGTCTTTTTATTTATTTATTTATATATAACAGTGGAATGCATTACAATTCTTTTACACATATAGGACACAATTTTTCATATCTCTGGTTGTATATGAATTATATTCACACCAATTCATGTGTTTATACATGTACTTTGGATAATAATGATCATCACATTCCACCATCATTTATAACCCCATGCCCCCCTCCCTTTTCCTCCAACAACTTTGCCCTATGTAGACTTCAAGACCTTTCCTAATTTCTAAAGTAAGCATATATTGCTATAAAATCTCCTGTAAGCACCACTTTAGCTGCATCTCACAATTTTTGCTATGCTGCATTTTTGTTTATTTGAAAATGTATTCTATTTTTCCTTGTCTTTATTTAGAAGTTTTAGTTTTTTTCCAAATGTTTAAAGACTTTTGTTATTTTTCTCTCATTGATATCTAATTAAATTCCATCATAATCTGAGAACACATTGATTATTTCAAGCTTGTAAAGATTTATAATTTAGAATATGACATATCTTGATAAATGTGATTTCTTAAGAAAAAAAAGAGAAAATTAAGGCCTATTTGTTAAAGTAACCGTCATAGTCTAGACATATAACAATAAAATTTATTTTAAAACATTTTCCAATTATAATGGTATCTGACTGCTTTTGAAAATATGCTCAGACATCAAAGAATAGAACATTCCAGTTAGTGGGAGCCAAGAGATTGAGCTCCAGAATATCACCACAGAACATGGTTTTGTAGTCTTTGCTTCCAATCAGGATCTCTTACCAGCATATTATTACCACCTGGATACAAATACTATTTTAGAATACAAACTATAAAATGAAGGGTTGTGAAAATAACCTTTTTTTTGCCTTTCTTGAATGTTTATTTCTGAAAGGAATTTATTTTTCTATAATATATTTTGTTATACAATTATAAAGGATATTTAAACCTTTTTTATGTAGTCTCATATAAATGTCATAAAAATCGTATATCTGCAAGAGAAATTGTTATTGTTATTATTGGTAATTATAATAGCAGTAAAATTTTGTTCAATCACTTTCCTAAAGCACAATTGAGCAGCTTTCCTGTTCATTTTAGAAGCTAAAGACTGTATGCATTTTGGCTTTGAGTAATCACTCATTACAACTACGATGCCTTGGTTGCTGTTTCAAAAACACACAAGGGTCCCCAATTATATCACAGTTAATTCCAAGCCAAAAGACTAGCTGTTATGTCTACCTGCTTATGTACATGTCTTATTATTTTGGCCATGAAGAAATTATTCCTCCATGGTTAAAAAAAAAAGTGTCAGCAGAGGGATGCTATAGAGGCTTTGACAAGCAACTCCATGTTAAGTATATGTCTGTTATGAGCTAAATTATATTCCTCACACACTCAAATTCATATGTTGAAGTCCTAATTCCCAGTACCTTAGAATATGACTTTATTTGAAGGTAGAGTTTTTACTGAGGTAATAATAATTTAAAATAAAGTCATTAAGGTAGGCCCCTAATCCAATATGACTGGTATCCTCATAAAAAGGGAACCTTTGGAAACTAATACCCACATACAGGGAAAATACTAAGTTCACATGAAGATAGCCATCTACTAGCCAAGGAAAGAGACCTAGAATAGATTCTTTGTTCAGTCTTCAGAAGGAGTCAACCCTGCTCTATCTTGATTTTGAACTTCTAACTTCCAGAACTCTGATACAATAAATTTCTGGTTTTAGTGGTACTTTGTTACAGTAGTCTGAGTCATATAATATAGTGTCAAAAAGCATAAAAGCCTACCAATGTGTTTCCAGCCAAACACCATTATGGGAGTGCAGTTCAGCACATTTCATTTTCCTGTGGATAACTCTAGTCCCCTGAGAAAAATACAGAGAAGCTGCTGGAAAGATTTCCCTACATTTTTTCTCTTTCAGAGATGAATAGGACTATAAACTGAATAGCTACTTACCCATCTGCTGCTGGATGCCCTGCAACACTTTTCCAATGGCAACTGAGCATCCCTTTGATAATAAATCTCCCAAATATTTTCTTATCACAACCTCTTCTAGCTATTCAATCAATTAATCTGTTAAAGTTCAAAGTAGTTCCCAAGTTGAATACCTTTAACCTGAAGAAAGACAACAAACCCAAGAAACTCTGGTGAGACTTGACATATGTTCTTCAGCAAAGTTCATGTTTCATAAGAGTACTGATGGACATTATGGCAATAGATGTAGGAAATCAATGCATAAACTGATGCATGTATACATAACTTATATCCCTGTGTGAGAATAGAGTTAACTTATATTTGTAAGTTAACTTATAGTTGTATGAATGTCTGGAGGAGGCCTGAAAGTCTGATACTGACCCTTGGCTAAGATGTGGATAAAATGTGCTACTTAATGATTTATAATGTTCTATTTAAAGTTCAAAATTCCCTTGGAGGTATCCTTTCCTGGCTTGTCTGCATTTTTAGAGATCTATATATTGATTATTTGCACCTGGCTTAACCATTTACAGGGTCTGGTTTCAGTTGTAACCATCAAAGTATAAAAGACCTTTGAGTAAACTTGTATCTTGGCTCCCCTGAAACATACCTTGAACATACCTTAGTGGTTTACAATCTGAATGCAAAACACAACGTTTGCATCTGAGAAAGGATTCAAGAGCTACTCTTAGACATATTAAACTTTCCAGTGATCGACTGCATTTTCTTGTTCCAGCTATACTTACCTTTTAAAGAGCCTTGGTGTATTCTAAGTTCTTTCAATTGTCTGACCCTGTGTGATTGCTATAACCTTAAACTCTAGATTTAAGACTGAGACCTTGAACTACTAAAAATATGTTAGAGACCACAAATGGGAAAGATAATGGCAAATGATTTTCTGCTTTAAGGCAGACCCAAGGCCAGTATTAGAAGACATACTGATACCTATGGAATCTGAGATCTAAATTCTGAATGTAAGCAGAGGGAATTGGGGGGAAGCAAAAAAAAAAAAAAGTACAGCATAAAAACAACTAGGCCACCAAATCCTGGTGTTCCCACCTGCCGGGAAGATAATTTGTGGGTTGGGGGAAAACTGAGCTTGCAGGTGAAATTAAAATAGGGTCTGACAGTTATTTCTGCTGGTTCACACGAATTCTAGTCTTCTAGAGACTATCACTGGAGCCAAAAATATTATAGGATATAAGGGAATGCAAGCTACAACATATACGAAAATTGTACAATTAAATCAAGGTCATCAACCAAAGACACACAGTCTAAATATACACTAAATCCACTGCCTTACATAAACTGTTGGTTTTGAGTGTCCTTGGATTAAATTAGTCAGAGGCTGCTTTATATTCTGGGCACTATAGAAGCTCTAAATGGGATATCTGTTATAAAGCATATGTGAATGGAGAAGGTAGTTACAAATTACAAGAGAACAGCAGAAACATTTACACACAGAAAATGCCTTATAACCTTAATGGGGATGTTTTAAACAAGGAATGGCACTAGGAAAATGTCTAACAGTGGAAAAATGGTTTAATAAATTATGGTACATCAACATGATGGAATATTATGCAGGCATTGAAATGATAATTAAGATTATGTAAAAACATCAACAAGATGTTTCATATAATGTTAAGCAAAATCAACAGAATACAAAGTGGCATATATAAATATGAGAGCAGAAAATTACATATGCAAGTTGAAGAAAATATATTTAGAGTATTATGGTAATCGAGAGTGTCTATTTGATTTTATTAAATTATATTGTTACATAAACAGTACATAAACGTGTGCATATATATATATATATATACATACATACACATTCATGCATGTATATATGTATTCATAACTGAAAGACATTTCATGGTGAGCATTTTAATCTAGATTTTTTAATAATTACTGTTCAATCCTTTAGAGGAACACTTTGCAGTAGAACTTGCTTCAGTGATGGAATTCTGTGCTGTCCAATATGGTATATGCTAGCCACATGTGTCTATTGAGCACTTAAAATGTGACTAGTATGACTGAGGAACTGAATTCCCTGATTTTAACTAATTTAATTTCAAATTCAAGTAACCATATATGTTAAGTGGCTACCATATCATATTCTAAGTACAAATTTGGAGCTAGAAGGTGGATAAAATTTAGTAATGAATTCATAAGTCTTGATATTTTCCCAATGTCATAATATTTTTTTTGTGGGCTGGGATTGTGGCTCAGTGGTAGAGCGTGCTCACCTAGCACGTGAGAGGCCCTGGGTTCAATCCTCAGTCCATGTAAAAATAAATAATATTTTTTTGTATGATAACTTGTAATGTTTAAAAGTATCCTGTCATTCTTCTCTCCCTTTGGTGCAAGGAGATTATATAAAAAAAATCACATCCTGCTGTGCTACAAAGGATGAAAGACCTCTACTTACTCTCCACTTCAGTGAAGTTTTGGTACATATAAAAACTTTAATCACAAATGTACCAGAAAACTATGGTTTCCCAAACAATTGCCTCTTTCTGATACCAAAACATAAGAGATCAGAAAGACAGCAGGTCATGGACTTAATCATTTACCTTAGTCTGTAAGGTGTATGAACACTGCATAGCCAATAACCAGATGAATATGAATAGAGAGGAAAAAGAACTTAGGTATTCAATTTGAAAATATGTGAGGGCACCATGTAACTTTTCCTATTTTTTGTTTCTGTTATTCTGGTCCTGACAAGCAGCACCTACCCAGCTGAGTTAGGTAGATCTCATCCTGGCTTCTGTACTGCTGTGTGAACTCTTTCTAAATTTTTATGTATCTATTCTCAACCACATCTCTCTGCTGCTGTTCCCCACCTCTAACCTAGAATGCCATTTTGATTTCCAAAAGAAGTACCAAGATGGACCTTGATGCATAGAGATCTTGGATTATAGATGAGTAAGAAAATAAAATATGATTCATATCTGGTGTGATTTAATTCCCAATGTCCTTTAGAGAAGTAATTTTATTCCTGAATATATGTTTAGGTGTTGTTCTGATAGAGTTAAAAATTTTAAAGTTGTTGAGATTATTCACTGACCTCTTGTCTATTTGGCAGAAGTCTATCTTTAATAAAACATTCCTTTTCTTTTTGTACCCCATCCAACAATGGTTTCCTTATAGTCTTTTTTCCCTGTATCTCTACCAAGAATAAAATCTTTTACTTGTGTGAATCAGAGACCTAGTCTTTTGCAGGACTCTAACTCTGCAACTCTAAAACTTTGCAACATAATAAATGTGCCTTGTGTTTTCCTTAAGAATTTGAAGGATCTACCAAGATGGCTCAAGTCACCATCTTCGTACTCACCAGAGTAAAGTAAGAAGAGCCCTGAATCAAGTAATTCCACCCAAGAACATCTTTGAGATCCTCATATCTCCGTGGCCCTTTTGTTCTGCAGTTCCTACTATTGATTAGTGATTGATTCTTTTGATGATATTTGGCAATTGTGCTCAATTTTAGATTTTTTGCTTGTCAAAGTCTAATGGTAAAAATATGGAGAGGAAGTCTAGACCCAGGACTGGGTAGTCTCCTGGCTTGGGTAATTATAGTAAATGCCTCCATCTGTGCTCTACCTATGAGTACGTAGAAAGGTCATTGGATGTCTGAAGTATATAACAGGACTGGAGGAAAGCTGAATTGGGTGTGATATCATAGGCTTCTGTTCAGTATGTTAAATTATATCCAGTATGTTAAGTTATGGGAAGACCCAAACTCCTAATAAAGATAGGATGGACAAGTGATCATTCATTTTGGTTGAAGAAAATTATTTTGTGTTTTTTTATGATGGACCTTTATTTTATTTATTTGTATGTGGTGCCGAGAATTGAACCCAGTGCCTCACACATGCTAGGCAAGCACTCTACCATTCAGCCCCAGCCCCATATTTTGTGTTTTATCTACAGGGACTTTGTGCCTTCTTTTTCTTTTTCTTTTAGCTAAAATTATATAATTTGCCCAGCATTTTTTACATGTTGGTTGGGATGTGTAAATAGTCATTTAAAATCCCTTATGTTTGCAGCCAGAGCGATTCTAACTATACAGCTGCCTGTTTGTTCAAAATATCTTTGAAAATTAAAGGTAATTGATTTTAGGAATTGGTCATTTGTGTATACCCTGAGAACATCTAGTCCAAACAGATACATCACAGGATAAAGAAGAAATAGAAAATCTATTCAGCTAATATTTTAAAATATTCTATCTTTTATTGTGATATGAAAGAGAAGGAACGTTTCCTATCCTAGGCAATGACTGAGGGACTAACTAAAAGGGGATAAGAGATGGAAGCACCTCTGGAAATAGAAATGAAATTTCAAGGGCAAACTGTTTGCTTTCTTACCTAATGCTAAAGGTTGGGTTTTCCTAGACGTAGACCAAGACAGAGTTTAATACACAAAGTATTTGTGAAGTGATCAATACCTGTGGGAAGAAGGGAATTCAAGCAGGTGTGAGCAGCTGGAGAAGGTCAAGCTGATATGCCAGCCCAACAAAGCCACAGACAACCCTATGGAGTACTCTGGAATTAGAATGGCTCCTGAGTTGCTCTTTATTGGGTGGAGATGGCCCAACATTTATATCTCCACATGGATCAAGGTATTAAGTGTAACTTTGTGATTCCCTGTGGCTAAGATGTCTTTGACATCACTCCAAGCAGCTGGAGCCAGTTGTTCCCTGAAGAAGGATCTGGGTGGAGTTTAATGTGTTTGTTACACATTTTTGTGAAATTAAACTACTTAATCTGGAGGAAAAGTCCCAAGTTGTTAAGCATATTTAATGAGGCTCATATATTAATTGGTCTAAGGACCAATACACACACACACACATATTCAGGATAAATGGTCTCAAGAACTCATAGCCAAAAAAGAAAACATGTGCTTAAAAGGGAACAATTAAGTAATGGACAATGTTTAGGTTGATAGATTGGAAAACAAGAAATGAACTTAGCATTATCTTCTCCAACGCCATCCATTTTCCTGCAAATGCCATGATTTTATTCTCTTTTAATGCTGAGTAAAATTCCATTGTGTATATATGCCACTTTTTTTTTATCCATTCATCCACTGAAGGGCATCTAGGTTGGCTCCACAGTTTAGCTATTGTGAATTGTGCTGCTATAAACACTGATGTGGCTGTGTCCCTGTAGTATGCTGTTTTAAAGTCCTTTGGGTATAGTCTGAGGAGAGGGATAGCTGGGTCAAATGGTGGTTCCATTCCCAGATTTCCAAGGAATATCCATACTGCTTTCCATATGGGCTATACCAATTTGCAGTCCCACCAAAAATGTATGAGTGTTCCTTTCTCCCCACATCCTCTCCAACACTTATTGTTGTTTGTCTTCATAATAGCTGCCATTCTGACTGGAGTGAGATGATATCTTAGAGTAGTTTTAATTTGTATTTCTCTGATTGATAGAGACGATGAGCATTTTTTTTCATATATTTGTTGATTGATTGTATATCCTCTTCTGAGAAGTGTCTGTTCAGGTCCTTGGTCCATTTGTTGATTGAGTTATTTGTTTTTTCGATGCTTAGTTTCTTGAGTTCTTTATATACCCTAGAGATTAGTGCTCTGATGTGTGAAGTGCAAAAATTTGCTCCCAGGATGTGGGCTCTCTGTTCACCTTATCTGTTTAGTTTGGACTTTACCATACTTGTCTTGTGGGATCAAAGACACTTGTCTTTATGGGATGCAAAATTTTTAGGAATACGTAAATTCAAACATGGATGCACATCTAAGTTGAATTATGAATTATATTAACTAATATCCCCCTGATATTTTTTGTTTTCTTTGTGAACTCCATGTACTGTTTTAAATTATGTGAAGCCTAAAATTACTCCATTTACACTATCTCAGTAATCAGTTGCTGCAATTTTCTGAGAAGTTGTTTTTTAATGTCAACAACAACTGCACTGTTATATCACTTACAGCTAATTAAGGATCTTGCAATTATAATTTGAGCCCTTCTATAAATATTACATTGGTATAATTAATTAATAAATAGTCTTAAAACTGAAAGATTATCTGATCAAGGGGGATTGAGATATCAAGAATGAAAGTACTGGTTCACCCCCAAATAGTTTTCACTTATATAATATTCTCATATATATTTGAAGATATTTGGCAACATGAGAAAAATACTTTCTTATATGTTTACAAAGTTCAAAAGCTACAGCTTGTGTTTTCAAATAATTCTATAATCTATAACTTTTAGTCTGATTAAATATGTACATTTTATTTATTACATTTTATATTTAAGTGAGAGAAGAAATCCCAGTAGCTCTGTAGACAAAATAAAAATTTCTTTATAGAGTATTGCCTATTATGAGTATGAGGCAATAAATGGTAACTATTTGCTTTCAGCATATTCTACCCAGATGGCAAATGATATTTGTTGCACCCACCTTAACTGTGCATTCTCAAAAGTCTGATAATTATTATTATTTTATCTGCTTTGGGAAATTCTACAACTATAGACGACTATAAGAAAACAGAACTAAAAAACTCCAATTGATTACTATGGAACCATTCTGTTATGGTTGCTATATGGTATTGTTACTCTCTGAGTCTTTCTTATCCTAACATATTCAAACTTTCATCTGAAATCTATTATGATATTGTATTCCTTTAAGTTAAGGCCTCAAACTCATAATAATACAACCAAAAAGTATCTTTTGAAGCCTAACTACATTTATTGTTTTTGAGATGACTGCTAGACTGCACTAAATGAATTGTCCTTATCTTATAACATAGAAAGTGGCATTCATGAGCAAGAAGGGATGTTAGCAAGAATTAGCATGCTAACTAATGGACTGGTAAGAGTTGAATTTTATTAGGGTACAAAATTTGGAGAAAATTGTCAAGTTAAATAAGAAGCTCAAGAGAAGCGCTATAACATAAAAATATTTTAATATTGGTTAATATTTTTAATGTGTGTAGATTACCAACTTTGTTCCCATACAAAGTGATATGTTATCAGGAAAGTGACTTATTCATTCATGTTTCTCAGATATTAATTATAATGGCATATGTATTTTACAAGGCAGATACTAAGGTTCTTGAGATACAATAATTCCTATGCCAACAACATATTTTTACTTTCATAAAAATAAACTAAGTCATTATGAGTTATTGCAAGGCAGTCAACAAGCTTCAGATCTATGTCCTGATAAAATAATCCAATCTTCTCCATTCTAATATAGTTCCCAGAATAAAGTGACATTCTGCTTATCAATAGGGATTTCTGTTCTCACATTATATCTATCTGAAACCAAAGGTATAAGTTGCAGTTTAGCAAATATTTCTGAAAGAGTTAACAAAGACAAACTCAGAATTTTGATAGAAAGGCCCTTACCAGATTTTCTTAAATATCCTAATGTTGGTAGGTTTGAGGCCTCAGTTGCAGACTCACAGATACATGCTGATGTCACCTGGATAGTCTGACATCCAGAAAACTCCATCTATAGGGAAGTTAGGATAATTCCCAGGACTACTTTTTCCCAGGACTGGATGACTTTATGAAAATAGACTGTTGACCAATAAGAGTAGAATGAGGTAGAAATGAGTAAAATCATTCAGAAAAATCCAATAGTGATTATTTTTTGGAATAATAATAATAATACCATTATGTTAGTAATATATCTATTAGTAAATATATAATGAAACCCTTTTCTTCCTTTTTTCCTGTCTCAATTTACAAGGCTATCATTATTCTAACTATAGTTTAAATTGTAGTTTAAAACTTGTGATTAAATACCTACTTAACTAGACCTGCCTAGTAATATTTTTAATTTAACAGTTATGGTATAATATTTTAACTGATCTGAAAAAGATTATGGTAAGAGGAACTTCTTCCAGCCAAATTGGAGTGCCTGCAGCCTTACTTACCATCCTGCCTGAAACAGGGGAAAGTGGACTAAATATATGAATCAACAGTTTTCAAGATACTTTATATCATCAGACAGTAAAACCAAAGTATAGTGATCCTAAGAAAAGGGAAATATGAGTGTGTTACATTTCTTTTCAGAGAGTTTCTAGGCTGTAGCATAGAGAGGAGAATCCCAGTCAGAGCTCACAGATTCATTGAGTTGAAGATAAGGAGCAGAGTATCTGGGGAGAACAAAGTGACCTGCAGTTGGCAGGACAGAGGTCTAAAAAGGATAGTGCTGTACAGAGAAAGAACTCCAGGGAAATGCAGAGGGTTCCCCACTGAGTATCAATCAGAGTATGTGCGTATGAAAATTAGCTGAAGACAGGGAAAGAACTAACTGAAAGAATTAGAAGGAGAAGTGCTCACACAGGGCCAGAAATAGTGCTATACTACAAGATTCATGGAGGTTTGTATACAGTACAAAGAACCATCCTACTATTCCAGAGCTACCTTAAATCTTAAAGCAGAATCTGAAATGACCCAACTGTTTTCAACTAACTTAATTCTATCCTAGAAAAATGTTCAAGAAGATTTATAGGAATACAAAATATCCAGCACCCAATAATGTAAAATTAACAATGAATGACAACCAAGCAAAAACTATCAGGCATACAAAGGAAGGAAAATAAGATTATATTTTCATTTACAATAGTACTGAAAGAAATAATATGCTTATGAAGATTTAACAAAAGAAGTACAAAATGTAAAACTACAAAATATTATTGAACAAAATTAATGATCTGAGTAAAGGGAAAAATATCGATGTTCACGGATATAAAGGCTTAATATCATTTTCATAGAAATACTTCCCAAATTGACCTAAAATTCCAAAAAGTCATTATCAAAATCCCAGCTGACTCTTTTTTTGTAGACATTGAAAAACTGATCCTAAAATCCATAGGAAATTCAAGGGCCTCCCGAATAGCCAAAACAATCTTGAAAAGGAAGGATAAATTTAAAGGACTCACACTTCCTGATTTCAAAACTACAATAATCAAGATAGTGTGGTATTAGCAAAAGGTAAGACATATAGAACAATTAAATTGATTTTGATAAGGGTGACAAGACAGTATAATAAAGGTAAATAGTTTTCCAATAAATGGTATTGGGAGACTTGGATAGCCACATGCAAAAGAAAGAAGGACACCCTCTTTATTCCATACAAAAATAAATAAATAAACAAAGTTGACCTCAGACCTAAATTAAGCATTAAAACTATAGAGTTTTTCAAAGAAATTATGACCTTGGATTAGGTAAAGACAGACAAGACAGCAAAAACATAAGGAACAAAAGAAAACAGATAAAATGAACATCATCAAAATGTAAAAATTTTGTGCATTGAAGAATACCAGCAAGAAAAAGAAAAGATAACACACAAATGGGAGAAAATATTTTCCATTCATATTTCTGATAATGGATTTGTATCTGGAATAAATAACATTTACCACTCGGTGATTAAAAAAAAAAAAACAAATAACTTAAAAATGGACAGATGATTTAAGCAAGCAGTTTTCCAAGAAGATATTCAAATCGCCAGTAAGCACATAAAAGATGCTAAAATCATTAATCATTAGGGAAATGCAAACCAAAACATATGAAATACCAGTTTCCATCTGGCTGTGATAAAAGATTATAATAAGTCTTGGGGAAGATGTGGGCGAATTAGGACCTTCATACATTGCTGGTGGGAATGTAAAATGTACAAGCATTTTGGGAAAAAAAAGTTTGGCATTTCCTGAAAAATTTTAAAACAATGAGTTCCCTGATGATACAGTGATTCTACTACAAGGCACATATACAAGATAAATGAGGAGGATATACATCCACACAAAAACTTTTATACAAATATTCAAACAGCATTATTCACAGTAGCCAAAAAGTGGAAAAAAATTCAAATGTCTGTCAAGTAATGATTAGATAAATGAAATACTGTATATCTATGTAATGGAGTTATCATTCAGCAATAAAAAGGAATTAAGTGCTAATATGTGATGTATGGATGGAGTTAGAAAACATTATGCTAAGTTAAAGAGACTAGACACAGAAGACCACATATTGTATAATCCCATTTACATGAAATACCCAGAAGAGTCAAATCATAGTGATAGAAAGTAGACTAGTGTTTGTCTAGGTGTGGGGAAGTTGGAAGGAAATGGAGAATGACTGCTAGAGGATACAAAGTTTATTTTGAGTGATGAAATATTGATTTGATGACATAGTTACAACTCTGTAAGAATATTGAAAAACATTGAATTGTGGACTTTAAGTGGGTATATTGTATAGTTTGTGAATTTTCTCAGTAAATCTTCTAAAATAAAAGTGAAATTAAAATATAGGAATACAGTAGTGGAAAGTATTCATCAGCAGATCCAGAAAAGATGAAAATTAAAGGAAGTCCTTCAGGAAGGCAGATAAAGAAACTAAATTAAAATACTGATCTCCACAAAAGATGCAAAGAGCACCTACATGGGCAAATATGTAACATCTCTTTCTCATTATTTAAGTCTCTTTAAAATATAATGTACTTTTGAAACAAAAGTAATAACAATCACTCTGAGATTTATATCACAATTAAAATAAAAATTTACAAAAACAATAGTACAGAGTTCAGGAAGAGAGAAAAAAGCATACTAGTATATGTTTTTTACACTAAAAATAATATGACATCCATTAAAGGTAGACTTAGCAAAGTAAAGGTGCATATTAAAAACTCCAAAGCCACCATTAAAATAACAAAAATAGAGTTAGAACTAATAGACTAACAAAGGAAAATAATTTGAATGATAAACAATGTTCAGTTAGATTTCTACTTCTGGGAAGATGAAGTAGATATGATTTTTTTTCTATTCTCTTTATAAAATACAAGTAAAAACTGGCTATTTTATAGAAAATAAACACAAGGATTTTCTGAAGGGTGGAGAGAAGTCAGACTCTCCAGAGACTATCTGACAAAGACCATGACTTTTGTCATCTTTGACTCATATTTCCCAGATTGGTTACTGGAGACTCCAGCAATTCAGAAACTCCAATGGGCAAAGACAAAGACCCAATAAAAGCCTACTTTCTTTAACTTAAAGACAGAAAAAGTGGTAACATAGAAAGATAGAAAATATTTAGTATATAATTGCTCTGCCAAACAGAACAGGGAAAAATGTGGCCCAAACTCCAACCTTGCTACTGTGTCTTCAGAAATAAGGATGTTTCTTCTCACCAGGAATAGAGATGGCACCTCTGTAATGAAGATTGTATGATCTATTTCAAGAGAAGATTAGCTGGGTTTTATGTCTATGGCCTACCTCAAGGGGAAAGGGATAAGAATAAAGTGAGAGGGACTTTCCCAAATGCCAAGGTACCATATTTTGGGGTAGTGTATACCGAATCCCTGATGGAGTTGGGGATGGATCTCAACTAATAACTTTGGAAAGCAATGTTTTAACTCTGAGGATAAGGCAAAAAGTACCATATATAAACACTACACTTTAATTTGATAATTTCTTGATTCAGGGGTATGAATCAACAACTCTGAAGTGATCTTATATGAATACTACACTAAACAAATATATTATAGAACAAGGGTCAGGATACTATGGCTTGAGGGCTAAACGTAGCTTATTTTTGTACAGTCCACAAAGAACTCAAGGCTTTGTGCATGCTAGACAAGCACTCTATCACTCATCTATACCCCTATTCCTTTTTCATTTTTACATGGCTACAAAAATTAAAAGAAAAATAATACTTCATGACTTATGAAAATAATAAGAAATTCAAAGCTGAAGACTTGTGCTAGAGATGGACGTATGACCCACAAAGCCTAAAATATTTACTGTCTAATCTTTACAGGAAAGTTTATTGATTTCCTGCAGTAGATAATGAGAGCCAGGTGTCTCACTGTCAAAGTTATAAATAAGTGAAGGGGAGGGTTAGAATAAGCCTGAGTATGAACTCATGTTTATTGTAATATACAAATAGATCCAGAAAGGTAGTCATGATTGTATAGGTAAGTTAGTTATATACACACATATATTTCCTAACATTATTCACTGAGAGGGCTATATTATATAATTCAACCTCTCTCTCATTCCTACTTTCTATATTAAATGTAAATATCTTCAACTCAGCAAGAAATTCAATTAACGAATTTAACATAAAAGTACAATCTGAAAGACCTTTTTCTGACAAGACCAGATCTTTTAAGATTGGTTCAAAAGTAGGATCTGAGAAGGAAAAATTAAACCAGACTCAGTCTAAGAAAGAATATTTTAACCTAATATATTTCAAAATCTCCTGGAAAAGAGCCAGGTATGGTAACACATACCTGTAATCCCAGCAATTCAGGAGAGTGAGGTAGGAGGATCACAAGTTTGAGGTTAACATTTGGCAATTTAGCAAGATCAAGCCTCAAAAATTAAAAAAAAAATAAAGGACTGAGATAGAACCACCCTGGATTAATCCCCAGTTCTGAAAAAAAAAAAATCTCCTGGAAAATCATCAGCATCCCTAATAAAAATGCTTTGGATAAACCAAAATGAGATTCACAACTGCTGGGAAGTTTTTCAGATTACCCTTCCACATCAGTCCATACAGTCAGGAGGATAAAGATCTTTAATCACAAGTTCTCTATCCTTTGTTTGTTTGCACTGTTTTTCTCTGTTTCTGAGTTTTCACTTTGCTCTCTTGTGTACACTTTTGTTGTATTTGCTTGGGTTCAGAAAATGCTGCCCCAAAATATGTTGCTTTAGACTTCAGAATTCAAATAGGAGTACCTGGGGAGCAGCTAATGCATGGAAGGGCTTTCTCTGAAGTTCCCTTATCTACCTTAAGACTAATCTGTCAAAAAGGAATACAATTGTCTTCTATCCCCTCCTGATAACTTTTTCAACCAAAGAAGATTAAGCTCCTATTACAAAGGAAGAGAATGAAAATTCTACATCACACCCAGAGCTCAGATGAACTTGGTCCCACACCATTGTCTATTCTTTGGTCCCATGTATTTCTGTTTAAAATTATTATTCTTTCTCTAAAATTGCCTGCAGTTCCCATTCCCTCTCCCCTATGAAGAGGGAATATAAGCTTCTGAATCTCATTGGGTTATTGGGTACTCAGTTTCTTGAGATACCTCTGTGCACATAATAAATGTGTATGACTTCTTTGCCTGTTAATCCCTCTACTGCCAGTTTATTTCTGATTCAAATATGAACCTTTCAGAAGAGAAAGACACGTTTCTTTCTCCCCTACACATCCTTATCAAGCAGTGATTATGTAGCCCTGCATTTTTCTCCTACAAATATCTTTAAGAAGACAGAAATCTTTGAATTGGTTTGCTTAGAATCTTGGAGGAAGCATGATATAAAACTTTTATGCAGGCTCATAAATTAAATATATTTTCAAGTACTGGAAATGCATTAAAGGGGCAGCCAAGGAAGACAGAATATGTACAAAAGAATGTAAGACCTACTATGTCAACATATCAGTATATATCACCTCTCGCTACCCTCATTCACTCAGTCCTAAACAGCAAATCTTTCCCTTCTTTACATCCATCTACTTTGATTTTTTGGTGGAAAGAGATTATATCTCCTTTGTAGTTATGGGACCTCTAGAAGGCAATTAATTCATGTACATGTCTCCCCCAAAAGTCAAAGCCTGCTATTCATTTGCTGTATGCATGCATTTTGCATAAATATTATAGATAGTAAAGATAATGTATATATCTATGCAGCTCATCACAGAAGAAACATTGATATAGCATATTTCCTAAAATTATATTTCTCCTACATTCATGCTTTTCTTGTACTTATTCAAAAGGAGGTGGGAACAAGAAACCCTGCTTTCAGTAACCAAATCGCCTCTCAGGAGTTGCCAGGCTAATCAGAATTTCAAACACCTACAATGCCTCTAGTCTTTGCTCTCCTGAGGAGTTTTAACTGCTGAGCTTCTTCCTTGGCCTCCCAAATAATTCTTAGATTATATTGGAAGACAAATATTTTTAGACATTTTTTAAAAAAAATAATGTTGTTTTTTACCTCCACAAAAGAAAAAGGAAAGGAACCTTAAAAGTAGATATAGCATAAAATACATAATGGAACACTTCACCAATTTCTCTAATTTACTCATTTAACAAATATCTATTGAGTACTACTCTGTGGTAGTACTCTGTTGGAAATAAATAACAAAATATTCCTGGTCCTTGCTCTTAAAATACTTATGATCCACTTCTACAATATTAAATTGAAAAACACATATAATACTAATGTGAAATGTTCCATTTCAGTAAATTTCATCAGCATGAAAATCACCAACAGAACTGTGTTTCTCTGAGCTAAATGTTGTACACGTACATCACTGTTATACAGAAGGAAAGGCATTATCTTTTTCCTTATCTGTTGCTAAGTTCATGACCCATACCCTTAAATAAAAGATAAATTAATAAGAGAGAAGCATAATAAATTTATGTCCCAGAAACTGTCATAAATGAAGACTCAGAGAAAACTGTTTTTGTTTTTTTTTTTTTTTTTTTTTTTTTTTTTTTTGCGGGGGAGTTGAGGAGAGGTGTACCAGGGATTGAATCCAGTGGCACTTAGCTACTGAGCCCCATCCCCAGCCCTATTTTGTATTTTATTTAGAAATAGGGTTTTACTGAGTTGCTTAACACCTCACTTTTGTTGAGGCTGGCTTTGAACTTGAGATCCTCCTGCCTCAGCCTCTCAAACCACTGGGAGTACAGACTTATATCACCATGCCTAGTGGGAAAACTGTTTTATGCTACATATTTAACTATTTTTGATGAGCAATGAGCAGTCACATAGAATATGATAGGACAGAAAGCAATATGGTCTAATGGTAATGAACTGGAAAACAAAGCAAGGTCTATTTGTGCAGATTTTCTTTTGTGTCTCTATATGACATTCCTTTTCTTTGAGTATGGGGCAGGACATCTGTAACATGAGGGTATTTAAAAGAGAAGGAAGATCAGACAGGGAACTTCTTGGATTATATGGCTTACTTTGGGGGAGAAGAATTCTAGATTCTGTGGCCTGTTTTGGGAAACAGAATAGGGAAGGTTACAGAGACCTTCCTACTTCCATAGATATCCCAATCTCCTTCAGGCCAAAATCCTCAGCATTCCGAGAAACATAGCTTGGGGTATGATTTTCTGAGCTCTGATTCTACCATTAACAAACAGATCATTAGGCAATTATCTAACCACAACCCTATCTCCCTGTGTTAATTTTCATCACTGTGCCTCAAAGACCTGACAAGAACAACTTAAAGGAGGAAAAGTTTATTATTTTGTCTCACAGTTTCAGAGGTTCATCCCATGGTCAGCTAAGTCCACAGTTCTGGGCTTGAGGTGAGGCAGAACACTAAATATGGCAAAAGGGCATAGTTTATGAAAGTCTGAAAGCAGAGAGAGCCATCTATGCTCACCAGGGACAAAATATAAATCTCAAAGGCACATCCATAGTGATGTACTTCCTATAGCCACACCCTACCTGCCTATGGTCACCACCCAGTACAGTAGGACTTTCAAATTATTAATCCATCAAATGAATCAATCTCCTGATTAGGTTATGGTTCTCATAATCTAAGCATTTCACCTCTGAACATTCCTGCATTGTCTCAATGAGTTTTTCAGGGAAAGACTCATATCCAGACCATAAAACTTCCAAATAATAGGAGGAGAAAAATGAGCTTTAAAATAATACTTAAAAATATTTTCAGAAGTAATCATAATGAAACTCAGGGTTCCCAGGCCAAGTCCTTCTAGATATAAACAGGAAGTCAGAGTAATTCAACAGGTCAAGAATCCAGACTCATCCTCCCACTAGAATCAATTTAAAGATCTAAAATTTAAAAATCTTTAAGCTTATTAAATAATTGACAAATAGAAAATTGTCAGGCCATTATCTTACGTGAGAGAAAGCCAGAGAGGAAAGAGAGCACTGAAGTCAGTGTTTCCCTGAGGGCATTTACTATATCTGGCAAACTATATCCTGATAGAGCTTGGAGAAAGAAAAGAACACTCAGGATCTTCCCGAGTATAAGAGTATGATAAAAGCTGAACCAGAAGTAAATATGCCCCAGTCTCTTGCCCCACAGGATTGACACTGATGAAATAAGTATGAAAAAAAAATCCCTGAAAAATTATAACTACAAGTGAGACCTCTTCTGTTTTACAACCAAAATTATCTAGGTGATCAAGAAACGTTTAAGCTATAAATTTAGATTAAATCTGTGGAAGACTGATAATGACTTCCAAGTATTGTGTAGATATGGGAGAATATCCTTTCAGTATTTCATGTTGGACATCAAAGAGCTGATGAAATAACTTTTCTAAATAGTGAGCAGCTTTTAGGAAAGAAAGAAAAAGAAATGCTAAATACACCTATACACAAAAAGCAATGCAGAATGAGTAAGAGTCAATAGAAACAGACAACAGAAAATTATGTCCCACTCCAGGACTTCAGATATTGCAATTATCGAAAGCAAATTATAAAAATATAGGGGATGTTTAATAAAAGGCAAGCTTGTAAACTATTCACAGGGCACAGAAAGAAACCATTTTTTTAAAAATATCCAAGCATATTTATGAAAAAAAATCTTATATAACTTCTGAAATTTAAAATATATGAAAATAAAAACTAAATGGATGATTTTATTAGCCAATTAAACACAGGGGAAGACAAAATTAGTGATATAGTAGATAGGTCAAAAGAAATATTCCAGGATGGACCACAAAGAGAAAAGACATGGAGAATAAAAGACAGATACTAGGGACATAAAAGATACACTAAGAATTTTTAATCAATGTTCAGGAAGTAGAGAAGAGCTATTAAGGTGGTGTTTATTTTTGAAAAGTTAAAGGCTGTTAATTGTCCAGAATTATCTTAATTCAGTAATCCCCAGATGAAAGGAGCCAGCAAATTACAAATAAGATATTAAAAAAAACTTAGAGCTTGTGAATCTACAAAAATACCAAAACAAAACCACAAAAAGCAGCTGGAGTGGGAAGTGGAGTTGATAGGAAGGAGATAGATTATTTTAAAAGGAATTGACAATTAGTCTATTAGTGACTTTTTAAGAGCAGATTTCTGTAAGCACAAACAGGAAAATTACATTTACACTATAATATGATAAAATAATTGCCAAAGCAGTACTTTGTAACAATTGAAAATATATTTCAAGAGTGTGGGAAACATAAATAAATTTCTTAAAGAATTCCCACTAAATAGCCTCTCACTAATGGAAATACTTAGACTGAAAATTTAACCAGATGGAGGGTCTGAGATTAAAGAGAAATACAGAGCAAACAAAATGGCTAAATTTAATAAACAATGGCTATATAGAAAGGTCAACTGGATTTTTTAAAAGGTAGACTTAAAGACAAGGAAATAATATGGCAACCAGGAAAGGAATATAAAGGGAGTTATAATGTGTAATTTGTGAAAAAGATAAATTCTGATTAACTTCTGATTTTTGTGCTCAGTATGCATATTGAAATTTTTAAAATATTTATTTTTTAGTTGGATACAATACCTTTATTTTATTTATTTTTATGTGGTGCTAAGGATCAAACCCAGGGCCTTGCACATGCTAGGCGAGTGCTCTACCACTGAGATACAACTCCAGCCCAGCATATTGAAAATTTTAGTACAACCAATAAAGAAAAGAAAAAATATAACTTGTACTCCAATTGAAGTTAAAAATAATAAATTGATAAAAACAAATCAATACAAAGAAAGTCAGAATGTTGGAATGTTAAGATAGCAAAAAAATAAGAAAATCCAAGTATGCCAGTAAATGCAATAATTGTAAATAAATTGAATATTCTAATTAAAAGTTTATAAAACAAGATAAAATAGTGAAAACAGGAAATTAGGTACATCTAAAAGAAGAATTAACATGAGAATAAGAAACTATTTTGAATTAAGTGATGATAAAACTCTGATATATATAGCCATCTGTGGTATACTAAAGCCATATGTAGAAAATAATTTTTAGCTATAGAAAAGAAGAAAGAAAATTAGTTATCTGAATGATTTTGTCATCAAGTCAGTAAAAAGGAACCAAATAACATTTGCAGGTAAATGGATGACATTGGAGAAGACAATGCTAAGTGAAGTTAGCCAATCCCCCCAAACCAAATACTGAATGTTTTCTCTGATATAAGGGGGCTGATTCATAGTGGGGTGGGGAGGGGGAGCATGGGAGGAATAGATGAACTCTAGATAGGGCAGAGAGGTGGGAGGGAAAGGGAGGGGGCAGGGGGTTATTAATGATGGTGTAATGTGATGGACATTATTATCCAAAGTACATGTATGAAGACACGAATTGGTGTGAATATACTATGTATATAACCAGAGATATGAAAAATTGTGCTCTATATGTGTAATAAGAATTGTAATGCATTGAGCTCTCATATATAAATAAAAAATTAATAAAAAGGAGCCAAATAAACCTGAAGAAAATAAGAGTGACATGATAAAAAGGAGAAGTTAAAAGTTATTGAAAACAACCACAGGATAAAGATGATCAACAAAAAAAGTCAATTCTTTTAAAATACTGGTAAGTTTAAGAAAATTTGTGCTAGGAAAGAAAAAAATGAGGAAAATGGTCAAAGCTATAGATAATACCAAGAAGGAAAAAAGTATTACTACCTAGCATATAAGAGGATCTTATGAATAAAATAAAAGGATCTTATTTATGGTATTACAGCCAAAATTGGTCAATCTAGATAAGATATACAAATTCTTTGAAAAATATAACAGTCAGTTTGGGCTAGTCTGTAATGTTATAAGTTAAATTTATAAACAACTCCAAAATCTCAAAGGAAGGCTTAACAGAAGTTTATTTCTCATTTATAACACATGATTGTGGAATTGGCAATGCCCTTTGTCCATTACATTCAGGGTCTCAAGCTAATCAAGACCCCATTTTGCCAGGTGCTCAGCAGAGGGAAGAAAAGCACTACAGATTACTTTACAACTACTGACTGAATAATACTTAGTGATTGTGTTCACATTTCCTTGGTCCAAGCAAGATACCAAACTGCACCAAATTTCAACGATACTGGGTCAGTGAAATTCTATTAGATGTCTAGAAGGAGGAGACCTGGACTATTTGTTAATAGCCCTAAAACTTTCTGAAACTCATTTCAGAAAACCTAGAATGAAGAGTTATCATTAAAATACTATCATCAATAATAAAAATTTTGAAAAATCCTGATCCAAGTATATTTGATGGAGAGTTCTAGCAAGTAGTCAAAGAAGAAATTTTTATCTGATACAAACATGTTCTAATAAAACAAATGGGTTAATATGCTCCAAATTATTTATTTTATTTATATTTATTTATTTTATTTATATTTATATGCTCATGTAGGGGCAGAACTGTGTCATCTCGTTTGTCCCCATCATAAAGGTCATGAATGACAGTCTTAGAAGAAAGGTTTAACAAGAGAAAAGCAAAACAAATTAATCAAAGCTTTTTAGTTTGTGACAGGAGCCTTCAGAAATGAAGATCCAAAAACCCAGGGAAAACTGTTCATTTTTATGCTTATATTCAATGAAGAATGGACAGCCATGTAGAAATATGACTAGAAATAAAAGATATGGCCTAACAGTAATACACTGAGAGAGGAAACTCAGTAAGGCTTATCTATTTATATTCTCTTGGCTTCTCTGTGCAGCATTCCTTTGTTCTGGGTGTAGGATAGGACCCCTTTGGAATGAGGAACCCATGAGGGTTTTTGACAACGGAAGTCAATGAATTTCTTTATGGCCAGACTTTATCTAGAAATGTAAGAAGATGGTTAAAGTAACAATTCCAGGTTTTATAGGTAACTTTGGGGGTAAAGGGTTCTAGTTTTTAATAGACACTTCAGAGTTCTTAGTGTCTATGGCCTTCCTTAGGGGGAAAGGGGAACAGGAAAAAGAAGGTCAGGAGAAGATTAAAAAGAGACTTTGCTTCTGAGGCCTTTCTGATGTGCTTCTTACAAAATACTTTCTGTGCCAAAGTGCCATTCTTTGCATTTTCTGAGCCCCAATGGTAGAATAACTCAATGCAAAATTATTCCAAGGCAATACAAGCAATAACAATTAAAGGTAAATCTCACTCATGAATATAGATGCAAATATGCTCAATAAAATATTCAAACCAATTCAGCAAAATTTGTAAAATATGATGCATGATGCTATATTGGCAGTATCCCAAGAATGCAAGGATGGTAAACTTCAAAAAATCAATTTATATAATCTACCACATTAACAAGTTAAAGGAGATGTCTATATTCATATTATATATATATATATATATATATATATATATATATATATATATATATATATATTCCCCTCAATAGAATCAGAAAAACAAAACATTTAATGAAATTCAGTATCCATACACTAATTAAAAAAAACACTTTTACTCAAGAGCAAACCTAAAGCAATCACCATACTTAATGGTTAATTGTTCCATCTCTCTCCTTATATTGTACCAGTGCCCTGGTCAGTGAACTAAAGCAAGAAAAAGTATTAGTTGAGGAAAGGAAGAATCATAGTATCATTTGGTACAAATGACACATGTGTACTTTAAAAATCAAGGAAGATCTGCAACTAAATTATTAGAATCAATCAAGATATTAGAAAGCTTATAGGATACAAATACATATAAAAATAATCACATCTCTACCTACTATTGTGGGGAAAAATATATCTTTTCCTTCCATTCATGTGATTTCTTGACCCCAGGATCCTGTAACAAAAGATAGATTAACAAGAGAAAAACTTACAAATCTATTTAACACAAGTTTTACATGACATAGGAGCCCTAGTAAGGAGATGACCCAAACAATTGGTTAAATCTGAGTGTTTTTATGCTAGGTTTGATGAAGAGTAAAGAATTATAGAGAAATATGGTAGGATAGAGTATGAGTTAATGATAGTCAAAATCTAGATATACCCATACATGTGTAAATCCTTTCAGTGTCATCTTTGTCTTCAGAGATAAGGATGTTCCCTTCCTCCAGGGATAGGAAAATGAAGCAGAAAAATAACCCCATAGGTTTTACTTTGACTGTATTCCTTTTATGAAAGACAACTTGATATGAAAAGAACAAATAGAATTTTATTAATATGTATATTTCATACATACATGGAAGACATCCTAGGAGTGAGGAGCTCTCAAAGAGGTTTTGAATTCCAGCTTGTATGGCATCTTAAACAAGAATCATTAATTTTTAAAGAAATGATAAGATGAAGAAAAATACTTGGAGTTTTTAGGAGCAGCAAGTTTTGGGAAGGCAGATAAATGAAAGGTAAAAGCTAGTTAGTAAAGCTTGTTATGTGGATTCCTCTGGTCCTATTTCCAGGCCAATGAGGGTCAACAGTTGTCTTCAGTGATTAATTTTTGTTCCCCCTAGTAAGGAAATTGGCAGAATACCTTTTGTCATTGAAAATCTATGTCCTTCTTTTAAGAAATATAGCAGAATGGAGAGCTCTCTTTCATCTGCTGCTTCTTTTCTTTTAAAGAGAGAGAGAGAGAGAGAGAGAGAGAGAGAGAGAGAGAGAGAGAGAGAGAGAGAATTTTAATATTTATTTTTTTTAGTTCTCAGTGCACACAACATCTTTCTTTGTATGTGGTGCTGAGGATCGAACCCGGCCGCACGCATGCCAGGCGAGCACGCTACCGCTTGAGCAACATCCCCAGCCCCATCTGCTGCTTCTTAATTGTCTTCAGCTCAACAATATTTCATGTTTTGGAGTGTCATTTTTCTATGGAGGGTTCCTCTCCCATGAGGCTTATATGACCTGCTTCAGGGAAAGGTAAGAAAGTTCTTCCTGCATATGCCTTTTCTCAATTTCATTCAGCTTAAATTATTCGATAGGTCAAGTTGCCATATTATTTATTGAGTAGCATATACTGAACCAAATCATTAGCAATATTTAGATAATGAACATTATTAGTCATATATTAGAATACCACTGAGGAATAAAAAGCCAAAACTATTGGTAGGTACAACAACCTTGACAAATCTCTAAAAAATATGCTGAGTGAAAGAAGCCAAACACAAGAGAGTACCATATTAAGTATCTATTGATGCATAACATTAGCCCAAAACTCAAGTGACCTAATACAACTTTTTAATTTCAATCTTACTGCATGAAGAGTCCAGGATTGACTTAACTGGGTGATTCTGGCTCAGTCTCTGAGGAAGTTGCCAAAATGATAAGTTTCAGAGGGAGCTGTAGTCATCTGAGACTTGATTGAGGGTGGAGAATCTATTTCCAAGTTCAGTTACATACATAGCTATTGGCAGAGGCTTCAGTCCCATGACACATGGGCCTCTCCATAGGACTTCTGAGTACTTTGTTTCTCTGGGAACACGTAATCCAAGAGCATGAGAGTGAAAGGTATTAAGATGTGTCTTTTATAACCTCATTTCAGAAATGGCATATAACTTACTTCTGTTGTATATTATTGGTAGAGTGGGAAAGGGCTATATTAAGGTATGAATACCAGAAGGTAGGGATAATTGTGGGCCATCTAGGATACTTGGCTATCCTAAATGTATATTATATGATTATAGTTATATGAAATTCTGAAACTGGCAAAACTACTCTAAAAGTACTAAAGGAAACCAAATAAATGATTGCCCAATGATAGCAGTTAGGAATGCCTAAAGGGATATAAAGGAAGTTTCTAGAGTGATAGAGATGCTTTATAACTTGATGGGATGCTAGTTACATGGTTGCATACATTTGTCAAGATTCATTGAATTGTGCATTTTAGATGGATTCATTTTGTAAATTATATCTCAAAAAGTTTATTTAAAAAAAATGGAAAATGAAAAAAAATGGAAAATGGAATGTATTTAAATGGAAGTTAAATATTCCATTTAACAACATAACAATCAAAGCATTCATGAATGTATTTGATAATCTAATTAGTAATCAAGGGAATTCAATTTAAATATAATAATATCTGATGGATTAACAGATACTGAAAGTCTGATAATTCAGACTGGTGAATTATTCAGAGCAATGAGCAATGGGAGTCCCCAAGTACTGCTTGTGGGAGTTTAAATTGGTCTAATCACCTTGGAAACTATTTGTCATTTTCTAATAAAATTGAAGTTGTATCTTGCTACTGGTAATATATCCAAGAGAAATTCTTTCATGCATATACATGAATACAAGAATGTTTAAGCAGTATAATTTATAAAATGAATGAATGGAAGCAATCTACATGCACCTTAACAGTAGAACACATATACAGAAGTGTTATATCCAGAAGTGAAATATAGAAATGAAAACAAGGGGAAAATGGCTATACCCAGATATTCCAAACATAATATTGAACTAAAGAAGACAGACACCAAAAAATACTAACATTATGAGTCTATATACATAAAAGTTTAAAAACAAGGCAAAACAAATTGTTGCATAGGAATCCATATTCAAGTTAAAAATATATAAGTAAAATAAAGAAAATTGTTGTCACAAAAGCAGGATCATGCTGGGGAAAAGGGAGCAGAATGTGATGTCAAGAGGTATGAAGTTAGGTATGAGTTTCTAGAACTGAGCTGGAAGATTGAGTCAAGACAAGAGCAAGTGACTCTTTTCTTTATTTTTTTTTTACAATTGTCCTTTTCTATCAGCTACCATCTACTACCCTTGACCAAACTCTGTCCATATGATCCTCCTTCTTCATGGAAAGTCTTTCTAGGAAGATAATCAGCTTCTCATTGAAGTAGTTATTTCTCTATAACTACCTCCTCAGGTTTCTAGATATACCCATACATGTGTAAATCCTACAAAGAAGGGAGAAGCTAAGGATGAAACTTAGGCATATCTTGCCTAATTATGGCAATTCTACTTGAATACTGGAGTGATCAGTTACAGGGTTAGTAGCCCATCCAGATTATCCTTCCTCATTGTAGCATCCTGTGGAGAAGGCTGCTATAGAAGAAGAATCCTATGTTTCTTCTTCAGAGTTTGTCAGGATTGAGTCAATTTATGAGAGTCATGGCAGGGAGACATTCAGAAATATGGTATTATCGACTGCTATTTTTGCATACATATTGAAAAAACTAATAACAAGGCTTTTAAATTTTTTCTGATGTTTAAAACATTCTCTAAAATAATGATTTTGACAAATTTTGCAGCACTATCAAAGGCAGTTTTGCTTTCAATTAATTCTATGTTACAAGTCAATCCAATTTCAAATTAAAGAAAGTAAAGGAGTTAATCTGTGTTTGATCCATCCTACCATATTAGTGGGGAATGAGGTCACAGAGGATCAGGCTGAGATGTGGTGACCCAAGAGTCTGGGGTAGGCATAAGGACTATAGTAAAGAAGTCTAAAGCAGACTGCCTAAGGTTGGAGAGAATCTAAACCAAAAAAACTGTGCTTTCTATCTCAACAATATCGCTTAGAACATACCTGGCAAAGAGACATCAAGTACACTGTTGGATTCCTTTTAGCATTTATGAGCACTGTTTCTAGTTTCTGTGTGATTTTTCTTCTAAGGGCACACCCCAGTGATTCTCTTAGAGACCTTCCTTTGAGATACTGGGTCTACTTTGCCATAATAGCAAAATATTGGAAATGTTTAGTAGTTGATATGCCCCTGTATCCCCTCCCAACTTTCTTCTGCACCTACATGACTGTTAGCCCATGGCTGGCTGATGCTTTACTCATGCTCAGGCTGAAGTAAGAGGTTGGACTAAAATCATACCCTTACTTGCTTTTTTCCCTTTTCTTCTCCTGTTTTCCCCATCTTTTAACCAAATTATCCCAGGAACACTTCTTCATAAATCACTTGCTTCTGATCCCTTATCACAGAGTCTGCTTCTGGATAATTGACAATGAAATTCAAGAGTTTAGCTAATGTATTGCCCACTACCTCTACTCAAGAAGAAACTTCAAGTGCTTAGATTTTCTGTCTTCAAAATTCCTCTGCCCTAAAAGAGAAAATAAATGTTATTTAAAAGGAAAAGTTGGATGGATATTGAAATAAGAAAATTGTATTTCATTTCAATGCATGTATGTTCAAAGGTGCTGAAAATCACATTTTATAACTAGATTAGTAGAGAAAGTAGAAGAAAAATGAGACTCAGTGCCTGTCCATTAATAAATGCATGTATACTAGTAACTGCTTGAAAACAATCAGCTTTAAATCAGGCTCAAATTGGCTGCTACTGAGATAGTGGAAATGAAATTCACCCTCTGAGACAGTGTACAAAATATTCTATTTCCAGTTTAACTCAGAAGAAAACTTACCCTAACTTCATTTCTTTTCTTCTCCCTTTTAGAGTTGGCTCCGAAGACAAAATACTGTTCTGCTAAGTAAATTCATAGATATACTGGTAAGATTTCTGTTTATTAAATTTCAATATCTGTGCAACAACATTTGACATAAATTGACTTCATGTTTCAGTGCACAGCACGATTTGTTGTTTATTTTGAATTAACATTATTTTGCAGCGTGTATTATTGCTATTGAGAAACTAAATCAGGAAATCAAAATGGCAACATTAAACAACTTGGAGAATTTTTCAAATCTCATGTTTTGGAAACCCTATGAATTTAGGACATATTCTGAATTTGAAAAAAAAATAATCTTCATCAGTTCTTGTTGCATATGTGCTAGTTTGGTATTAGGAGAGTACAGATTTCTCTGTAACTTCTTAAAATTCTGAGAACTCTTTTTGTAGTAGCCACTTTGGGGATATCTCTCCAGCCCATAGGACAATTCTCTCCCCTTTTTATGGGAATATTTTCTATTAATTGCATTATGGATGCTGGTTTGATGTTATTCTACCTCCTAGATATATCTGAAGAGCCAAGGTGATCCAATAAAAATGTGTACTTGAGTATTTGGAATAGGAGCTAAGAGAATCTATTTTCAGTCTGTATTGATTTCTTAAAAATAAGAGGTATAAAGACATGGAATCATGACTGTTAGTTTCAAAGCATTCATTTCCTAGGGCTGGCATAACAGAGTACCAGAGCCTGGGTGGCTGCAAATAACAGAAATTCATTCTTTCACAGTTTTAGTGTCTCTGTCCAAAATCAAGGCCTTGGCCTAATTGAGCGATTTCTCATCTTTCTTGAATCTCCAGGCTTCTGGTGTTTGCTGGCAATCCTTGGCATTCATTGACTTATGGATATATCACTCTAGTTACAGGGTCATCTCCTTAAGTGTCTTCTTTCTGTGCACATCTATCTCTGTGTCCAAATTTCCCTTTTTTATAAGGACACTAGTCATATTGAATTAGGGCTCACCATAATTGCCTCATTTTATCTAATTACATCTGCAATGACCTTATTTCCAATGTATCTGTTTGGGGGACACAAATCAACCCATAAGATTTGAGTTCCTCTGAAGTAGGCCCTGAGATGAGGATACTGCTGCAAGCAAATTATTAAGTAAGTGCTCACAGGAGAAATCAGTAAGACACTGATGAAATCAGGGTGGAAAAAGGCAAGAAGCAAAAAGTCCTGCTGGAGGTAGAGAAACTCAATCTTTTCTACTAGTGACCCCCTGGAGTGTTAAGTTATGCCTTGGAGTTTTTCTGATTAGAGGCATGAAAGTGAAATAAGGCATTCACATGCCTTCAACTGTTATCACTGGTTAAGGGCTACCCAGGAGTGGGGTGAATGGAAATTCTCAGGCATTTACTTATGTCTCCTACATTTAGCCAAATGGGACTCCAAGACCATATTGGAGGTCCTTTAAACAGAGTTTCAGGTGAAAATGAATTGTATAGGAAAGTATACCAAAGCTAGGGGATCATCAAAAAGGGCAAAAATGGAGGGAATATGAGAAAAATACTAATATTTATTACAGGTGGCATGGCCACCTCCCATCATGTGGACTGAATAACAGAAATGCTTATCTGCAGAGAGAGAATAAGGAAGCCAACCCAAGAAAGAAAACCCTAAAACAGAGTTCTGGGTAACTGCTGGCTTGTTTTTCCAATTGTGCCTACCCTTTCTGAGACTCTGCTGTATTTTTTTCCCATTAATCCACATTATTCCTTCATATTATAATGATAAATTACTGCACCTCCTACTTCTTCTCCTTAAGGTACTAACAGTTGTCTCTGTCACTTGTAATCACACAAGCAAGTCACCAAACATCCCACTTTTCTTGGAATATTTTGGATGAAACCTGATTAAAAGATCCTTTGAATTTAATGAAAGTTTTACAAAAGTAAAAAAAAAAACTAACAAAGATATATTTTAGACTGCTTATAAGATTATTTGCTCAAATGTCCCAAACTCAAATATCATTTCTCCCTGGAAATGTTTTCAATTCTATGAATGATACTGTCATTCATGCACTCAGTTACCCAAGCTCACAAGTCTGACTATTTCCACTCCCTACACTCTATCAGATTCCAAGTCTGATGAAACTATCTTTGTACCTTCTCCATTTTTCACTACTGTTTCCTCCCTGTTTCAAAACCTCTTTACTTACTTCTTATTGTTAATGTTCTAGCAAGTTCCAAATAGTCTTTCTTCTTCCTATCTCTCCAATTTTACTCTTCTCAACACTACTGTTCATCTTCATTCACACATGTATCCATTCATTCTTCACCTATTTTACTGAGCACCTTTGCTACAAATAGGAGTAGAAAAATATAAATGTGAATATGATGTGCTAACAATGATATTTCTTTTTCCTATTTATTTTTATTCTCTTTAGTTATAGATAACATTAGGATTCATTTTGATATAAAAGCATGAAATATAATTTTCTCTAGTTCAGTTCCCACTACTTCCCTTTCCCCCCTCCTCCTCCCTTCTCCTGTTCCATTCTCTCTACTGATATTTCTGCTATTTTATTCTAGTTTTTTTTAAATTAGTGTCTTTTGGTTGTACATGATGGTGAAGCTCACTGTGGTATATTCATAATCATCCACAGGAAAGCTAAGTCACTGTTCCAAGTGCTTTAAATGTTTTACCTCATTAATTTTTCCTTAAAAATTATGACCAAGGTACAATTTTTACCCATGATACTGAAAGCTTGGACCTTGTCACTGATGTGATCCAATTATGAGGTCAAAATTTTGCAAAAAAGGCAAAAGTTGTTTTATTGCTTTGCTAGCAAAGGAGAAAGATACTGGATTCATGTCACAGAGGCTGCCATTCTCACTGCTAGAGGAAACAGCTTTAAGAAGAGGGATACAAAGGCTGTTTTCCAAGACCAGTAGGTCTAATTAATGTTTAACTTATATCCTTGGAAGAGCTGTTGTTCCAGTTTACAGGTCTGTAGTTTCTTTATTCTTGTGAACAATGAGCAGAAGGGTATACAACTTGGCTTCTAACAGGAAGAATGTTAATTTTGTTTCCCTGTGGCTGTGGAAGGAGAAGAGAAAGGGAAGAAATGTCAGCTTTAAAATAAACTGCCAGTGTTGACCATCATGGCACAAGTCTTTAATCCCAGCAGTTTGGGAGGCTGAGGCAGGAGAATTGTGAGTTCAAAGCCAGCCTCAGCAACTTTAAGAGACCCTAAGCAACTTAATGAAACCCTGTATCAAAATAAAAAAATAAAATATAAAGGACTAGAGATGTGGCTCAGTGGTTGAGCACCCCTGGGTTCAATCCTTGGTAACAACAACAACAAAAAAGAACTGCTAGTGATGGGCTGGGGATGTGGCTCAGCGATAGAGCACTCGCCTAACACATGCGAGGCCCTGGGTTCAATCCTCAGCACCACATAAAAAATAAATAAATAAAATATAGGCATTGTTGTGTCCAACTACAAGTAAAAAAAATATTTAAAAAAACACTGCTGAGGTTAGCCAGCAAGATTTATCTTCAAAGCCTGAAGTAGACCCCTAATACATGAAAGTGATCCCATTATACCCATACTTTAGAAATCAAAGATAAAAAAGTAAAGGGAAATGATTTATTGAAGCCTGTAACTTTTTAAAGAAGGAGCTGAGTGAGAGAATTAAGCCCTTAAGAAAAGATTTGAGTAACTATTTTCTCAGTTTTTTTAAAGAAGGCACATAGCACCATTCTAGGAACAAGGGAGAGAAATTAATGCATTGTGTACAGTAATTGTTTTGGGGTGTTAATAATTCTCTTAAGAAATCCCACTTTAAAAGAAAGGTTAGGTTTGTTAATTTGACAGAAACTTGTCTCGGTATTTGGGTGATAAAAAGTTTGATCCTATGTGGCCACTATACAGAGTGAACTGTAATCTAGCTTGATGTGTAAACAAACTGTAATGTAACTTAGAAATATAACGTCATTTCCAAGTAATTGAGTCTCAACCAATCATAGCAGCCAATCAGGGAATGGAAGCTGCTAAAGCATGACCATGTAAGGCAAATGCCACTTACAACTAATCAGATTGTTTCTGTATGTCACTTTTTTCTGATTTTTTTTTTGTGTGTGTGTGTGGTGCTGGGGATTGAACCCAGGGCCTTGTGCATACATGGGAAGCACTCTACCAACTGAACTATGTCCCCAGCCCCCTCACTATTTTTTTTCTGACTATAACTATAATGTACAAATGTTGTAGGGTGGGACATTCTAAACCACTTTCTGTCCCACTCCACCGCTGCCTATTTCTAGAATTGTAATTAAAGCCAATGAAGTTTTTCTAGACTATGTTTGTTGTAATTTTGTCTTTCAATAGGTCATACAACTGGCAAATGCTGATCTAGTATTTGATTCCAGACTGTTGACTCTAATGCCCATGTTGGCAGCCACTATGGATTGCTAAGGCATGCAGTAGTAGACAGTTTTCATTGTCACAACTGTCTAGCATCCAATCTCTTCCGTTGTTTGGAATCTCCCATTTCATGTATAGCCCTGTCTTTCATTTGGGAAGTTGGAATTATTATCCCTATTTTTTCCCCAGGGTAGCTAGACATGGACCAATAACCCATATTCCATCCATCACCGGGCAGTGTATTTTGAGACTGGAGAAAATAAATCAACAGTGCAGGTAATGTTTGGATATCTTCTCAGTCACTGAGGCTATGTCAGCAACAGAGTCAAATATCAGTGCTGTCTGCTACGAGGGTAGCTGCATACTTGCTAGAGTGTCTTATAAGGAAACGGTTTGCCTCTCATATTTGACCCTCTGATGCTGTTGTCATCCCTGATCTTCATCAGTTGTATTACGAAGTAAAACATATTGATAGTCTCAACAGACATTATAAGTTTGCCCCAAATATTCAAAACTATCAAGAAGACTATTGGAAATATGTATTTATGTCCAAAATTATAAATGATGGTTCACCTTAAGATTATACATACAGATGATCTCCTGCTAACAATTGTTCTACTTACTTTTTGTGACTTTAGGATGGTGCAATATACATTCACTTGAAGAAGAATATATTCATTAGAAATCATACTTCAAATTTATTACTTTGATCTTCCAGGCTAACAGTATATGGTATGACCCAGTTTCTCCATCCTGGACAGGAGCACCAAACTGTCACAGCTCCAAGTCATTCACATGATCATGAGGGGAATCAACCAACAATCTGTAGTATGCTGTGTTGTCAGCATATTTTTAGATATATGTATTAGTAAATTATATGAGATTCTTCACACTGTAGTATAAAATAAGCTTTGTGTGAAATGATTTTCTCCAACTGTAGGCTAATGTAAGTGTTCTGAGCACATATAATGTAGGGTAAGTTAAAACTAGGATGTTCTTGGGTTGGGGATGTGGCTCAAGCGGTAGCGCGCTCGCCTGGCATGAGTGTGGCCCGGGTTCGATCGTCAGCACTACATACAAACAAAGATGTTGTGTCCGCTGAAAACTAAAATAAATAAATAAATAAATATTAAAATTCTCTCTCTCTTAAAAAAAAACTAGGATGTTCTCTAGCTTAGGTGTTTTCTTTCTTTCTTTCTTTCTTTCTTTCTTTCTTTCTTTCTTTCTTTCTTTCTTCTTTTTTTTTTTTGTACCAGGGATTGAACCCAGGGGCACTTGATCACTGAGCCACATCTCTAGCCCTTTTTATTTTTTTAATTTTAATACAGGATCTTGCTAAGTTGCTTAGTGCCTCACTAAATTGCTGAGGCTGGCTTTGAACTTGTGATCTTCCTGCCTCAGCCTCCTGAGCCCCTGAAATTATAGGTGTGTACCACTGCACTCAGCCAGCTTAGGTGTATTAAATGCTTTTTTAAATTTAAAATGTGTTTATCAGGATATATCCCCATTGTAAGTCATGAAGCATCTGTATATATTATATGTTCATTATATATTATATTTATTATATAAGTTGAAATGAAACACTATTTAGAGTTTATAGTTATTATTATACATTGATTGACTCTAAAGATAGAGAAGCCAAATTCTAAACATATGTCTCTCAGAGCTGTGAGGGTTAAATTTATATCTACCTATGTTTCTATATTTTTTGATATAAAGATGATGCCCCAGCCCAGACCTTTACCAAAATTTATTTTGTAGAGATACAAATAGATATATATAATGTTAGTGTATCATCAATTACTATTTATAATTATAGACATAAACCATATTTTATATATTTAATATATATATACATATATTACACATTATATTAGGGAAGGAAAATACATGCTTTTGTTTTAATTGAGTGTTTGTCTCCAATTTTTTTGATCAAACACCTTAAATTTATTAGTTAATATTTGTAATGGTTTCATCAGGGTTTTAAAAGTTTCATTTTGTTATATTTAAACCTGTCATATCTTGGGAATTTATTTTGGCTGAAGGAGTGAGGCTCTTTCAACTGGACCCATACACCTTATTTTCCAATGTCCAATCAACACCATATATTATGAGTAATTCATCTTTGGCCCAAAAGTGAATAGATACAAAAATTATCTTTCAAATATTCTGTGGGGATAGTTGTTATAGACCATTTGATTGCTGGAGGATTGTGTGGTAAAAAGCATGTGAGACTTCAGCCTGCTTGGATTTTTATATCAAGAGGCTCAATCAAAGTGGTTTACATGAATTGTGTAGCACCGTCTGATGGGATTGGCTTGACATTCTTGCAGTAAAGAACTCATGTGCCACAGGCTTCTTGAGTGATGACTTGGCATTTGCTCTTCTTCTGACAAAGAGTATCAGCTACAAATTGGTCACTCCCTTCCAAAACCCTTGCTGCCATGCTGATCACCTGTTTCTAAGAGATTTTTGTTCAGGGCTGCCTCTCCTGACACTCTGTAAGAAAGTGTTTCCAGTGAGGCTCCACCACAGCCCAGCCCAGCCCAGGCCTGTACCAGAACTTGCTTTGTTAAGCAAGGGATTCTTGTGCTAGTTATTTTTAGAGAGGTTCTATTCATTCATTCATTCATTCATTCATTCATTTTTATTTTATTTTTTAATTTGAATTCTGAGTTTCAGCTCAAGTTCTAATAGCTAATAGCAATGTGATCTTGGGCAAGTTATTTACTTTCTATATGCCTCTGTTTCATTGCTTACAAATAGGGAATTATACCTACCCCACTGGATTGTCAGGATTAAATTAGTTAGTACTTGGAATATTTCTTGGCATATGGTATATTATTTTTTTAAAACTTTGTTCTTTTTAGATATATATTTGAACTTGTGAAAGTAGGGTTATTTTGACATACATTCATAGAGTACAACCCAGTTCAATTTTTTTTGCTGTTTAATATTTATTTAGTTTATTTCTTATAGTGATTATCTTTTATTTTTTATTTGTTCTAATTAGTTATACATGACAGTAGAATGCATTTTGTACACAAATGTACTTTGTGTACAAAATGGAGTACAACTTGTCATTCCTCCAGCTGTATATTGTGCAGAGTCACTCCAGTAGTGTAGTCATACATGTACATAGTGAAATAATGTCCATCTCATTTCCCTATCCTTCCCACCACCATACCCTCTCCCCTTACTCCCCTCTGCCCAATCCAAGTTCCTTTATTCTTCCCTAACCACCCCTCCCATTATAGATCAGCATCTGCTTATCAGAGAAAAAAATGGCCTTTGGTTTTTTGAGTTTGGCCTATTTCACTTAGCATAATATTCTCTAGCTCTATCCATTTACCTGCAAATGCCATGATTTCATTCTTCTTTAAGGCTGAGTATCCATTCATTATTTATTGAAGGGCACCTAGTTTGATTCCATAGTTTAGCTATTGCGAATTGAGCTGTTATAAACATTGATGTAGCTGTGTGACAGTAGTGTGCTGATTTTAAGTCCTTTGGGTATAAACTGAGTGGGATAACTGGGTCTAACAGTGGTTCCATTCCAAGTTTTCTGAGAAATCTTCATACTGCTTTACATAGTGGTTGCACCAATTTGTAGTCCCATCAGCAATGTATGAGTGTACCTTTTTCTCCACATCCTCATCAACATTTATAGTTGTTTGTATTCTTGATAATTGCCATTCTAACTGGAGTAAGATGAAATCTTAGAGTAGTTTTAATTGAATTTATCTAATTTCTAGAGGTGATGAATATTTTTTCATAGGTTTGTTGATTGATTGTATTTCTTCTTCTGCAAAGTATTTGTTCAGTTCCTTAGCCCATTTATTGATTGGATTATTTTTAATCTTAAGTTTTTTGAGTTATTAATATATCCTGAAGATTAGTGCTTTATCTGAGGTGCATGTAGTAAAGATTTTCTCTGATTCTGTAAGCTCTCTGTTCATGTTCTTGATTGTTTCTTTTGCTGTGAAGAAGCATTTTAGTTGGATACCATCCCATTTCTAGATTCTTGATTTTATTCCTTGAGCTTTAGGAGTCCTGTTGAGGAATTTGGTTCCTAAGTCATCATGATGGGAAGTTGGGCCTATTTTTTCTTCTAACACATACTGGGTCTCTGGTTTAATTTCTAGGTCTGTGATCCATTTTTGAATTGAGTTTTGTATAGGGTGAAAGATAGGGGTTTAATTTCATTTTGGTACATATGAATTTCCAGTTTTCCCAGCACCATTTGTAAAGAGGCTATCTTTTCTCTAATGTATGTTTATGGCACCTTTTTCTAGTATGAGGTAACTGTAATTCTGTGGATATGTCTTTGTGTCTTCTGTTCCATTCCATTGATCTTAAATTCTATTTTTGTACCAATACCAGGCTGTTTTTATTACTATAGCTCTGTAGTATAATTTAAGTTTATACTATTGGGATGCCTCCTGCATTACTTTTCTAGGGATTTTTTTGGCTATTCTGGGCCTCTTATTTTTCTAAATAAATTGTTTTTTCTATTTCTATGAAGAATGTCATTGGACTTTTAATGTGAATTGCTTTAAATATGTATAGCACTCTTGATAGTGTGGCCATTTTGACAATATTAATTCTGCCTAACCAAGAACTTGGGATATTTTTCCATCTTCTAAAGCCTTCTTCAATTTCTTCAATGTTCTGTAGTTTTCATTGTAGAAGTCTTTCACCTCTGATTAGCAATTATTTCCCAGAAGCTAAAGAATTTTATGTCTAGCTTGTTATCTATTCATGCTTAGTTTCAAATTAACTTCATTTCACTGATATTATTTTAGGTTATGGTTTATTGTTTTGGCTTTTACCTGATTTTTCACTAAAAACAGAACTCCCTTCCATTTTACATTTTCTTTCCTTTGGGTACAGGTGGGGATTGATTTCACTTGAAATACATATCTCTTTGCCTCAGTATTTCAAACTAAAGAGGTAATTCTAATGTAGAAGAAAAAAATAAGTTTCCCTCCATATTCTTCACAGTTCTTAGTTGGGAAAACACCCCTATAACAAAAGACATTAATGAGAGAAAAATCAAACAGAAGTTTATTAGCATGTATGCATGGGAGAAAACCAGAACAATGAGTAAATCTTAGGGAGGTGACTTTGAATTCAGGCTTATGTACCATCTTCAGCTGAAACAAAGAAAGAAGGAAGGAGACAGGTACGGGGAGGTGACAAGGAAAAGTACAGTATACAGGGTAAGTTTATGGATGGTGATTTTTCCATTGATAGTCTAAGAAATTTAGTCATCCTTTGTTTCCTGGTACAGAGAGGGGGACATCCTTACAAATGGGGATTTCCTTTATACATGTTAATTTCCATTATACAGAGTAATTTCTACTCTGTTTCTAAAGCTTCTCTTATGTCTGCAGTTTCTCAGTCAGCTCCAAATAATCTTTATGCAAAAGAGGCATATTTTGGGTGGCATATTCTGGTCTCCTACACTATACATATGCAACATATTCCTGATTATTTCTACACTAAGATCCCTGATGTAAGAAGATACCCCCCGCCTTTGAATTTTATTCCATGCTTGTTTAAATGTTTTGTTTATTTAATTTAGTTCATTTTCAAAAAGGAAATTTATTTCTCACAGTTTGGAGGCTAAGTGCAATATAAGGTGACAATATCTGGAGAAACTTCTTGTTGCCTCAGCTTATGGCAGAAGGCAAGAGGAGCAAGAAGAGAGCTAGAGATGCTAGGATATTTTGAAGAACACTCACTTATTCAGAAACAATTGAGATACCTTGAGGTATATTTTCCCCTTGTTCCTCTGTTATTTTGGTTTCATTTTTAAAATCCCCAAACACTTATCTAATTAAAATGCTATAATTTGGGGGGCAGGGAGAGGATATGATGCAATTGCCTGTTGTTTTCAATAAATAACTGAAAAAATAACAGATATATTTTGAATTGGGTAAATTTTCAAGTCTCTTTCTCCCCCAGTTTTACAAACATGTAGAAATTTATAGGCAAAAGACACTTAGCTTTATTCTCCTAATTTTATTTTGTATAAATATAGCATGTGTTTAGTTAACTTCTCTTTGAAGGTCCATAGTGTTTTCCCCGCACAAAACAGCTGATTTCTCAACATGGGCCTCACAGAGTTGTTGTGAGAATCAAAGCAGATCAAATTAGACAGTATATGACACATAGAATGGTGCCTGAAGCCTAGCATGCAGTAAGCATTCAATTAATATTTGCTATTATTGCTATCCTCTCTGGTCCTGGAAGAGGAAATTTCCCTGTCTAGGATGTCTTCCTAAGCATTGGGCTCTGGTCACTTACATCACACACAGAGCTCCCTCCCAACCTTCTCCTTCCTTCCTATCTTCAGATACACACAAAGAAACCCTGCAGGGATACAAAGGCCTTCTTTTATGGGCCTTTTACTAAATTTAAGATTTGTAGCTCATCTCAGCTTTCTTGTCCTTCTTTATTCAGATTAAAAACCCCTTGGTGAAATCACTTTCAAATTGTACTTGAAATCCAGGGTTCAGACTCCCCCTGTGGTCAATGCATTTAGAGGTTAAAATATATTAATGCAGCTGCATATTTGAACTTGTTGTCTATGGAAAGAATCTCAATTTCTGATGATTATATTTCAGATCTCAGTCTAGAGTCGGGGCACACTTTGCCTAATGATTGGAAGGCATAGCATTCAGCCTAGACAGACCTCCATCTAAGTTTTTTGTTTCCAGTAGTTATGTGACCCTTGTAAGGTACCTAAATAGCCCATTGTCTCAGCTTCCTTGTTTCTTTTTATGAGGAAGATCAGCTATTTTCAGGAGAATCTTCTCTCACATGCCCCCATTTCCAATAGATAATTTGCTTTTCTAGACCTTGGACTGAGGACCTTCATATAGTTGCAGACTATTTTTCTTTAAAAGTCAGAAACATGATGCTTTGGGTTTGGTTCACATGAAGCAATGTTTTCATTGGTTAAGCATATGAACTTTAGAAGAAAAAGATCTGGATTTCAATTCTGGCAAGGTCACTTTTCTAGTTATGTGACCTTGGCATTGCCAATATTTGAATATTTGTGGAAAGAGCCTCCATTTCTGATTTTCCCCTCCAAAATTCACTATGAGTATTATTTATATATATATATATAAACATATCAAATATAATATATGCATCATATAATATGCATAGCTTATATTATATCATATATAATACATATATGTATCTCATGATGCAATACAATTTTAATCATGTGAGAAATGTGTCCAACTACATGAACATGATATAGCAATTAGGACTAAGAAGTAAGAGCACCTGTGTCAATATGACTTAGGTGTTTGTTCTAGTAAAACTTGCTTTGGAAAGATAAGACTATAAAACTTAATGGAAACTTAAGTGCCAATGCAAGAGTATCAAGAGCTGGTGGCCTTTAGGAGGTGATTAGGCCATGCGGGATCTGTCCTCCTTGATGGTATTATTGCCTTTATAAAAAGTCTGGAGGGAACTAGTTAGGCCTTTTTGCTCTTCAGCCTTCTGCCATGTAAGGACACAGTCAAATTGCCATCTTGGAAACTTTCTCTAGACACTAAATCTGCTATCACCTTGATCTTTGACTTCTCAGCCTTCAGAATGATGATAAATAAATTTCTGTTATTTATATATTATACAGTCTGTTGTATTTTGTTATAGCAGCATGGATGTACTAAGAAAGACTGGCATGTTAAGTCTCAGATTCTTAGTTTTCTCATCTAGAATCTTAGAAAGTACTACTTATCACATAGGAATGATACAAAGACTAAGTTAGAAGGTATGTAAAAGGACATCACACAGGTACTCAGTATAATATTAGAATTTGGATGTCTTCCTTGCTCTTTGAAATGTAACTTCTGTGGTTTGAATACTCCCTCCAAAACTCATGTTGAGATTTAATTGCCATTAAAATATTATTAAGAGAAACTTTTAAGAGGTGATTATGCCATGAGAGTTCTGAACTCATGGGTGGGATTAATGCTTTCTTTAAAAGGGCTAGTTTGACCCTCTTCTCACATGTCCTTCTGTCATGTACTGACTCAGCAAAAGAGCCCTTGCTAGATGACTACTCCTTGATCTTAGACTTCCTAGCTTCCAGAACTAAGAGCTGATAAATTTCTGTTCTTTATAAGTTACCTGGTTTGTGATATTCTGTTACAGAAGCACAAATGGATGATGACAGTAAATATGTATATGTGTGTGTGTGTGTGTATGTGCAATATAATTTTGAACAATGAGAAATGTGTTGACTTACATCAAAATGATATAGCAATTAGGACTAATAACTAAGATCACCTGTGTCTGTAAGACTTAGTTATTTGTTCCAGGAAAACATGCCCTGGAAAAATAAGACCATAAAACAATAAAAAAAAAAACTTCAGTGTTTGCTTCAGGAAATTTCTTCAAGTCAATTTATCTGAGATAACAGTCTTCTCTCCTGAAAAACAATTCATTTACTAAATAGTTTACTTACAAAGACTTTCTTCAAGGCCCTATGTTTACCACTCCTAAGCCATTATGTTATAATCCCAATCAGACCTCCATATTGAAAGTCACTCTTTAAACCAGACCCTAAGCCCTTTAAATATCCTCTTTTACCTTTTTATTCTGCTCTGATCCCCGACTCCCTATCTGACTCTACATTATACATTCTTCACTCACTGAACTCTTACTACATAGATACTCTTGCTATTTTTCAAATGCTCCAGGCATACTATACTCCCACCACTGGGTTTTAAATTTCTTCTTCCCTCCATATATTCACATGATTCATTCCCTCATTTCCTCATTTCCTCAAGTCTTTGTTCCAAAGCTCCATTTTCATGACTTTTCCTAACCACTTCACACAGAAGTAACTCTCCCAATTTTGTTTCTCCTTAATTTGCTTTTCTCCATAGCACTTATAATATTGTATATATTTGTGGGTATGTGTGTTTGTGGTGTATCTGTCACCCTCTCTAGAATGCAAACATCACTAGAGAAGAAATTTAATTTGTGTTTGTTGTTTATATTCCTAGCACCTAAATAGTATCTGAAACATGGTGGGCCCTCAATAAATATATGTGGAATAGAGGGATAAAATGAATGACCAGTGAATATACACAGGATCTCAATAGTTGACCCTTGCTAGAAGCAGCTGTTTCATCGAGACTGGTATGCCCAAGGATGTTTTTGATATGAATCAGACTATCAATAGAAGCACTGTCCAAAATTGATTACCTCCATTGCTTGCTTAAAAGCCTTTAATATTTTTCTTTTGGTGTATAAGCCAAATCCATTTAGATGCCTGTTTTGTAAATAAAGTTTTATTGGATCACAGCCATGCTTATTCACTTATGTATTGTGGATGACTGCTTTAACCCCATAGCAGCACAGTTGAGTAGTTGCAACAAAGAATTTATGGGCCACAGAGCCTAAAATATTTATGATCTTGTCCTTTACAAAGAAAAGGTATTCTAACCTCTAATATTGGTTAAGTGAAGAACCATGTTCTTTAGACCTGTCTCCTACCTAGAAAAGCAGTGAAAGATTGGGCTAAGAGCTTGAAATTATATAGATTCAAATGTCAGCTTAGTTAGTTATTAGCTGTGGTAACTTGTAGAAGTTACTTAGCCCTTCTGAGCCCCAGTTTTATTCTTTTGGAAAACAAGGATCATAATTGTGCTTGCTTTGATTGTTAGAATTATTGTTTTGAAGTAAGGTTCTTAACACACAGCTTGCCATATAACAGTTACACATGTAATTTAATCAATGTTTTTTGTTGCCGACTCTCTGGCTACTTCATGCCCCATGCTTCATTTATTATTTACACTCAACTGCTGAGAGTTTCTGCAAACTACAAGTTGCTTCCTGCCTGCTGGTAACTTGCCTACTGATTACCTTTCCCTGGAACACATAATTGAAATTTTACTTTTCTTTGCATATCATCATCAAGACCCCTTCACTCAGAAGACTTCCCTGAAAACCATCACTAGAGTCTCTAGCCATGTAGATACTAGGCTTGTAGTTATTTCCCTTCCTTTGTACTTCATATATCAAATTAAAATGATGCAAGTTTTATCTCCCAGCCTAAAAGCTCCTGGTGATGGTAGTTGATGTGGGGGAAAGGAATTCTTATTAATATTATTATTTCTTGTACCTACTGCAGTGTCTGAAATATAGTAATGATTTTGACTAAAACTGTCACCTTACAGAGAAGATACTCTTATTCATTTCCTTGTGCTCACAAGCTGCTTATAGCTGTTCCAGTTTGAAAGAAAACCACTGATGCTGGTTTAGGCTTCCTGCAAAAGATGAGGAGTGGGCTACCTCAGCTCAGAGGCTACTTAGCACCTTAGTAGGCATAGGGCAGGCTGTGGGGGACAGAGTAGTCGATTTCTAACACAGGTAACTGTGGTTGAATAAGATGAGCATGATCTTTCTATGATATTTTGCAGCTTGACTAATATAGCCACTTACTGACTATATCACTTCAAATGTTACTTCTCTCAGCCTCAGTTTTCTTATAAACCTTATAAATTTCTTTTCTCACAGACTTAGTATGAGGACTATGACAGATGAGGTTAGTAAAATTTCTTAGTAAATTGGCCCATACCTGAAGTGTAATTATAAATGAGGCATTTAAATGGACCCATTGTCCTAGCTCATTGTGTGGGGAGCAGGAATGGATCCATCATAGGTTTGTTTATGGATTAGTTCATTTAGTTAAGATAAGGCTAGTCCTCTGTGGTGGCTTAGACCAAAAGGACTTGTGTGGCAAATATATTAACACAAAATAATATATTTGACTCAATGATACAATACTCTTGAAAAGATTCCTAATTATGCAAAAATGACTTGCATATTTTAGAGTGATAGTTATTTCTATGACCCAAAAGCATAGTGATATTTCTGTTAGTACTAATTTTCTCTGCCATGTAATAAATGACAAACTCAGCAAATTAAAACAGTACACATCTGTTATCTCAGTTTCTTTGGGTCAGGAGTCTAGGCATGGATAAGCTGGGTCCTCTTCTTGGTGTTTCACAATGTGTGACAAACAAGACTGGTTTCTTAATCATAAGCTCAACTGAAGAAGGATCTGCTTCCAAGCTCCCTCAGGATATAGGCAGAATCTTTTTCTTGAGGCTGCAGGACTTGTGGCAGCTTGCCACTTCAAAGAGAAGGAGATGGAGGGAGGGATGGAAGAAGGGAGGGAGAGAGGGAGAGGGAGAGGGAGAGGGAGGGAGAGAGAGAGAGAAAGCGAGTGTGAGAGGGAGCTAGCAAGTACTAGAGCACCTTTGTCACATTGGATTGATTATAAGCAAGCCACAATTTCCATCCATACTCAAGGGGAACAATTACACAAAGCCATGGATACCAAAAGGTAGAGATCACTTGAGCCATCTTAAATTCTGACCACCACACTGTGCAAACACTAAGGTATTTCATTATTTAACACCAATGTTTGTGTGCACATGCACGTCCAAGGGATGGTATGTTTTATAAGAAGTTTTTGTCTCTCTTGTTCATAATTGTATTTTCAACACCCTAGAATAATACCCAACACACATAGGAGATGATCAATAGGTATCAGTGAAAAGAATAAATTGATGAAGAAATGTACACTTACTTTGTGCATGAAATTGACAATTATTTTGGACTATGACAGCACATGATATATTCAGTGGGCATCTTATACATGAAAATGTCATAAACCATTATCCTCTTAGTGACAATGAACTCTATCTAAATTGTTGAATGTAAAGCCTTTGGCAAGAGTTATGGGATTATTGTGAACTCAGTGAAGATGTGCAGCCATTAAATTTCTGAAGCCCAGTGATTTTTATGATGTGAAATTTATGACCATGTCACCTTTCCAGAACTAATTATGAGAAAACAGAACTTTCAAGTTGGAGAATTCTTTGATTACAAACGTACTTAACCCTGCCTCTTCTCTACCAAATCTCATTTCTTTTTTGCATGGGACAAATTATCATCTTGGCCTCTAAAGAGTTATGCCCTGTAGTAACTTGTAATGACTCCCATCTGTTAAGGAGAAATCCTTAACATTATAGAATTATAGAACTGATATAGCTTTAGGGGTTTTTAGTCCTGAATATGGAAAAAATAGCACCTCATGACTTCAGCAGATGCTTTTCCTGTTTATAGTCAATTCCAGTGTCAAGGAGCAAGTCCTTGCTCCATCCTCACAAGAAGAAAATACTCCACATTTCAAATAGTAGAATATGAAAAGGAGAAAAAAATGGGGGAGGGTAAGGAAAAGAAAGGAGAATGTTTCAGATGCCAAATAGCACTTGAAAAGCTTTGTATGCCAGAATGTCTGGGAACATCAGTGACAGGATGCCTTCTAACAGCTGCTGGAGCCCCTCTGATGAGAAGTCTTTATGGAAAAAAAATAGGCAATCAACATTTTGCAAAGGATGACATTTTCTATTAAATTATCTCCACTTTTTATATAACACAGCTGCAACAGCTTTATGTGGCTTTTCCTAATGATACCTCATCTTATAAACACACAAAGTAGCAAAATGGTTTGTCAATAGCCCCTCTAAATTCACAGTGTTCCAGAGTAATGACTTTCTCTTTCACCTAAAAGTTCCCAGCCCACCACGATAGTCCCAGATGCCTGTGCTTATTGGTGTCTGTAAGAAAACAAAACATTAAAATAAGCTACTGAATATGAAGGGGCATATTATGTCAGTGACTTCCTAATAATATCCTCCTAATATAGATAGTGGTGTTATTCAAAAAAGCTGGGATGTTAGTTGATCACTGAGGATTTAGAGTAGTGCCTTATATACCTAATTCAAAAACATTCACTGAATAAATGAATGGTCAATTAACTTCTCTAAGTCTTACTTTAATTAAAAAGAAAAGTAGTTTTTAGTGCTCATGTCATAGCAACTTGGTATTAAATGCATTGGTTGTAAAACAGTAAGTTTTTAAGTGCTCCCATCTTGTGTTGATATCCTTCCTCTAAACTAAACTGTTACTTTTTTGCAGATGTGTATAATAAACAAATTATATATACTATTTATAAATAACATGATATTTTTAATGTTTAGAGTTCTTCTCCACAATTTTTACTGGTGCATTACAGTTGTACATAATGTTGAGATTTTTTATTATAATTTGTATATGTACACAATATAAAAATACAATTTAGCCAATATTATTCCCTAGTATTTCCACTTTCCCCTTCCCTCCTTTCTCTCCCTGGTCTTTTTCCTGTATTGATCTCCCTTTGATTTTAATGAGATTTTCCCAAGTTTCTTTTCCTTTTTCTTCTCTAAATTCCATATGAGAGAAAACACAGGACCCTTGAATTTCTGTGTTTGGCTTATTTCATTTAACATAATGTTTTCAAGTCCTACCCATTTTCATGCAAATTACATAATTTTATTTTTCCTTATGGCTGGATAAAACTTCATTGTGCATTTATACCACATTTTCTGTATCCATTCATCCAATTATGGTCATGTAGGCTGGTACTGTAGTAGTTTGACTATTATGAATTGTGCTGCTATTAACATGAGTATGCATGTATCTATATAGTATGATGAGTTTAATTCTTTAGTATAAATACTGAGGAGTGGTATAGCTGGGTCATGTGGTGGTTCCATTCCTGGTCTTTTGAGGAACCTCCATAGTGATTTCCATAGTGGTTGTACTAATTTACAACCAACAATTTAAAAGTTTTCCTTTTTTCTTTACATCCTCTTCAGCATTTATTATTTTTTATATTCTTGATAGATGCCATTCTAACTGGAGTGAGATGAAATCTCATTATAGTTTTGATTTTCATTTCCCTAATTGCTAGTGATGTTGAACATTTTTATATGTTTGTTGACCATTTGTATTTCTTTTTTTTCTTTCTTTTTTTTTGAGAACTGTCTATTTAGTTAATTTGCCCATTTATTAATTGAGTTGTTTGTTTTTGTTGCCAAGGTTATTTTTTGAAATTTTTATATATTCTAGATGTTAATCCTCTGTCAGAAGAGTAGTTAACAAAGATTTTCTCCCATTCTATTGGTTATCTCTTTGTGTTCTTTATTGTTTTCTTTGCTATGCAGAAGCTTTTACTTTTATGTTGTGCTGAGGATCAAACATAGTGCCTCATGCGTGCAAGGTGAGCGCTCTACTGCTGAGCGCTCTACTGCTGAGCTATAACTCCAGGCTCCAGAAGCTTTTGAATTTGATGCTATCTGATTTATTAACTCTTGCCACTATTTCTTGAGCTTTAGGGGTCCTATTGAGAAAGTCATTGTCTACCTGTATATTGGAGTGTTGATGCATTTTATTTCTAGGAATTGCTTAATTTCTGGTCTAATGCCTAGGTCTTTGATCCATGTTGAGTTGACTTGGGTGCATGGTTAAAGATAAGGATCTATCTCATTCTTCTACATACAGAAAACCAGTTTTGCCAGCACCATTTGTTTAAAAGGCTGTCTTTCTCCACTCTGTTTTTGGCACCTTTATCAAGGATTAGATGATTATCTGTGTGGATTTGTCTCTGTGTCTTCTATCCTGCACCACTGGACTATATGTGTATTTTTATACTAATACCATGCACTTTTTATTTCTATAGCTCTATAGTATAATTTGAAGTCAGGTATTGCAATGCTTCTAGCATTGCTTTTTGGGCTTAATATTGCTTTGACTATTCTGGGTCTTTTATTCTTCCAGATGAATTTTAGTACTTTTTTTCTAGTTCTGTAAAGAATATCATTGGTATATTGATGGGAATTGCATTGAATCTATCAACTTTTTAATAGTATGGCAATTTTAATAATATTAATTCTGCCCATCCATGAACATGGGAGGTCTTTCCATCTTCTTATGTCTATTCAATTTCTTTCTTCAATGTTCTATAGTTTTCATTGTAGAAGTCTTTCACCTCCTTTGTTTATTCCCAGGATTTTTTTAGGTTATTGCAAATGAAAATGTTTTCCTCATTTATTTCTAAACAGATTCATTATTAATATATAGGAAATCTGTTGATTTTTGCATGTTGATTTTGTAACCTACTACTTTGGTGAATTTGTTTATTAGCTCTAGCAGTCTTTTGGTCAAGCTTTTTGGGTCTTCTGAGTATAGGGTCATATCATCTGCAAATAGTGATTTATGAATTCTTCCTTTCTTTTTTTATCCTTTATATTTATTTCTCTTGCCTAATTTCTCTTGTTATAATTTCAAACACTATATTGAATAGGAATGGTGAGAATGGACATACTTATCTTGTTCCAGATTTTAAAGGAAATGTTTTCAATTTCTCCCCATTCACTATGATGTTAGCTTTGGTTTTGTCATATATAGCCTTTATGGTGCTGTAGTAGATTACTTCTATCCCTAGTTTCTTCAGTGCTTTTATCATGAATGGATGCTAGATTTTGTTGAAGGTCTTCTCTGCATCTATTGAAATGATTAAATGATTTTTTCCTTAATTCTACTTATGTTATAAAGTTTATTTATTGATTTGCATATGTTAAACCATCGTTGCATCCCAGGATAAAACCAACTTGGTCATGATATATGAGCTTCTTAATAAGTTGTTGAATATGATTTATTAATATTTTATTAGGGACTTCTACATCTAGGTTCATCAAGGATATTGGTCTATAGTTTTCTTTCTTTGATGTGTCCTTACCTGGTTTTGGTATGACTGTGATATTGGATTCTAAAATGACTTTGAATGTATTCTATCTCCTTCTATTTCATGAAATATTTTAGGAGCATTGACATTAGTTCTTCTTTAAAAGTCTTGTATAATTCAATTGAGAATCTATGTGGTTCTGGGATTTTCTTTGTTGGAAGGCTTTTTATTACTGCTTCTCATTGCTAACTAATATATTTTAAAGAAATTATCCACATTAATCTAAATTGAGCACTTTTGGCATGGTATTTAATGTCTCATGCATTTAAGTGCTAGTTTTGTGGCTGTGTTGTAGCTCAATGATAGAGTGTTTGCCTGGCATGTGTGAGACCTTGGGTTCCAAACCCAACACCTAGAAATAAAAGTAAAAAATAAAGTGCTAGTTTTGAAATGAGAGGTATACTTCAAACTTCCTAACTTTATTGAGCTTTAATATTCAGAAGAAATTCTGTAATTATTTGACTATGTGTTATATAGAAGATGTATCAATTTCAATTCATCAACCTTAGTATTCAGTTTGTAATATTTAAGCTAAAAGATAAGAACACATCTTGTCTAGTTTTCTGGTTTACATATGAAGTTAGTTATTCCCCCAGAGCATTTTAGATAACATAGTGAAAACAAATAAATAATGAATAACATGAAGAATTTTGCAATTAAAGAAATATTAAAAAACGTTTTATTATTAGCATTATTATAGCCTAAAAGTTCCTTTAGAAAATCATTCCTGTCTGTTGATATTGAGTATCTCGGGTACAGTCCCATCCCCCACAGCGGACACTCCGCCTAGCGAGTCAGCGGCCACCATCCAGGAAAGCTGAAGGATACACCGCCACTCTCCTTCAGAGTGCGACATCAAAACAGGTCGGTGCCATTCAGCTCACCCCCCAGACAGCGGGAATTCGCATAAAATCTCTCCTAGGCTTGCCGGGAGAGGGAGTATCAAGCTGAGCCTCCATACAGGCTAGGGGGAAACCAGAGACACCTGACCTCCAACCCCTCCTCCCAGTAGCAGCCAAAAGGAAACCTGGCTAGCCAGCGCTGGGGGAGGGGCAAGCAGAAAAAATCAAAGTGATAGAGTGCCAGGGATCCCAGCAGCCTGCAGCAGGGCCCGGAGAGCCAGGCCAACTGATTCGCGTGGCCTGCCCTGCGGCTACAGAAGGCGTGGCGCCTCAGTGAAGCCATTAATTGGCAAGCAGGGAGGTTAGGGAAGGCCATTAGGTGGAATCCCACCAGCCAAGCCCACACGGACCCTTGGGCCGAGCACGGGTTCTCAGAAGGGGAAGGAAGCGGTACAGTCCCATCCCCCACAGCGGACACTCCGCCGAGCCAGTCAGCGGCCACCATCCGGGAAAGCTGAAGGATACACCGCCACTCTCCTTCAGAGTGCGACATCAAAACAGGTCGGTGCCATTCAGCTCACCCCCCAGACAGCGGGAATTCGCATAAAATCTCTCCTAGGCTTGCCGGGAGAGGGAGTATCAAGCTGAGCCTCCATACAGGCTAGGGGGAAACCAGAGACACCTGACCTCCAACCCTTCCTCCCAGTAGCAGCCAAAAGGAAACCTGGCTAGCCAGCGCTGGGGGAGGGGCAAGCAGAAAAAATCAAAGTGATAGAGTGCCAGGGATCCCAGCAGCCTGCAGCAGGGCCCGGAGAGCCAGGCCAACTGATTCGCGTGGCCTGCCCTGCGGCTACAGAAGGCGTGGCGCCTCAGTGAAGCCATTAATTGGCAAGCAGGGAGGTTAGGGAAGGCCATTAGGTGGAATCCCACCAGCCAAGCCCACACGGACCCTTGGGCCGAGCACGGGTTCTCAGAAGGGGAAGGAAGCGGTACAGTCCCATCCCCCACAGCGGACACTCCGCCGAGCCAGTCAGCGGCCACCATCCGGGAAAGCTGAAGGATACACCGCCACTCTCCTTCAGAGTGCGACATCAAAACAGGTCGGTGTCATTCAGCTCACCCCCCAGACAGCGGGAATTCGCATAAAATCTCTCCTAGGCTTGCCGGGAGAGGGAGTATCAAGCTGAGCCTCCATACAGGCTAGGGGGAAACCAGAGACACCTGACCTCCAACCCCTCCTCCCAGTAGCAGCCAAAAGGAAACCTGGCTAGCCAGCGCTGGGGGAGGGGCAAGCAGAAAAAATCAAAGTGATAGAGTGCCAGGGATCCCAGCAGCCTGCAGCAGGGCCCGGAGAGCCAGGCCAACTGATTCGCGTGGCCTGCCCTGCGGCTACAGAAGGCGTGGCGCCTCAGTGAAGCCATTAATTGGCAAGCAGGGAGGTTAGGGAAGGCCATTAGGTGGAATCCCACCAGCCAAGCCCACACGGACCCTTGGGCCGAGCACGGGTTCTCAGAAGGGGAAGGAAGCGGTACAGTCCCATCCCCCACAGCGGACACTCCGCCGAGCCAGTCAGCGGCCACCATCCGGGAAAGCTGAAGGATACACCGCCACTCTCCTTCAGAGTGCGATATCAAAACAGGTCGGTGTCATTCAGCTCACCCCCCAGACAGCGGGAATTCGCATAAAATCTCTCCTAGGCTTGCCGGGAGAGGGAGTATCAAGCTGAGCCTCCATACAGGCTAGGGGGAAACCAGAGACACCTGACCTCCAACCCCTCCTCCCAGTAGCAGCCAAAAGGAAACCTGGCTAGCCAGCGCTGGGGGAGGGGCAAGCAGAAAAAATCAAAGTGATAGAGTGCCAGGGATCCCAGCAGCCTGCAACAGGGCCCGGAGAGCCAGGCCAACTGATTCGCGTGGCCTGCCCTGCGGCTACAGAAGGCGTGGCGCCTCAGTGAAGCCATTAATTGGCAAGCAGGGAGGTTAGGGAAGGCCATTAGGTGGAATCCCACCAGCCAAGCCCACACGGACCCTTGGGCCGAGCTCGGGTTCTCAGAAGGGGAAGAAAGCGGTACAGTCCCATCCCCCACAGCGGACACTCCACCGAGGCAGTCAGCGGCCACCATCCGGGAAAGCTGAAGGATACACCGCCACTCTCCTTCAGAGTGCAACATCAAAACAGCGGACACTCCATCCAGGCAGTCAGTGGCCACCATCCGGGAAAGCTGAAGGATACACCACCACTCTCCAACAGCTTGTAACATCAAAACAGCCAGCAGCAGGACCCCGGAGATCCAGGCCAACTGATTCGCGCGGCCTGCCCCGCAGCTACAGAAGGCGTGGCGCCTCAGAGAAGCCATTAATTAGCAAGCAGGGAGGTTAGGGACTGCCATTAGGTGGAATCCCACCAGCCAATCCCACCGCCCACGCCCGGAAGAGGCCCAGCGATCTGCCAGCATTGTAGTCACGACACCCCAATTGGAATAGGGACAGAGCAGAGCCGCCTTCCACTCCCGGAACAGGCCCAGAGAGCCGCCAGCGTGATAGACACGTCACCCCAATTGGAGTAGGGGCACAGCCGCCGCCCGCACCTGCAAGGGAGACTTTTCAAGTATACAAGAGCAACATAAATAAATAGGGGGTAAATTTCAAAACACAACAGTTGCACCAAGCAGAAAGAAACGCGGGCAGTATGAAAAGACAAGGAAAGAAAGGACCACAAGCAATGCAGGTCAACTCAACTTTAGAAGAGGTAATAGCTGCAACAGATGGAATATCAGATAAAGAGTTCAGGATATATATGCTTCAGATTATCTGGAGTCTCAAGGAAGACATGAGACAGCAAAATCAGACAATGAAAGATCACATTGACAAACAAATCCAGGAAGTCAAAGATCAATTTCACAGGGAGATAGAGGTAATAAAAAACAAACAAATTGAAATTCTAGAAATGCAGGAAACAATAAACCAACTTAAAAACTCAATTGAGAATACTACCAGCAGAGTAGATCACTTAGAAGAGAGAACATCAGACAATGAAGACAAAGTATTTCAACTGGAAAAGAACATAGACAGCTCAGCAAGTCTGCTAAGAAACCATGAGCAGAACATCCAAGAATTATGGGACAATATCAAAAGACCAAATTTAAGAGTCATTGGGATACAGGAAGGCACAGAGCTCCATTCCAAAGGAATAAACAGTCTATTCAGTGAAATAATACGAGAAAACTTCCCAGAATTGAAGATTGAGACAGAATCCCAAATCCTAGAAGCCTACAGGACGCCGAATGTGCAAAATCATAAGAGATCCACACCTAGACACATTATAATGAAGATGTCCAACATACAGAATAAGGAGAGAATTTTAAAAGCTGCAAGAGAAAGAAAGCAGATTACATTTAGGGGTAAACCAATCAGGATAACAGCTGATCTCTCAACACAGACTCTGAAAGCTAGAAGATCCTGGAATAACATATTTCAAACACTGAAAGACAATGGGCTCCAACCAAGAATCGTGTATCCGGCGAAATTAAGCTTCAGGTTAGAAGATGAAATTAAAACCTTCCACAATAAACAAAAGTTAAAAGAATTCGCAGCTAGAAAACCATCTCTTCAAAAAATCCTTGGCAAAACATTACAGGAAGAGGAAATGGAAAACAACATTGAAAACCAACAATGGGAGGTAGGACAGTAAAGGGGGGAAAGTAGTCATAGAGGATAACAAATCAGGTTTAGTAACATCAATAAACAAATATGGATAGAAGAACAAACCATATCTCAATAATAACCCTAAATGTTAATGGCTTAAACTCACCAATTAAGAGACACAGGCTAGTAGAATGGATCAAAAAACAAGACCCAACAATATGCTGTCTACAGGAGACGCATTTGATAGGAAAAGATATACATAGACTGAAGGTGAAAGGTTGGGAAAAATCATATCACTCATATGGATATTGAGTATCTCTGTCCTAGTTTCCCAAATAATTCTTCATTTCTTTCTATGGTACTATTATATACTCATATGACTTATTGGCCAATTAAGAGTAAGCTGCATAAAAACAGGTACTATGTTTTACTCACCAGTGATTCCCAGTACCTAGCAGGTTTTCTTTGCACAAAATGGATCATCAATAAATATTTGTTGAATAAATGAACAGAGCTTTGCTAGAAGTTCAGTCACCTGACTTATTTTTAATGTCTGTGTAGAGATTAGTTGTGTGAATATATATATATATATATATATATATATATATATATATATATATATGTCCCAGTTGCTGATCTCATTAGACATTTTTTGCCAATGCAATTATTATTTCAATATGTGTGTGTGGTGGGGAATGGAACACAAGGCCTTGAATATCTTAGGCAAGCATTCTACCACTGAGCTATATCCCAGCCTCTCTTACCATTTTAAATGGTCCCATCATTATTTATGTTTGCATATGAAATGTTATAGCACTTCAAATCAATATCAAAAGTTTATGGCACAGAATAAAATGACATATGAACTTGCTGGAAAACAGCAGAAAGAATGTCAGTCAGTCTAAAGTTAACTCTTACACTAGTCCAATGTATTTGAGGCTAAGTATCTAAATTCTAAGACTCAGCATTTTCTTTTTTCTGTAAAAAATAATTTGATATAAAAGTCACAAAATTAGAATATTCTTGATGTTTTCATGCCCTTACTTTGTTCACATTCTGATTAAATATTTAACACAAACCTATATTTATAAAGGTATGATTTCTACTGTACTCATAAAAAAGCAAATTTCCCTTTGTTAATTTTCTGAAATCTCCCCTTTCTCTGGCTGCTGGCACATGCTAATATCACAAAGTTGCCTTGAAAAAGAGCATCATTTTTTATTTCTGTCACAGGTGAAGCCTGGTTTTGGAGTATAAATAGTAATGGTTTCCACTTTAAAATTTTGGTATCACAAGCCTGTATCTAACTGACAAAATTATGTATTACCTGGTGGGGAATAAACAATGTGGGATAAACCTGATCACAAAATATATTAGTATGTTCAAAATCAAATACTATAATCCCCCCTTATTTACAGTTTCACTTTTCGTGGCTTCAGGTATTTGTGGTCAAACAAGGTCCAAAAATGTTAAATGAAAAATTCAAGAAATGAATAGAGAGATCACATTCATATAACATTTATACAATATATTATAAGTGTTTGTTTTATTATTAGTTATTGTTAATTTCTTATTCTAATTTATAAATTAAAGTTAGGTGGGTGTATTATAGGGTTCAGCACTTAAAAGAGTTTCAGGGATCCACCCAGGATGTTGGATTGTGTTACCCACCAATAAGAAGGGAATGCTATAGTATTTTAGAAATGAGTAGTATCTGCTTCCATTTTTGGTGCAGACTAACCTTCCCTCAAATGGTAATGTACAATGATATTGAAGAAAGATCATTTTAATACCAACTACAGGATGAAAATGGAAAGTTAATGTTTGGTTCTTGTCAAACAGTGTTTCACAGAAGCATTATAAAGTTTGTACACATATGGAAGAAGAGTTTTATTAAACATAAGGAAGGCCAGTACTGATGACAGGACAGGTAGCCAGTATGGTCAAGCCTTGTTTAAACCCTAGAGGAGGCAGCATAGTACGACTTTCCAGGTGGTGGCCCTGCCTATATCCAGGGAAATATTATAGATAAAGAGTGGAGCAGAGGATGGAATCCAAAGGGGGGAAGCAAAGAAAAGAGAGATTTTGCTTTTGTGCCAATATGTAAACCTGAGTATTTTGGATATTCTAGGATAGTATAAACCTGTTTTCCTTCCCTCCTGACCCAGCCTCTGATAACAAAAATCAATCTATATTGGTAGCTTCACCTCTGCAACTTCATCTTGACCAGGAAATGGTGGACAAGACACTCCTTGGGCATCATTGTAAACCAAATTAGGATAATAGTAATTTTAAGGTACCTCCCTCAGAGTCCCTTATAGCCTTTAAGGATAACAGAAACATTCCCGTATGAAGGAAGGAGGTATATTAAGGACTTGTCAACAACCCTGCACAATAGTTTACTCAGGGATAAAGTGTAAACATTTGGTGTAATAACCTGGAAAATCTCTCATAACTCACACACTGCATAGCTGGTTTCTCTTATTCCACTACTCCACTACTCAGTGTAAAATATGCTAGACTTTCTTGCTGTTTGCTTTTGCCCTTACTGTACCTTACCTCCCCATTTTACCACTTCTCAGACTTACTTATATTTTAAAGCTCATCTTGAAATCCTAATTCTTCATGAGATAGGGGCATTTACTCTGTTTTTCTTGCTCAACTCTGAGAGCTTTTTGTTTCCGTTTTCCATGACCCAACTGGTCTGTGTATTATAAAGCAATAATCAACATTGAATTGACACTGTTTTCAAGATAATAGTATCATGTGACTCAGTGTCTTAGGGACTTCATTTTTTTTTCCTACATACCCAAGCACTTTTTCTGTGGGGGAGGTACTAGGGATTGACCCAGGGACACTTTACCACTAAACCACAACCCCAGCTCTTTTTTTTATTTTTTTATTTTTGAGACAGGGTTTCCCTAAGATGCTGAGAGCCTCACTAAGATTCTGAGGCTGGCCTCAAACTTGCAATCCTGCCTCAACCTCCTCAATCACTGGGATTATGGTACATTCCACCATGCCCTACTTATATGTAAACTTTTAAAATTGAATGAGACTAACTTCCAATTTTCTCTTGACAAAGGTCTTCTTCCCTTCTTGTCTCTGTGCCAAGTTTTATCTAATCCAGGCCATTAATGGGTCTTTGACTTTTATTAGCTTTGTACTTATCTTTATAAAAGGGGGAATTCTAAGAAGGAAGGGGTCCATTTTTTCTAGTCTTATTATCTCTAAATCTTTTTTATTAACATACAATACCCATGTGCTAACTGGCAAAGTCAACAATTCCTCAATCTTCATTTTAATTACATTAAATTAATGAGAAGATCTGTTGAGCATGACTGCCATGTGCTATATCTTAAGGGATAAACAAGATAAGGTACCCTCCAGCTGGTAACTTATGATCTCAAGGGCAAGTTTAAATTAACCAAAAACTTTATATTACAACATAGTAAGTTCTTCAGTTAAGAGGAAACAAATATTTTTGCCTGGCTGGGGTTGGGTCTTATAAAAAAAGAGGGGCCTCTGAGAGGGATATAGGTGAGTTTCAGTAGGAGAATGAGGAAAGAGGTCTTTCTGCAAATGGGGAGCAAAATAAAATTCATACTGTTCAAAGGAAAAACAAGTAGTCCATCACATCTTTGTCATACTTTTGTGTATGGATGGGATAACATTAAAAGGATAGACTGAGAAATGGTTATGAAGGATCTTGCTGTGAAATCATTATCCAATTCTGCAAAACTGATTTGCTTGCTGATTTTGCACAGAAGCCAGGAGTACTTAAAACAGAGAGTCTTTTAATCATCTGATAATAGCTGGGACCTGAGCCTCTTCTTCAGGTTTTCTAGGGAGTGAATAACCTAGGGTCCCCAGAAACATTCAGGACATGCATACTTGTACAAGAACAACCCATTTTATTAAATCTATACTTTTTAAAAAAGTGTTTACTTTTGAAATAATTATAAACTCCCAGAAAGTTGCAAAGAGTACAAAAGGTCTCATGTATCTTTGCCCCAGATTCACCCAATGAACTATGTATAATATATCAAACAAGAAATCTATATTGTTATTACTATTGACAACAATACAGATGTATATCAATTTTCATTATTTTGTAAGCCTGCATTTATGTGAATGTGTGCATATTTCTATATAATTTTATGTAAAGATTAGCTTAACCAACACCATAATCAACATATAGAATTGTGCCACAAAATAACCCCCTCACGCTACCTCCTAAAATTTGTACACACATCTCACCCAATTCCTGTCCCTGTCTTCTGACAACCACTAATCTCACCTTTACTTCTAGTTTTATCATTTTAAGTATGTTATATCAATGGAATTATACATATGTAATCTTTGAGACAGTCTTCATTAAGCAAATACCTTTGTAATCCAATCAAATTGAACATATCATTAGTTCATTCATTTTATTGCTGTGTAGTATTCTATTGTATGCATACATCATAGTTTTTTCAACTCTTCACCATTGAAGGACATTTAGGTTATTTCTCGTATTTTGCTATTATGAATAAAGCTACTATGGATTTTATGTATAGGTTTTAGGATGAACATATGTTTTCATTTCCGTGAGATCATGCCCAACAGTGTCATTACAGGGTCACATGAGTGCATGTTTTAGTTTTTCCTACTATTTGGTGCTCCCACCAGTAATATAGGAGAGATCCATTTCTTCACATCCTTCATATTTGGTATTATCAATAGTTTTTATTTTAGCTCTCTGAAAGGTGTGTAGTTATATCTCATTGTGATTTTAATTTGAATTTACCTAGTGAATAATGATTTGGGACATTTTCATGTATTTTTGCCACCTACATCTTGTCTTTTAAAATATCTTTTAAGTCAACAGCCATAACATCTTGAATGCACCTGATATTGTCTGAAATAACTCTTCATGTTTTGGGCCCATTTTATCATAATTATTTTTTGTTAAAAAGCAAACTATTGAGTTTTGAGGGTTATTTATATATTTTAGATATGTCTTTTTTTCAAATATATTATTTATAAATATTACTTTTCAGTATCTACCTTGTCTTTTCATCTTTACAACAGGGTTATTTATAATGCAAAAGCTCTTAATATGGGTGAGGTCTAATTAAATTTTTTTTGGTGGAACACGTTTTTGGTATAATGTCTAAGCACTAGATCTTTGTCTAACAATAAGTATCAAAGATATTCTCTTATGTTTCCTCTTCAAATGCATAAATTTGTATTTTATGTTGAAATTCATGATCCATTTTGAATTGAATTAGTTTTTGTATACAGTATAAGGATTAGATCAAGGTTATATTTTAGCCTATGGAAGTCCAATTGTTTCAGCATAATTGTTTGGAAAAACTATTCTTCCTCCATTGAAATGCTTTTGTGCCTTCATTAAAAAACATTGGGGTGTATTTGTGTTGGCATGTTTCTCAGTTCTGTATTCTGTTGCATTGATCTATGTATCTATTCCTTCTCCAATAATACATTGCCACGATTACTATAGCTATAAAGTAAGTCATAACCTCAGGTTTCACTCAATTCTTCTTTGTCAAAGTTGTTTGAGCTGTTCTAGTTTCTTTGCCTTCACATAACTTTTAGAAAATGTTTGTTGGTCTCTGCAAAAATACTCTCTGGGACTTTGAAAGGAATTACATTAAACCTATAGGACAACATGGGGAAAACTGACATTCTTACTATGATGAATCTTCTGATCTTCAAATATAATGTTTCTCCATTCATCTAGATCTTCTTCATCCTCTTTCCTTGGTATTTTGTATCTTTAATATGTATATGTATTGTTAGATATTCTTTTTTCTTTTGCTCAAATATAAATGATGTTGTGCTTTAAATCTGGGTTTCTCTGTGTTTGTCATTAGTATATAAGAATACAATTTATTTTTTTTGTTTGAACCTTATCCTGTGACCATTCTAAACATTAGTTTTATGAGATTTTTGTAATCTTTTTATAGATTTTTGTAGATTTCTTGGGTTTTCTACAAAGTCAATAGTGTCATCTGAAAATAGGGATAGTTTTATTTCTTTCTTTGCAATCTATGTCTTCATTTTCTTTTCTTGCCTTATTTCAGCAGCTAGATCCTTCCATACTATGTAGAATAAGAATAATGAGCAAAAAAAAAAAAAAGAATAATGAGCATGAACATCCTTGTCTTTTTTCCAATTTTAGGGGCAAATACTCTTTCACCTTTGTGAACAGTATTAGCTGTAATGTTTTGTATGTTTTCTTTATCAACCTTAGGAAGTTCTTCCGTATTCCTAAATCTTAGAGTTTTATCATTAATTGTGGGAGGCCAACCTTACGGGTGACTGAGTTACACTCCCCAGCTGGGTGCTGAGGCCCTCAGTCACAGAAATGGGTGTGTCTTGCTGCAGCCCCATGGGTGAAGCTATGCTCACCTGTTCCTTTGTAATCTAACCCCTTGCCCTGTTTAGGATAGAATCTTCCATGGAAGTGCCTTGTGTGTGTCCCCTTCTCTTACTGTGCCCTTGGGTATGGCCTACCCAGGTGTCAGTCAACCAGCTGACAGTGGACATCATGAAGACAGACTCAGCCCCCTGAAATCTGACCCCTTGCCTCATTTGAATAGCTTCTCCTCAATAAAAGGGGTCAGCGCGTGCTCTCGCTCTCTCTTTCTGCGGACCCTTAAGGTCAGAGGAGCCGTCACAGCAACCCCAAAGAAAAAGGTATTTGTGTCTCTTGTGTGGTTATTTCATGCAGCCCAGTCAGCCCAGTTTAACTAGAGTGACCCCTGAGCCTTTTAGTCACGAGAACAGAAACCCGGCAATTAATAAATATTGAATTTTCTGTACTGATTGATATGATCATGTAATTTTTTTACCCTGTTGATATAGTTGATCACATTGCTTTAATTAAACCTGCTTTGCAATCCTACAGTAAACTTCACTTGTTTATAGGTTGTAATTCTTTTTATATATTGATGGGTTCAATTTATTAATATATTATCAAGAATTTTTGCCTATAAGTTTGTGAGAAATTTCTGTTTATACATGAAGAAGAGATTTTTATGTGGAATTTTCTAAATCTACTTTTAAAGCATCAATAAACTCTCAGAGGTGTGTTTTTATAACCAAATCTCCTAAAATTCCCTTCTGTTTTGAGAATGTAGATTCTAAAAGAGCTTAATTTGTTCAATTACTTAATTTGGCTTTGATCCCAACCTCCTATGCTACCTCTAAGGTAGAACAGATGTTGGAAGACTTAGTTTTCACTTCAGGAGTATATGTTAACATTCTCTATTTGATTATTTACATTTCCTGATGGTTTAAAATGTCCTAAGAAAGGAATTTCAGATCTGTCTGAAAATCCAGTATTTACATTATTTTTTTCATCTTGTCACCAATACTACATTAATAATTGTATTTTTGGCAACAGATTAAACATATTGTTACATCTAAAAATTAACTGGATTTGAAATATAATCAAGTGATGAAATATGATTACACAATGATAAAATTGTTTTCTGTGTTCCTTAATTTATCCTATGTCCTCACAATATTAATAGCATCTCATGTATCATATAAGACAAACTAAAATTCATCAAATTTTCCAGATAGATATTGACTCAGTCTGGTACTTTTTTGCTGGTATTACCATATCAAGATAAAAGCAAGGCCCTTATATTACATTTATTTACATAGAATTCTAGAAGGCTTTAGAAACATGCTTTTTCAGGATGAAAAGTGTGCCTTTGACAAGTTTTATTCTCTATTTTGGGGGGTTTATATATATCCTATTTATTTTATATACAGCTAGAAGCACCTTTAAACTAGGAATGAGAGAAAGAAGGAAGATCTCCTCTCAGTTGTCCAAAACTGCCAAAACCTAAGTAGATTAAGTTTGGTCATTGGCATAGATTATAAAACTTTCAACCTCTGTATGAAGAAACAATTTGAACGACAAAACTAAGTCCTGTGAAGCACCTCTGAAAAAAAAATGTGGAAATAAGAGGAAATTTTCACTATCAGAGATCAGAATTATGAAGTGTCTTGAAAATATATTTGAAAATTATCAGTTTCAAATTATTTTTTATGCTTCTTAGTATCCCTGAAAGGTTTTTTGTCCCCAGCAGATCCTCAGTAATAGTTGTGCAGAAATATTCCATAATGAATTCATCTATTTAACTCTTAAAGAGTAAATTTATATACTGTGATAAAGTAAATGTGATTTTATTATTTTCCATCATATTCACCACTTGTTATTTTGAAAATCTTTTGGAAGCTTATGTGTAGAACTAGTGGCTTTGGAGTCTACCCTTTTAAACAAATAATTTTTTAGTTGGGGGACGTGCAAAAGTTACTTCATTACTCCCATGTCTTAGTTTCCAAATCTGTAGAAGGACAATAATAATATTAATTATATCACAGGACTATTGGGAGGATAAATAGCACAATGCATATAAAGTACTTAAAACAATAACTGTCACAGAGGGTGCATATGCTGAAGAAATGTTTACAAGTAAGTTACTTTTCTAAAATTAATAGTTGAGTCATTTATCAAATAGATGTTATGTTCCAAGTGTAGTGCTCATTGAGCATGAGGGTAGTTTCCCAAATTTTCTCAGTTCATACAGTCCTTGGAATCTCACCTAATTTTTTCATGATAACTCCAGGCCAAAAGAAATATCCAACAGTTCTGTTATATTGAGTACTGAGGTTCAAACAACTTCATTGTTGTGTTTCAGGCTGTCATTTTGCTTTTCTCAAAAATTTAAATGACCTCATGATACCCCTTGTGACTTCACTACAGCACTCTGGAGTGCTTGAGCATATAGTTTGAGACCCATGGCATTAGGAATACATAAATAAATAATACATTCATAATACACAAATAAATACAATATGTTTCCTCTTTGAAAAGGAGTTTTCAAATATGGCACTACAGACACATGCAAACAATTATGCTTTACTGGAGGAACTGCCAAAATCTATGAAGGACATAAAGGGAACGTAGGTATGGATGATATCACAAAAGCATTATTTGACTAATTATTAATGGTGAATAGAAGATAACCAGGCAGAGAGAGAGACTAAAGACAGAGAGAGGGACCTGTTTCAGTAAAACCCCTGATATATTAAAGTTTATGGAAATTCATATGCTGGTAACTTTGTTGACAAGGACTGTAAAAAAGAGAGTTTGGATTGGGCATATAGGTAGGATAGGTGATTTTGGCATGCACATTGGCTTAGTGGTCCAAGCAGAATGACATTCATGTCCAGCAGGCAGAGCTGTTGGTTTCATTTTTGAAAAATAAATAAGGAGGATCTCTGCCTTCACTATATTGGCAAGGTGCCTGAAGAATATTACTATGCTATTCTCTTCTTGCTTGCTTGTCACAACAGACAGTGTTGTGATTGATGCAAAGCTGCAAACAATCACTGCTAGTGGATGTCAACTTTCTTTCATGGCAAAGGTCATAGAAATTTATGAAGATGGTTACATAAAGCAGGAAATAACACGGCATGCCCTCAGACAGGTACAACATCCTAGGACCTCCATCCTGTCTGCCATTCTGGAGGCTGGATCTGTGCCAACCAGC